>NC_052157.1:133078717-133404581 GCF_902713615.1 Scyliorhinus canicula | reverse complement strand
TTTCCTCGCAAGAATTTTATGCGTTCCTCTTTCTGTCTCTGATTTTTCTTTGCTTTTGTATTTGTGCACATATCACCGTAACCATCGACTCCTCTGCTTGTAGCTCTCCTTCTGTTTGCCACCCACATGTCTTTTTAATGTATTTTCTTTTGTTACTGCGTTTGATTGAAGGATCACCAGGTCACATGCACCAAATTTCTTACAGTGTAAGAAAATTACAATTGATCCCTTTACAATTGATGCAAACTCTTAAAATCGCCTTCAAACATTCGTACAAACGATTACAGATTCCACAGACCTTTTAAAGGAATTATAGCATTGCTTCTGTATTAAAGGTTGACACACCTTCTCCCTTGGGAAAAAGAAAGATTTACTGTAGTAAAATGTTCTTTATGACAGGATTTTAAGTTCAGCAAGGTCTTTACATCATAAACATTTTAACAACTATTGCATTCATGTCACACAGGAACAACAATGATTCATCATATTTACAAAACAAGTTTCATTACAAACAGTGTTATTTTACAATCTTTCAAAACCAAAAATGTTCCCCTGATTTTAAAACATTGTTATCATCCCCTGTTCTTTAAGCACTTGACAGGGGAAACCACAGCCACATCATTTTGAACAGCAACACATCGCCGCTTACACAATTGTGAGTATCAATCTCCACCAAAAACAACCTTTGGTCATTGGTTTGGAACTTCTTTTTAGGAATACCAGTGGTTGATGGTCCATATAGACTAGCTACCTTGGCTTTTCACTCTTCATGTTGCTTTTTGAAAATTGATATTGGACTTTGGACAGTCAGCACATTGGATTAGCACACGTGAGAGATCCAAAGGTTTTTCAGTTTGTTTATTCTGACGTCAAGAATAACATTGCTGATTACTAGCAGATGATGGTGTTCCCCCATGCATCTGCTGCCCTTCTGCATTCACCTGAGGAAGGAGCTGCGCTCCGAAATCTAGTGATTCGAAACAAACCTGTTGGACTTTAACCTGGTGTTGTAAGACTTCTTATTGTGCTCACTCCAGTCCAACGCCGGCATCTCCACATCATCTTCTTCTAGGTGATAGAGGCTGCAGTTCTGGAAGGTGCTATTGAAGGCGTCTTGATGGGCTAGTTGCTGCATTGAATTTGGTAGATGGTATAGACTGCTGCTTCTGTGCACCAGTGGTGGAGGGAGTGAATGTTTAAGGTGGTGGAAGGGGTTCCGATCAAGCATGCTCCATTTTATTGGATGGTGTGAGTTTCTGGAGTGATTTCGGAGCTGCACTTATCCAGGCAAGGGAGAGTATTCCAACACACTCCTGATTGGAGCCTTTCAAATGGTGCACAGGCTTTAGAGCACCAGGAGGTGACTTACTTGCTGCATAATTCTCAGCTTCTGACCTGCTCAGTGTTTATATGGCTGGTTTGGTTTATCTTCTGACCAATGGTGACCCATGTGAGGGACTTTGTGCTCATTTATATTCCAAATATTTTAAAACTGAACAAAGTCCTATACAATGGTTGAATTTAAGTCTGCCTATGATAGTTTCAGGCCACCTGTGGACTGCTCAATCCAAATTCAAAGAGCTATAGAAAGGCCATCTACATTTAATAACCCAGGCTGACCAGACGGAGATGGATCGTCTGCTAAGACAGAGGCCTCCCATCTTCCTTTCAGTTCCTAATGGCTGAGACATTTAACAATCTTTGGAATGCAGATAATGGATGTTGATGCAAACGTGGGTGTCATGTGACATGGGCCTCTGGCTTGTGGAGCAAGTAATATTGTCTTGCTGAACTCCATCGCTCAGTCTGCTGTTTATCACCAAACTGGCAGCCTCACAGATAAGGAGCTCCTCCCAGGTGGAATACCTGATCCCTAGCTACACTGCTACGTCTGGAAGTTCTATGTCATCACCTACAAGGCTGATTAATATCTGCGAGCATTTCTCATCATGTGAAGTCAACATCACCAGAAAAATGAATTATACAGCATTGAATTTCAACCCACCGGCACCTGTGAAGGAATACATAATTGGACCGTGATTCTGGACATTGGAACCCATGTGAAATAATATTCCCTTTTCTCTGGACATCTGTACTGTAAATATTTTCTTTCTCTATCCCTCTCTTTATTATCTGAATGTGATGGGGATGTTATAAACACTCTTTTCACATTCTAGGTGTATGCAAATAAACTAATGCAGTGAGTTAATCCTATCTCGAGTTTCCTGTGGGGTTATTAATAGAAAATTGGACCACAGCAAAACTGAAGGGTTGGGAAATTCTGCTTATAAAGAGGGAAACAAATAAAAACACCTTTCTTTTTACAGACAGGTGGTGAGTGGCAAAATTAGTGTTGTTTAAATTAGCCCCCTCCTGTTTGTGTAGCCCCAGGAGGTTGTTTCAGTAATAATCAGGTATTGCCAATGAATATCAAGGGGCAATTGTTAGATTCTATTTTGTTGGCGATGGTCATTGCCTGACACTTGGGTGGCACGAACATTCCTTGCAACTCATCAGCCCAGCAAACCTGAACATTGTCTCAGTTTTGCTGGATGCACCCATGGACTGCTACAGTATCTGAGGAGTTGCAAATGGTACTAAAGCTGTGCAATCATCAGCGAATACCCCCAATTCTAACCGAATGGTGGAAGGTAGGTCATTGATGAAATTGAATCATTGATGCAATTTCCCACATTGCCAGATATTTATGCTAACATTATAGAAATACTGGAACAGATTGGAGAGAGGCACAGTGAGGTCTGCTGCACAATAGTACAGCTAGGTTGTTGTCAGAGCTCAATCACTTTTACTGTATCCACTGCTTTAAAACATTTAAAAATATCAATATCCTACAGCATGATCTGGACAGGTTGGGCGAGTGGGCAAATAAATGGCAGATGCAGTATAATTTGGATAATTGGGAGAGTAGAGTGTGCAGTGAGACCTGGGTGTCCTTGTGCACCAGTCGCTGAAGGTAAGCATGCAGGTGCAGCAGGTGGTAAAGGCGAATGGTATGTTGGCCTTCATTGCAAGAGGTTTCGAGTATAGAAGCTGGGATATCTTGCTGCAATTATACAGGACCTTGGTGAGGCCACACCTGGAGTATTGTGTGGCGTTTCGGTCTGCTTCTCTGAGGAAGGATGTTCTTGCTCTCGAGGGAGTGCAGTGAAGGTTTACCAGACTGATTCCAGGGATGGCAGGACTGTCATGTGAGGAGAGATTGGCTGAATTGGGATTGTTCTCGCTGGTGTTCAGAAGAATGAGTGGGGGTTCTCATAGAGACTTATAAAATTCTAACAGGACTAGACAGGGTAGATACAGGGAAGATGTTACCAATGATGGGTGTGTCCAGAACCTGGAGTCAGAGTCTGAGGATTCAGGGTAAATCATTTTAGACAGAGATGAGAAGATATTTCTTCACCCAAAGAGTGATGAGCCTGCGGAATTCATTACCACAGGAAGTAGTTGATGCTAAAACATTGAATATATTCAAGAGGCGGCTAGATATAGCACTTGGGGCGAATGGAATCAAAGACTTTGGGGAGAAAGCAGGATTAGGCTATTGAGTTGGATGATCAGCCATGAGTGTGATGAATGACGGAGAAGGCTCGAAAGGCCGAAAGGCCTCCTCCTGCTCCTATCTTCTATGTATCTATGTATCACTTGGAGTGAATCATATTCATAGCAGCACCTAGAGGAGAATGTGAGAGGAGGACACAGGGACAGACAGTCAACAGCACCTAGAAGAGAAGAGTGTGAGAGGAGGGCATTGGGACAGATAACAACACCTAGAGGAGAGTGTGAGAGGAGGACACAGGGACAGACAGTCAACAGCACCTAGAGGAGAGTGTAATAGGAGGACACCGGGACAGAACACCTAGAGGAGAGTGTAAGAGGAGGACACAGGGACAGACAGTCAACAGCACCTAGAAGAGGAGAGTGTGAGAGGAGGGCAACGGGACAGATAACAACACCTAGTGGAGAGTGTCAGAGGAGAACATCGGGACAGACAGCAGCACCTAGAGGAGAGTGTGATAGGAGGACATTCTCCTATCACAGCCAGCAATACCTAGAGGAGAGAATGAGAGGAGATTGAAAACATTGAATATGGAAGTCCTGAGGTGACATCAAGTTTCAAAAGTGATGTTGGGCAAATGTAAGCATCTGATTGAGTGAATACGGTTAGGTAAGTATTGATTACTTTTATCGCTCATAGTTTGTAAGGTCTTTTACTTTGTGGTTCATAGTTTGTAGTAACAAGGATCAAGTAAGAAGGACCCTGGAGAAATTGATATTATTTGATTTTTAAATTTTTTTTCCAATTAAGAAACAATTTAGCGTGACCAATCCACCTACCTTGCACATCTTTTGGGTTGTGGGGGTGAGACTCATGCAGACGTGGGGACAATGTGCAAACTCCAAATGGACAGTGACCCAGTGCTGGAATCAAACGTGGGTTCTTGGTGCTGTGAGGCAACAGTGCTAACCACTGCACATCATGCCACCTGATAGGGGTACGTCATGGCAGGAGAGAGCAAAGACATGGTATGCTCCTCCTGTCGTATGTAGGGAGCCCAGACCATTTCCAATGCCTGGGGCCAGCGTCTGTGCAGAAAGTGTCTCAAGCTGCAACTCCTGGAAGCCTGGGTTTCAGAGTTGGGGCAGTAGCGGAGGATGGTGTGGAGCATATTTGAGGCAGAGATAGCACTTATAGAGAGGTGGTCACATCACAGGCTAAGACGCAGCAAGTGAATGGATGACCACCAGGAAGAGCAAGAGGACTAGGGGGGCAGTGCAGGAATCCCCTGTGGCCATTCCCCTGCAGAACAAATAAACCGCTTTGGATAGTATTGAGGGGAATAGCCACTCAGGGGAAAGAAGCAGCAGCCAAATTTGTTGCACCACAGTAGGCTCTGCTACAAGGGAGAGGAGTAAAAATTGTGAGAATGCAATAGTTATAAATATGGAAAGTAAACGGTGAAGTCTATACCCTTTCCGACTTGCAAGTTGGAAGAGATTATATGATGAGGGACACATGGAATGTGAGGATACTGTAATCTTGGTGAATTCAGCCTGGCAACTGGCCCCATCCTCAATCAGAGACCTTCCGATGGTAGTCAGCATGGTTGCCTTCATGACAGTTAGACAGATGCACCTATTTCCCCTAGTTAATGCCTGTTGTCTCTACTTTTGGGTCACTTTCTTCTGCAAGAGAGAGTGTCATGCAATTTGTTTGGGTGATGTAGTTGTCATGGTAAAATGGCTGGTAGCGTCTTCAAACAATGAGATGTGGATATGAGGCTCACAGCAGTGCTAAATGTGTGAGGGTGAGGTGAAGCATAGGAATTCTGATTGATAGAAATTGGTAATTTGAGTAATGGCTGATTTGAGGTGCAGTTGGTGGGATATGTTATTTGAAGATGTAACCACTGACCTTGACCACTTTTTGTGGTCAACCTCAATCAGCTTTTTGTGACATTGCATCTAGTTCATGGGGCTGTACTCCTGATGTTGACTCCCACGGCTATCTGCTGCCAGTGATTTTGTCTGAAGGGCGTTCTGACTCTCTGTGGATACAGGGCATCTCTTCTCCTTTATACCTCCTCCATCAAGACCTCCAGTGCAGTGTCAGAAAACCATTCTCTTGCAGTCTACTGCATTTGATTTCAGCACTTCCAATGCATCTTCTCAGTAAGTGGTCCAGGCTAGCTTCAGGTAAGAAGGCTATTGCCAAAGAATCCCTAATAGCAGACATCGTTGTGACATACGGAGGTGATGTCATTCATTGTCCTTCAAGGTATAAAAGGGTTGGGGAAATGGGGGGTGGGGGGGTGAGAAAATGACCCAGTCACTTTGAATAACTGCTGTACATGAGGCACAAGCCCAGGCCCCTATTAAGGCACAAACTACTGGACATAGAACCGTCCAGTATTGGATAGTGGCCAGACCAGCTAAAAACAGGTCCATTGGTACAAAGCTGGATGCTGGATTCCTAGCTTTCAGTAGTGTTAAAAATGATGATGCTGGGTCCCCTGCTGATAAACTGCACAGTCCAATGCCAACCCATGCTGCCTGCCTTACATTTAACGGACGTGGGTTAACCGTGCTTGATGATCTGTTCACCTGTTTGAGGACTATCCAGTTTAGGCCCAAGCGACTCTAGTCCTTCTACTTTTGCTTCCTCTTAAAAGAATCTGGAGAGAATTACTGAAGTATGCCTGGCATTCTTCAATTGCCGTGAATTGGAATTGTGCTGTTGTTCATAGCTAAAGAGTTAAAGGAGAAAAACAATACTACACACGGGGTCAATCTGGTGCAAGGCAAGGTTCAGCCCTGCAGGGGCAATTCTCTTTTAGCTACCATTATTTTAGAACTTCCAAAAGTTGCCTGAAAATACAATTGCCAAAAAAAAAAATTCCGACACTTCCTTCATTTTATTTTAAATATATTGTTTGTTTCAGAAAGGGAAAATACCAGGTTCACAGAAGTACTGCTACTGACAGCATGAGGTACAGAAATTAGTGCACACAGAATGATGCATTTCCTGACTCACCCTGGGTTAATCACTGTTGTTTTGATGTTGTTTTTATGTTAATTCGGCTCCCTCACACCACCAGGCTCCGTAACTCATCCCATCCAACAAGATAATGAACAGTTTATACAAAAATATTCCGTTCTGGGGGATACTACATTATTTTATTTCTTCCCCAATTCCTTTCTGAGTCTCATTTCACATATCTTCCAAAGGCAAAAAAAGGAATGAAATTCTTCTCCCAGGCCTCTGCCGACAGTGCTTACTTTGCCCCTACTAAGAGATGCAAGAACCTTAGTGACTGACCCTCTCGGTGGAGGATTATTTTGTTATTTTTGTGAGTTCCTGCATGTGCAAAGTCCTTTCCTGCCATTCACCATGTCATTGCCATTCCACAGTTGTCAAATTGGGAGTTCTGATAATCTGAGGTTTCATTACACTGAAAGAAATGGCTGACCTTTGTTTTGCCAGAGCATTGTAAATGTCAATGTGCAATAACTCAATTTAAGACATTTCAGTGATCATATTTGTGCTTAATTGTTTTTCTTTTAAAACTCGTTTGCATTGAGTTGGCTTCAAGAAACCACATCATAAGTCGTGCTGAAGCAGTCAAAGACATCTGCTGCAAAGAAACTTTGCCAGATATTGTGGCGACTGAAATATAAATTCCTGGAAGAGGCTGCCGCCAGGAAGTGAACTTATATCAAACCTTCCTGAAAGAGCTACACTAACCCTTCTAAGAATATACGGGTTACAATATTGGTTTTCATTCCAGGAAAGTATAAAGTCAGAATGCTGTCAATCAAACATCTACCAAAGATTCAATCAATTCTCAGCATTTTAAAAATTTCTCATTTCAAAGAAAAACCTAACATGTTGCCTAACAAAAAACCTAGTTGCACGGTCAACAGTTGACGGTAATTCTGGCTTTGAAACCCTATGGAAAAACAGGCCAAAACGAAATCACATTGAAGAATTATGATGGATCCAAATTTTCACCCATCCTCTCTTTACAAAGGTGGCCAGCCACGTCGCATGTGGGAGTCATTGCCCAGCATTCCAATCAAACCTTAATGCCTGGACAATGCATCAATACCACACACGTAGCAGCCAACATCCGAACACCCAGGGGATGGGACACAGCTCCCTGGAGATGACCACGGTTCGAGGGTGGGTTGGTGCCACGGGGCATCACAATGTTTGTGCAACGAGTTGTTTAATGTGCTGTACAGTACCCCATTCCCGAAAGTGTTGCACCCCCCCAAACCCCTAGCTCCCCCCCCCCCCCCAGTGCCCTCAGCGATGCTCAACGTGCTTGGCCGTCCTAGATCTACCACTACGTCTGTGCCCCGAGGGCGCACATCTGAGGTGGGGGGCAGCCAGCTGCTTACCTCGCCCCGTGGCCTTCGATGTCCCTGGCGGGTGTCCTCTGGGGGCTTTGGCCATGCCCAGCTGCAACTGGGACAAGCGCCGCAAAGCCTCAGCCATTCCCATCTGAGAGCGGGACATGTTCTGCAGAACCCCATCAAGGTGGGCCTGGCACTGGGTGACATCCCCCAGTGCAGCAGACATACTCCCAGCCTTTGCGATCTTACAGCCATGTCTCTGTAATGGCTATCAAACCATATATATTTATTTGTATTTGAACTGTCAGTACACCCATTTTGCTGTGAATGCAATGTGCATGGGTGGCATGTTGAATAGCTTTGGCGGCAGAGAGGGCATTAAACTAAATAAAGGAATCTCAAGTGAGGGAGGATGTGATCAATTAGAAAGAAAGGACAAGGCAAGAAAACGGGGTAGCAATAAGGGAAATAACAATTGTGGCATAGCAGGAAGGGACAGAGCACACACTGGTTAGCACTGTTGCTTCACTGCTTCAGGGACCCAGGTTAATTTCCAGCCCTGGGTGACTGAGGGGTTTGTACGTTCTACCATGTCTGCGTGGTTTTCGACCCGGTGCTCCGGTTTCCTCCCATAGTCCAAAAATGTACAGATTAGGTGGATTGGCCATGCAAAATTGTCCCTTAGTATCCAAAAGATTAGGTGGGGTTACAGGGTTCTGGGGATAGGCTGCAGCGTGGGCCTAGATAGGGTGTTCTTTCAGAGGGTTGGTGAAAATTCAAGCCAAATGGCCTCCTTCACACTAGGGATTCTATGATTCAAATATGGAGCCCTTTAGTTCTGTCTTTATGATTTTTGCAACCTCTGGCCTGGTCTACACAGTTTGTGTGCTCTGTCCCTTCCTGCTATGCTCCAATTGTTATTTCCCTTATTGCTACCCCGTTTTCTTGCCTTGTCCTTTCTATTTAATTGATCACATCCTCCCTCACTTGAGATTCCTTTATTTAGTTTAATGCCCTCTCTACCGCCAGAGTTATTCAACTCGCCAGAACATTGGTGTCAAGAGCTGAGCACTTCTGCTTTTTCATCCCTGCCCCACCCCCTTAACTGCGTCACTCACAGTCACGCCCTTCTGTTTCCGAGAGATTACCCTATCCTAAGGGGTACGACAGCCTCCTGGAATAAAGTATCCAGCTAACTTTCCCCTTCCCTGATGTCTGCAGCCTGGTCTCCAGCTCATTGACCTTGAGCTGAAGCTCCTTAAGCTGCAGATGTGGTTGTCCTGGATCATGCTAGTGTCCAGGAACTCCCACATTCTACAGCTGCAACACATCTCTTGCCTTGCTATCTTGATTACCCATTTATTAATGACTATTTTCTTAATTAATGAACCATATTACTTCCAATAAGCTTAATCATTGCTAGTAACCCTTACAATTGCTAATATATTACATAAATTTAGAAAGATAAATAAGCACAATACTCTCCAACAAATCACTTATCTGTTTCCCTATGTCACACTTTGATTTTTCTCAATGCAGCCAGTCCACAGACTGAGCTGTCTAGCTCTTTAAAACTGGTCCACTGCTCTCCGCACTCTGTTACTCAAAGTTAAGGGGCTTGATTCTCCGTCCCGCCATGCCAGATTTCTGGTTTGGCACGCTGGCGGGATGCTCCATTTTGCTGGCTGGTCAATGGGGTTCCTGGAGAACGTCCAGAGTGATTCTTCTACCTGAGGGGGGCTAGCCATGCCCCGGAGTTCCCCTTACAGCTCCGGCTGCCGATACGGGGTCCTGAACTTCTGGCCGGGGATCCATGCATGCGTGCAGCAGCGGCGGCCCCGCACAACATGGCAGGCTGTAGCCACCTAAAATGGATGCTGAGCTACAAAAATAGGCCAAGCGCTAAGACTGCTGGGAAACAGACAGTTTAGCCAGAACAGCAGTCTGCAAAGAGCATTTTGCATTCTGCAGCAGCAGAAACCAGTTTGGGCTCAGGTGAGAAGACCTTAGCTAGGTGCAAATGGCAAAACGCTTTGCATGCTAATGAGGCAATCAGACCTGAACACCCACACAATAGATACATTTGATTCTGAATGGACACATTTTAATCAAGGCCCAGACATCGAGGCACCAGAAACCTCCAAACAAAAGGGCATAAGAAACGCCCCCCCCCCATCACGGAGACCCCCTCGCATTGGGGAATTAAAACAGTATCGATGAGGAATTGACCCAATAGGTAGAGCCCGCCCAAGAAGAGGGAAGGACAATGGAACCCCTATAAAAGATAGGGACCTCGTGTTGTCCGGTCTGTTTTTCCGTGCTCCGGCTCTGACCACGACCTTGAAGATCCACTCTGACTCCAGCCGTTGAGCACCAGCCGCCGAACCGTAAGTGCCAGTACGACGCTCGCTACGCGAACTAAGCCCGCTAGAACCCCCAGTGACCAGAACGCTTGCTGAAGGTTGCAGCCCAAGACCAGGACGAAGGCCTCGCTCCCTGACCTTGCCTGTTCCTGTTAGATAAGTATTCTGATTACTTTAGTTTAGTCATAGCTTAGTCTCTTAGTGTGTGCATGAATATTTATTATTACTGTATAATAAATATTATCGTTTGGACCTTACTAATCGGTGTATCGTCTTTATTACTTTGAACTTGACCTTGGAATACTAGTGACGTTGTCTATACGGCAACTGGCGACTCCTAAAGCTGAATAAATACATAAGACAGAGCCTAGTGGTGTTAAGCACTTGGAAGTTAATACACCCCAATAAACGCGTTTTACGCCCAAAGTAAAACGTGCAACATTTAGTGGCGACTCCGCCGGGACCCGGTTGTAAGTGGAAACCCCACACCGTCCAGGACCCCGAAATTTGAATTGGAACTCCAAATTACAGAGAAAGTAAGAAAGTAAAGAAAATCACGAGTATTCAAGGTGTTCAAACTAATAAGCGTAATTCGGAAGTGTGTTTAGTGCATGCGTACTAACAGGGCTGTAAGGTAAAACTGAAAGCATTTTGTTGCGACAAACTTTCGGCAGTTTTTGAACGGAACATAGCGTAAGCCGTACCCGTTTCTTGAAACACAACCCAGCAACCCCCTGTTCTAAATTAACTAAAAGAGAGTCAGAGAAAATGGCCATGCAGGCAATGGAACGTCTGATGGATCCAGAAAAGTTTGTGGTCGCAGCGACCAGCAACAGTAGCAGGGTAGGCCAGTGTCCCACGTGGGAGCTGGAACTCCGCAAATATTTACAAGGAAAGGGATGGCCCCTTTGGAAAGAGTTTTGTTTGAATGAGGAGACAGGTCCCGGAAGTATAGGACATACTTGGTGGGAGAACCTCTCTCAAATTCACAAAAAGAACCTCAGTAAAGCACGCAAGCCGATGGCGATTGTGTCCTGTTTGGCACAATTGCGAGGCACAGAGGAGGTCGTCAGGACGCTCCGGGCAGAATTAGAAGAAAGGAACCGCATGAGTAAGGTCGATGTCAGGGACATTGAGAAGGAAAATCTGGATCTAAGAGGGAAGTTGGTAGAGAAAGGTAGAGAGGGGGATGATGCCAAGAGGGCACATCAGTCTTATCTAGCCCATCTCAGCAGTTCCCAGACCCAGTACGAAAAGGCTTATCAGGACGTGCAACGTGCCGTTCTGATAAGAGAGGAATCAGAGAAGCAGGTGGAGGCATTGCAGAGGCAATGCTCTGATCTCAAAGCAGCTTTGAGAGCACTCCATGCTGCAACCACAGAGCAAAGGCAAAGTACTGTGGATCACGCGCAATGCAGGAAACAGATTGCAGAGCTGCAATCGCTGCTTTCGGTGCAAAATGGGTTCCAAAGCACCTTTGGAACCCAGTTAGATGGAGAAAATGCCCCAGATTGGCAAGAATTAAGTGAAACAGCGCAGCGATATGTTCAGGGAACATGTGCGCCAGCAGCGCAACAGAAAAGGCAGGCACCCCCACCCCCCACAGATCAGATCATAACCGCACCCATGAACCCAGTAACCACGCAGAGAAAAGCCATAGCAGAAGGCGCACCAGATCTAACCTACACCACCCCCTTAACTGTAACCCAGCTCAGGGACGCATGTGAGAAGATCACTCCGTTCCTCCCCACCGCAGACCCCCACCAGTTCTTCGCTAAAGTAAAACAGCAGGCTACAATGTACGGCCTGGATGAGAGAGAGCAGGTTAAGCTCACCGTGCTGAGCTTAGACCAGTCAGTAGTAGCAGCCCTCCCCGACCCACAGAACGTTGCAGGAGGCACCCTAGAAGAGATGCACACCTCCATTTTAGATGCCATCGGGTATAATCGAGGTGACCCCGTGGAAGGTCTTAATAAGTGCCGGCAGAAAAGATCCGAACACCCCACAGCATTCGCAGGAAGGCTGTGGATTCATTTCAATGCAGTTTTCGGCGAGTTAAACAGAGCGCATTTGAACCGGGAAAATATGGTCAAATGGACGCGAACCATAATCTCACACGCAACAGGGGCAGGACAGAGCGCTTGCAACAGTTATGACCCCTCTGAAGAGGCCCATAATGAGAAATGGGTCCTGAAAAGGTTGTCCCGCGCTTGGGAGCAATCAATTCAGGCAAAGAGTAAGGTTCAATCCCCAGAAGAGGCTCAGGCTGCCGCAGATATTCAGGCAGTGAGAGAGCACCAGATACCCGCATGGGTAAATGAAGGGAAGAGCAGCACACAACAGAAAGGCCAGGAATGCTATAACTGTGGACAGTTAGGGCATTGGGCAAAAGAATGCAATGCACCCCAGCGATCTCAGAGAGGCCAGCAGACAGGCACTCTGAACCGCAGTAAGGCAAAACCCATCCACAATATAGCAGTACAGTCAGGACCCACCAATGTGGACGAGACGAACTGACGGTGTTCGGGCTCCCCCACTTGGGTCTGTGACACACTATGGGACTCATCAGGGAGACCCGTAGTCACAGCAAGAGTAAAAGGGAAGCCCATAGAGTTACTGTGGGACACAGGAGGCTCCCGCACCACCATTAACTCTACGACCACGGCACACGCAGACACGTGGCCGACCACCTCCCCCATTACACTTAGCGGGTTCACCGGACACTCGCAGCAGGGACATATCACAGCACCCGTAGCGATCCAGCTAGGGAACATCTCAACCAAACACTCCGTAGTTCTAGTAAATCTTCCCCGGACAGCAGAACACATCCTAGGGATAGACTTTATGAACGCTCATAGCTTGTCGTTCGACCCAGTGAACCAGTGTGTCTGGCGAATGGCTAGATCAGACAGAGCACCAGCCACCCTCACAGTAGGAGACTACGCTAATCGGATTAGCGCAGTGGGAGAGTACTCATTTGACCTGACTACACTCCACACCGACAGACAAATAAAAGCCCTACTGAACAAACACAGGACAGCATTTGCAAGTCACCGTCATGACTGTGGCAGAATGACTGGACCAGTTCACGTAACCGGACAGGACCCCCGACCACAGAAACAGTACAGATTTCCCCTGGAAGCAGAGGTGGAAATAGAAAAGGTGATAGGAAGCTTATTGGAGCAAGGTGTGCTCAGAACGGTAGCCTCGACCAATAATGCCCCTATTTGGCCAGTGAGGAAGCCCGATGGATCATGGCGTCTGACCATCGATTATCGGGAACTCAACAAAGTCACCCCCGCAGTAGCCCCAACGGTAGCTACTAGTCCCGAGACCATGCTCAAGCAGGGACTCAACTCCAAATACTTCACGGTATTGGACATCAGTAACGGATTCTGGTCAATACCATTGGCAAAAGCGTGCCAGTACAAATTTGCCTTCACTTTCAAATCGCAGCAATATACGTGGACATGCCTTCCACAAGGATTCCACAATTCCCCCTCCATTTTCCACCGACAGCTGGCAAGTGGTTTAGAGAAATTCTCCCGCCCCGAATGTCTGGTACAGTATGTAGACGACCTACTACTGCAGACAGACACAAAGGCAGAGCACATTACGCTTCTGGCCGAACTCCTGGAACTGTTGACTTCAATTGGTTGTAAAGTTAACCCAAGAAAGGCCCAGATTTTGGAAAGTAAAGTGATGTATTTGGGAACAGTCATCACACACGGCAAACGCGAGATCGAATTCAAAAGAATTGATTCGATTGTCAAATTGCCCCTTCCCCAAAATGTATCAGCCCTCCGGTCGTTTTTAGGACTGGTTGGCTATTGTCGGAACCACATCGACGGATTCGCGACAAAAGCCGCCCCACTCTCAGACCTCCTTAAGAAAGGAGCCCCCTGGGAATGGCTTCCGCAGCATACAGAGGCTGTGGAGGAGTTAAAACGAGCCCTTAGCGCAGCACCCGCGGTGCTAGTCCCAGACCAACTTTCACCCTACGCAATAGAGGTAGCGAGCACTGATCTGACCCTCTCGGCCGTGTTGCTTCAGGAACGGCACGAGCAGCTAAGACCAGTGGCTTATGCCTCCCGACTGTTAGACCCGGTAGAACAAGGATTCTCTGCCTGTGAGAGGCACCTCCTTGCTGTCTTCTGGGCAGTACAATACTTCTCATACATTACCGGACTCAACCCCATTACTATTCTGACCGAACACAGACCCACACAGCTACTCCTAGACGGTCGACTGAAGGACGGTTCAGTTAGCCAGATTAGGGCAGCTAGATGGACACTACTTTTACAAGGACGGGACATTACAGTAAAACGGACCCGCACACACACATATTTAGCAGACAACCTCCAATACCCAGGACAGCCCCATGACTGTGAAATTGTAGCTCCCCTGCATAACACAGGACCCTTTATCGCAAAAACACCCCCCAGGAAGATAGGGAACCCAAAACAAAGTCCCCAACCCACAGACACGTGTGGACCCCTGAGGATTTATGTAGACGGTTCCTCCACAGTTTTAAATGGTGAGCGTATCACAGGATGCGGCATCTATGTAGAGGACGCTCTCGAAGAAATCGCTCTTAAATTACCAGGTCACTTAGGCGCGCAGGCAGCAGAGCTCGCAGCCATAGCGTATATAGTGGACCACCCCGCTTCTTTCCCCAGCCCAGCGGACATATATTCAGACAGCTTATATGTCTGTAACAGTTTGACCGATTTTCTGCCCTTGTGGAGGACACGAGGTTTTGTCTCCGCAGACGGGAAACCCCTTCCATCAGCCCCTCTACTCCAGCATATTTTAGAAAAAGCGAAGGACAGGACCTTCGGAATAATAAAGGTACGAAGTCACCATAGGTCATCCCCCCCTGGGAATGTAAAGGCCGACGCACTGGCTAAGGCAGGTTCCAGGCGAGGACACTTATGGACCCCCCCAGCTAGCGCACCAGCTAGCGCCCCTGTGAGCGCAGTCCAAATCTCACAGACAGATATTAAAGATCTTGTGGCAGCACAGAAGCAGGGTAAGGACCTCCGGGAGGTTTTTAAAGGCAACTTTGTGCCAGAGTACGAGAGCTTTAAACACGCACTGACCACACATGAGGGTGTGATCATTAAGGAACAACTTTATGTGGTCCCACAGCAGGACAGGAATGCAATGATTGCTTTATTCCATGATAACCACGGGCATCAGGGAATTGATGCAACAACGAGGCACCTCAGGCAACTCTGTTGGTGGCCTAATCTCAGGACTGCTGTCACACATTACATAGAGAATTGCCTTATTTGTGCACAGAATAACCCGGAGAGGTATTCTAAGAAGGCACAACTTCGGCATACTCGCCCAGTAAACGGCCCCTGGACAAACCTCCAGATCGATTTCATAGGACCATTGCCCCCTTGCAGGAATGGCTATAAATACGTTCTGGTGGTCATCGACACCTTTACCAAATGGGTAGAGGCATTCCCCTCTAGAACAAATACAGCAAAGACAGCTGCAAAGATCCTGACCCACCACATCTTCACGAGATGGGGTTTACCCCGAAGTATCGATTCGGACCAGGGATCTCACTTTACAGGACGGGTCATGAGGAACGTCCTGACAATATTTGGGATAAAACAAAATTTCCATATTGCGTATCATCCACAGTCCAGCGGGATTGTGGAGCGCATGAATCGGACTCTAAAAACTACCCTTAGAAAAATGGTTCAGGAGAATAACTCCACATGGGATTCAGTGCTCCCATTTGCACTCATGTTCATAAGGAACACTGTTTCCACTTCCACAGGCTACACACCACACACATTCATGACCGGACGCCCTATGAAAGGGACAGAATTCCTTTTAGGACTGGACATGACCAGCCCCGAGGTGACAGCCCTCACACACGAAAAGACGGTTAAAGACTTGGTTGAGACTGTGAGGTCTGCACAGATTGCAGCCGCAGTTCAGCTTGGAAAACGCCGTCAACAACGCACCGCTTGTTTTAATAAGACCGTACACCCCACAGAATTCCAGGTTGGGCAACAGGTAATGTTATCTGTTTACAACCCCAGCAGTTTTTTGGCTCCAAAATATTCCGGCCCTTACTCAATTTCGGATAAAATTAGCCCCTCAGTTTACAGGGTAAAATATCCTAATGGGAAGACCGCGTGGTTCCATATTAACCAGCTTAAGGCATATGGAACACAGTCTAACCATGCTCATCATGTACTGCTAGACGCAGCAGAACACTTCACCCCGCCCACTAGAGACACTTTTCCACCATCCCCCTCACAGACCAGTTCATCAACGGACTCGCCCACGACTCCGCCCACAGACCACAACAGACCACGCCCCGACACACCCACAAGCTGCCACAGCAGAAACACCAGGACAGACACTGACTCTGAGGACAGCGACAGCACACAGCCATACAGCCCACACTGCACCAACTACGACCCCGACTCCAGTGACCCCATGGAAGTCACTTACCTTAAAAACCCAGAACCACCACCCGACCCCGACTACCCCGACAACACACTTGACACAACACTATGGCACAGGGACAATTCGTACAGACTTGTCCGCAATGACGAAAGTGACCCCCGGTCACACAATTCGAAAATAGCATGCCTGATCCACACAAGGGTGTGGGATCCGGGAGAGCAGGACGACACGGTGTCTGAATCCCGACACGGCAACCCCTTTGTGACCCTGTTCACAGAGACAGAGGAAAAGTGAGGTGTCCAGATGATGTAAAATAGGAATCGTTTGAGGGAAACGATGTCCTTTCTGATGGAACCTGCACGTATGTTTGTCTTCGTTTTATGTTTGTTTTGTGTCAGTAATGTAAATGGTTCAGCTGGAGGATGGACATCTTCTTTTCAGCTGAAAAGATTGTGACCACCTCACATACACGTTAGCTTGTCCGCCGATACCTTTGAGAACTTCGGTTCCAACACACCCAATAGTTTCTCTGCCGAAACCTCTGAGAACTTCTATGGTGAGCAGCTCACCGTATCAGCTAAATTGTCTGAAGCCCAGCTCAATTTCCCAAAAAGGAGCATCTTGGCTCCCTTGTTTTTAGGTGCCCCTCTATTCGGTGAATAGAGGCTGCAAGTCACGGTTAACACATTCATACCCGTTTTACTCCAGGTTACTCAGGCAGTGGACAAACGGCACTGAGGACCCGCCCTGTCTGAGAACCCACTTTGGTCAGCCAAGCTCGGGTATGGCACAGCACGCCCTACCCGGGGATCCCATCCAACTCGTACCCGTAGCGGCCCATACGCAACTCATTCGGACGTTTCTTTCAAAATTTTGTTTTAATTTTTCGTTAGGCAGCCCTTCGGCCGCCATCCCACATGCTATTTACATCCAGGAACATTCGGACGGTAAACTAGCAAAGCCTGCGAGACGGCTTGCAGGAGAAGGATTGTTAGGTGTATTCTGGTCTTCAAATTCGCTTTTGAAAAAAAAAATGAGGGGAGTCACAGGGTGTGACTTGGCCAGTCATTTTTAAAGGGTCATTTGGAATTTAAAAGACAGATGCACTAACAGGTAAAGATCTTAAGCTGTGTATTGACAGATACTGTGCTTGATCCCATAGCTTTCGAAGGACGAGACAGGGATCGAAGCAAGGATTGTCCATACAGGAGGAAGAAAGAAGGAAACCAAGATAAAGATGATGGAAGCTCACCTATTGTTGTTAACTGTTATATCTGTTTGTGTGGAAACAAGACACGTTTCCCCCACAACCCCCACAGTAAATGTTTCCCTTACAACCACTCCCCAGTGCTCAGCTCTGATCAGTGAGGTTCAGACCTGGTGCACTAAATTTATGACATGGTACTCCATGTCATACGTAATCGAATCACTACTGGTGATTGCGATCCTCGTTATCCTTGTACAGACCCTCAGGTTGAGGAAGTGGAAGAGGAGAGCCTCCCGTTCTTGCCCTTCCGTCTATGGAGTTCGATCTCCGATTTTCCGATTTCATCAATCCCCTCTGCCCCATGATGAATAAAGAACTGTGTAATGAATAAAAAAAATTCGACCCTGTATTGTATTGTCCTATACTCGACTGCCGAGTTAGGAAATGTGATGTTGTGGTGTGAATGGTTAAGGTTTTAGAGTGTGAGGAAATGTTTAAGTAAAGTTAGGGATAATTGTGATAGGTAGAGGTTCCCAGTTTATGGTAATGCATGTCCCCTTTGACATAGCGCCAAGTAGAATGTTAGGTAAAAAATTTTTCTTCCCATAGTTTAAGATAGAGTAGCCCAGGAACTGGCAAGAGGTCAGGGGACACAAAGAAGGCAACCCAGATGCACTCAAGGCGACGTACATTGTGATCCTTCACAATATTTTGATTGTGAGGATCACAAGGAGGGAATGTAGCCACCTAAAATGGATGCTGAGCTACAAAAATAGGCCAAGCGCTAAGACTGCTGGGAAACAGACAGTTTAGCCAGAACAGCAGTCTGCAAAGAGCATTTTGCATTCTGCAGCAGCAGAAACCAGTTTGGGCTCAGGTGAGAAGACCTTAGCTAGGTGCAAATGGCAAAACGCTTTGCATGCTAATGAGGCAATCAGACCTGAACACCCACACAATAGATACATTTGATTCTGAATGGACACATTTTAATCAAGGCCCAGACATCGAGGCACCAGAAACCTCCAAACAAAAGGGCATAAGAAACGCCCCCCCCATCACGGAGACCCCCTCGCATTGGGGAATTAAAACAGTATCGATGAGGAATTGACCCAATAGGTAGAGCCCGCCCAAGAAGAGGGAAGGACAATGGAACCCCTATAAAAGATAGGGACCTCGTGTTGTCCGGTCTGTTTTTCCGTGCTCCGGCTCTGACCACGACCTTGAAGATCCACTCTGACTCCAGCCGTTGAGCACCAGCCGCCGAACCGTAAGTGCCAGTACGACGCTCGCTACGCGAACAAAGCCCGCTAGAACCCCCAGTGACCAGAACGCTTGCTGAAGGTTGCAGCCCAAGACCAGGACGAAGGCCTCGCTCCCTGACCTTGCCTGTTCCTGTTAGATAAGTATTCTGATTACTTTAGTTTAGTCATAGCTTAGTCTCTTAGTGTGTGCATGAATATTTATTATTACTGTATAATAAATATTATCATTTGGACCTTACTAATCGGTCTTTATTACTTTGAACTTGACCTTGGAATACTAGTGACGTTGTCTATACGGCAACTGGCGACTCCTAAAGCTGAATAAATACATAAGACAGAGCCTAGTGGTGTTAAGCACTTGGAAGTTAATACACCCCAATAAACGCGTTTTACGCCCAAAGTAAAACGTGCAACAAGGCCTACACCGCGGACCAGCACTGACAATATAGACTGCCCCCGAGATCACGTGCGCCCACCGATCGGTGGCCCCCGATCGTGAGCCTGGCCATCCTGGAGGTCACCCCCCGGTGATGGATCCCCCATACCCCCCACCAGCCCCTGACTCCGAACGCCCGCTGGGTGGAACCATGAGTGAACCACGCCGGCCGGAACTTGGCCAGTTGCCGGCGGAGAATTGCTGCATGGGCATCTTTCAACGGCCCCCGACCGGTGCCGTGTCGACAGCGTGCGTGCGCGATTGGCAGTGAATCACGGGAGCGGCATTGGACCCGATCACGGGTGTGACACCCATTCTCCACCCCCGCACCGAGCGCGATTGCGGCGCAGGGGCTTGGCGAATCCCAGCCATGCTGTTAGGTAATTTGGACATTCTGAATTCTCTCTCTATGTACCCAAACAGGCACTGAAATGTGTGAATAGGGGTTTTTCACCGTAACTTCATTGCAGTTTTCACGTAAGCCTATTTGTGACTATAAAGATCATTATTATGGGGCGGCACGGGAGCACAGTGGTTAGCGCTGTTGCTTCACAGCTCCAGGGTCCCAAGTTCGATTCCCGGCTTAGATCGCTGTCTGTGCAAAGTCTGCACGTTCTCCTCGTGTCTGCATGGGTTTCCTCCGGGAGGTCCGGTTTCCTCCCACAGTCCAAAGATGTGCAGGCTAGATGGATTGGCCATTCTAAATTGCCCTTAGTGTCCAAAGAGTTTGGGTGGGGTTGCTGGGTTACGGGTTTGAGGCAGAGGTATGGGCTTAAGTGGGGTGCTCTTTCCAAGGGCCGGAGCAGAGTCGATGGACCGAATGGCCTCCTTCTGCATTGTAAATTCTATATCCATGTCTATCAGTCTACTTTCAAGCATTGTGATGGAAGGGGTCATCAACAGTGCTATCAAGCGGCAAACATTTAAAAAAAATAAATTTAGGAGCACTCAATTATTTTTTTCTTACTCAGGGGCAATTTAGCATGGCCAATTCACCTACCAGGCACATTTTAGGTTGTTGGGGTGAGACCCACACAGACATGGAGATTATGTGCTAACAACTGCACCATCGTGCTGCCCCAAGTGGCACTTAGCAATAATCTGCTCACTGACGCTCAGTTTGGGTTCTGCCAGGGACACTCAGCTCCTGACCTCATTACAGCCTTGGTTCAAACATGGACAAAAGATAGAGGGTGTGATTTCTGATCCTGTGGCTAAGTGTTGATGCCATCGTAAACGCCATCGCGTTTACGACGGCATCAACTTACACCACATGGACTGTAACATAGATTTTGACCCAAGAAGGCAGCTCACCACTTTCTTCTATAGACCAATTAGGGATGGGCAACAAATGTTCCCACATACAGTAAAAAAATTATTAAATAATACATTTAGACCAGACCAGCTAATATTTCTTCCCTAACTGGCATTAGTGAAGCAGATGGGATATCTTTATATGCCAGATTTATTAACTGAGTTCAAATTGTCCCCAGAACATTAACCTGGGTCTCTGGATTACTAGGCCAACAACATTACCACTATGCTGCTGTTTTTCCATAGATTTGTATAAAACACTTGTTCGACTACAGCTAGCACATTGCAGTCAGTTTAAGTCACTGCATTTCAGGAAGAATTTGATTGCACTACAATCTGCAAATTCACAAGGATGTTGTGAGGTGCCAGATCTGTGGACCACAAACGTGGACCAGGCGGAATGGAACCCGGGGAGTCTGCCGGGCCATCGGAGATCCCTGGCTGGTCAGGGTAAGTGCAGGATGGCTCCCTGGCCCTCTCCCTAGAATGTGGGCACCTTGGCACTGCCCATCTGGCACATTGACACTGCCACCCTGGCACTGCTAAGGTGCCCTTATGGCAAGCCAGCAGAAGCACTGCCTGGCTGCCAGAGTGTTAGTGCAAGGGCCAGGGTGAGGGGGGCCATGCCCATAAAATGAAGGTAGGGGGGTGTTTGAAGGGGGGGGGGGGGAGTGCAGGGCCGGTATGCAGGAGCCTCTGGGAGGTTGGAGGGGTGATGGGGAGGTCCTAGAAGGGAGGGGGTGCTGTAAGGGAGCTTGGGGAGGCCTGAAGAGGGAAGGGACTTCTGGGACCCCACAGTGGGGTGTCCTCACTTGGGAGGTATGGGGTAGTGTCCATATGTGTGGGGGGTGACATTGCCCATGGGTGGGGTGTGTGGGTGACCCACAAGCTCACTTAGAGATCGGGGAACCATTTCAAATTGGCGGCCTGATCTCTGAGTTCAGCTCCCAGTGCTAAAAAAAATTCCAAGTGTGGGCTAAACTGATGCGAAACTCCCCAGGGCCCAAAAAAGTGACTAAGTGTCATTGAATAGTGGTGGAGAACTCACCGGCAGAGCCAGCGGGAAACCCCCTGAAAAACCCGCCACAAATGAACTTAGACATTTTTTGGGAGAATTGCATCCTCTGTTTCTCCACAGATGCTGCCAGACCTGCTGAGTTTATCCAACATTTTCTATTTTTATTCTAAAATCACACGGATGGAACAGATGCAGAATTTTGAATGCATGTTACGAACACGAGATTATTTTGTGGAACCATGGAGGAAATTTCATATTTCAAGTATGTTTTTTAAAAAATGGAAACTTTAGAGACTGCTTTCCAGAAGTTGATAGAGTTCAGGGTGTAGAACATCTGGCACCTTTGGGAAAGCCTAGAAGTTAAAGCAAAATTACCTTTGGAAAAAAATTAATCTGCCCTTTCAGCTACAGCCAGGTGTGAGATTACTCCCATTAAAAGATCACAAACTCAGTGGCATTTTGAAGTCATTGCGGCATGTAGGCAAACTGCGAAAACGGGTTTACAGAGCTCTCCTGGTGACCGTATTACATAAATCATCATTGTAAAACACAGACAACTATTGGCATCACTGTCAACTACAAAAAAGATTTGCAGGATTACACAGAGTTTCCTCAACAGAGTTGTTTGAGGCGACACCATTGAAACAAATCTTTGGAAGTAAAGTTGCTTTCATTGTAATCTTGATACACATTTAGTTATCAAACATCTGAGCTCATCTGAATGGTTCATAAAACAGACAACACTTACCTTTGTGAATTATGATTTCCACCCCCCACAGTCAGAGTTATGATCCTGTAGACGTGTGCTGCATTTATAATTACTTGAGCTGTAATTTTCTGAGGCAAAGCTGAATTTTTATAACATGGTATTTGTGGACTGAAAGCAGTATCACTAAGCACAGGTGTAATTTTAAATTAAATCGAATTATTAAAATAAGCTGAATGTTATGTTAGTTGGCATTCATTACAGTTCCCACTTTGCTTTAAATTTGGATACTGTACAATTTAACAGACCTGTTTTGACTTATCCCTCAAAGCAAGGTTGTGGTTGGTTGAGTTTTTTTTAAAGGTACAGTTTAATACAATGCGCATTTAGCATTGATCATTTAAAAGGTAGTCGCATACAGTATTAATCTTAAGTGACAGTTCAGAGTGTCTCTTTGGCCTGTCTGTTTCTCATTCTCCAAATGGGTAGTCTATTTGAAGGCCATCAGAACAAGACAGATTGATTGGAGCAAATAAAACATAAATGTACCTTCTACAGGGCATTGAAATTATAGATTTAGTGCTAGTGCACAGGAATTTCAGTTTCACTCCAATGCTGAGCTTGTGGAATGTAAATTAGATATGGGATACAAAGCGCCCCAAAGTGAAGTGGAGAAGGAATCTCACTCCAGTTTGGCCTCCGGTTCCATCCTGGCTCTGGATTCAAGCTGCATTTGGCCTATGACTGCAGCAGCTGTGCAAAGCGAATCCTGCACTGGTACCACTAAACTGCAGACGCATGTTTACACCTCAGTGGTACACATCATCAACCATATTTATACCAAACTCACAGGATGCTTGCATTTGAATTGAATAGCTTGGCTCTTTTCAGGTACCTCAGGTGGATATCACAGTGACTGTATACTTCCACATTAACTCTAGTTGGAAGGACACTAAAACCCTGGCCAGACAGCATAATTCACAGTCTCCCAACCTGTGCTGCTGTTTATGTTCCCCTCCTGCAACTTTCATTTATTCTGCTTTGAATCACCTATGAATCCGAGTCAAACACAGCACTTGTATTCTCTGGAATGTTAGGATCGACTGGTGCTCAGAATAGACAGAATGCCTTGCGGAACTCAGTGTGTTGCAACTGGGTCATCTGCTGAACTCAGCCATTCTTCTTGGGAATACTTTTATTGGAAAAGACAAAGGGGAAGAGTTGCAATGCATCTGTGAAACAATGCCTCCGGAAAAAAAGAGGCAAGATCATAAATTATGCACCGCTGGGTAACGTTTCCCCATGCTGTTATGAGACAGAATATGAGAGTCAGTGGGGAAAAATCATGAGTCAACATTATTTGATGCCAGTGGCACCATACTACAAACCACCATCAATAATACCTTCTACAGGGTCATGTTCAAAAGGCTAGAGACATCTCCATATATTGTCACAGGTACTTGAATATGGATGGTTTAGAGTCGGTCTCGACTTTCTCTAGGTAGTTGTTTACTACTGTGGTCCAGAAACACAGAAATTGTGATCCAGTTATGAACCGGATGTGATGATAGTTAATCTATGGAGATATGCAGAACCATAGGAGATATTTACAAAACAACTCCACTAAATTAACTTCTCTTTAAAAAAATTAAAAATCTTCCAGGGCACATTAATGTTTCTTCATGTGGGACAGCATCCAATATCTTTAGTTGTTGAAATTGCTATCAGTTTATTGGAATGGGAGTTGTTTAAGCTACAGGAACTATGTAAGGATGTCTGATGTCACAAGAACAGAGTGTACAACAGATAAGTAATCTGGACAAAAGATTTTTTTTTTAAAAAGCTGCAATGCATAAATGGCCACAATAGAAAATGTACAGCATGTGTTCAACATCAGGTGATTGTTAAATAATACAGTTTCTACTTAAGTCAGACGGGAGTGCGATGCTCACAGATGAAAAGTGAGGATAATGGGATGTCCTCACCAGATGTCCAAATCACCCTCCATGATGCTGGTGGCAATGAGTGCAACCCAAGCTCGTCAGGGTATCGCCACTGCCTCATGGCCAATATCCTCTCCCTTGAGGGCCTCTTCATCCTTGTCCCATTTGACATCCTTTGCGGAGGAAATGTACTATTCCTCCATCTCCTCCTCGGGCAGTTCCTCCCCCATTGTAGTGCCAGATTGTGTTGGGCACAGCATGCCATCTTCTAGAGATTGTACTGCAGGGCTCCACCACACAGATCCAGGTACTGGAATCCCATCTTCAGCATGCCTGTGGTTTGCTCCACTGAAGTACAAGTATAACAGCACGAGTCTCATTGTACCTTGTCTCAGCTGCAATCAGGCCTCCGCACAGGTTGCATCAGTCACCTCCTCAGTTGGTAGCCCTCGTCCCCGAGGAGCCAACACTAGCTGCTGCAGACCCTCAAACATATCAGGGATCTGAGAGTGGATCAGAATGTAGGAGTTGTGCACATTCCTAGAGAACCGAACACACACCAGGATGATGTATTTGGAGTGTTTGCAGACTGACTGAACATTGAGTGAGTGGAAGCTGTTGTGGTTCAGGAGCTCACTCCTTGATGCGCCAGAGATCTTAGTGCCAGCTGAGTGAAGTCAATGGCACCCTGCACCCATGGAAAGCCAGACATTTGTTCAAAGCCCATTGCTCTTGCACCCTGGCTTGCCTGATCCTGGTCAAAGTGGATGAAGTTGTGTACCCTCTCGAAGATTGTGTCCGTAACTTCCTGAATGCACTTGTGTGCGGAAGCTTGTGAAATGCCATAGGCGTTACCAGTGGAGCCTTGGAAGGAATTACTGGCGTAGGAATGGAGTGCTGCTGTGACTTCCAGGTGCACTGGCAGTGGATGCCCTCCAAGCCCCCATGGTGTCAAATCCTGCAGAAGGTGGCAGATGTGAGCAACCGGTTCACATGCAATGCCTTCGGTGACACTGGTTCTCAGACATTTTCAGGAATTCAGGCACCATTTGAACAGCCTGGGTGTAGTCAGATGCCTCCGAGTGACCACTCTCTGGGGTTCCTCCTCTGATTGTGGGGCAGGCCCTGCCACTCCTGCCTCCTCAGGGTTTTGCTTGTGCCTCTATTGACGTTGTCTTCTCTCCTGTCTCCAAGCCAGAAGAATGATCACCAGTTCAACAGGCTCCATCTTCACTCTCCTCACTTCAATATCAAAGACAGACTTGACGGTTAGCATTTGTCCACTGTTTTCCCCAATCATCATCGGGAGCTGCCTCTCAAAAGCAAATGACTCAAATCCTGGCCACCAATCGATTCTCAATCCTTCAGTTGCTTGCTGAATGGAGAACACCACACACCACCCATGCTTCACATAGTGTGACATAGTTTTAGTCACCCTGCTGCATCCTGAGCTTTCATCTCAATAAAAAGGGAAAAGATAGCTTGATGTATGAGGTACAGAATATGAAAATATGTGATGTCAAGGCTCCAGGGGCAGTACTCTTGCTCTCTCAGTCCAGTATTTCCTGCTCCCATTGCCGAACCCCCCCCAACAAAATCAGGAGTGCAAAATCCCAAAGATCTTATTGCACTGTTGGTCAATGTGAGATGTTTACGCATTTCCATCCATTCTCCTCTTGGAATTTGTGAGCTGCAACATATAATAAATACAATATGCAGTTTGAAAATAGAAAACAGATCAACTAGATTCATTCAGCATTTTAATACAGAACTTCGGAAAGAAAGAGCACATACACTAAGTTACAAGGCTGCAATTTAACAGAGGGGATCGAAGTTAACCATAAAACAAAATTTATGTAGCATAATAATATGCATCAGAAGCCAATCTTAGTTTCAAGGAAAAAGAATTATATCCATAATTGAGAAGCTGCCCATACACATTTCCATGAAATTTTATTTGATAATAATTATTGGTATGAGTAACTTTCCATTCAGTTGCCATCAAAAGTCAAGGGAAAAGTTGGAGTGCAAACTCCTTTTCCTATGTTATTGCCAAGCAGTATTGTGAATGTATGGGACGAGCAACTGCATTAAATGAATTTATAGCCGCAAATTCTAACAGAAGGACTACCACCCAAACTAGGAGTAAAATTCAGATTCCCTTAACTAACTGAAAGCAGCAGACACACAGTTCATTCATAAAACAGTTTGAATCTCTTCTTTGATCAAGAAATGACTGAGGCGCCCAAAGGAAAGGATTTTCAATGTCTCCAGCTGTTGTTGCGTGGCAGCTTGCCCCCCCCCCCCCCCCCCACCGCACCTCCATCCCTCTCCCAAGTATTTGCTTTGTCATAAAGGGTTGACACAGGGGAAGGTCTACACATTTGTGCAAGAGCGGAAACTCAATTTAATGGGTTAAGAAGTCCAGATAATTAAAACTGGAAACCTATTTGCCATTTAAACTGATCAGATTTTCCTCCAGTAAAATCCCCAAAACTCAAAATCACGGGGGTCCACCCACAAATTTGAGTGAAGTGCGACTTTATGATGCTACCCTAGGAGGCTCCATTTCCATGAAAGCATTTCCATATGCCTACTCACGTGGTCTGTGTCAAAATAAACCCAGATCTAAATGAAAACGCAGTAGATGTGTGAAAAATGTCTTTATTCAATTTGTTCACACCTCACAATGATCTGACCTTGTAAAAGGCCAGAGTTTTGCGTTGAAAAGTGTTGGGAGTTAGTTCCAGAAAATCTGTTGTTTTTTTTTCTGTTTAGCATGCCATCTTTTGGTACAGCGGGTGGCCAGTTTAGCTCAGTTGGTTAGACAGCTGGTTCATGATGCAGAGCGAGGCCAGCTTTTCAATTCCCATACCGGCTGAGGTTATTCATGAATAACCTCAGTAGGCCCCGCCTTCTCAACTTTACCCCTGACCTGAGATGTGGTGATCCTCAGATTAAATCACCACCAGCAGTCCCCTCAAAGGAGAAATCACCCTATAGTCATCCTGGACAATGGTGACTTTACCTTCCCTTTTACGATACAGTCCATCATATCGTCAATGCAGTCAGATGTGTTTTTGTGCTGCTTAGTTTATCTATACTCAAGGAAGTCTCAGTGTCTAATGATGGCTTCCTAGTGCTCCATTTATTCATGCTCATTTGTGGTCTAATGCCACTTTCATTGGTTGGCGTGGTCATATGACAAGCTTAGAGAAGTTTGGCTTATCCGGAGTTACCAGTGCAGAATTTTGGTTTATCATTACTCAATGAGATTTGCTATTCTGCCAACGGGATTAGTTGATAACTTCAGCACAACAGAATTTTGCGTCATCAGTCAGAATCATTCCAATTTTGCTGTATGCCCCATGAACATGAACATGTTAAATCTTACCTGTGGATAAGTAAAATCTGTAAATGTGAATTTATTTTATTAGCTCAAGTATTTATTTTCTTTCATATATTCACCACATTGCTAATGTTAGATTAACAATGAATGGATTGCTGTTGAGCAGAAAGTGAATGTCTAATTTATATTCTTCCTTCCCCTAAACATCTGCTACCGGCCTTGAGTGAGTCATTGCTGAAGAACTTTACAAATTTGGATCAGTACCACAATACAGAAGCTGGGCGTTGTTTGTAGCAACAGCAGCTACTACTTTTATATCTCAGATTTACCATGCAGCAGTGCTTCTACAAATTATCCAAGTGGAAAACACAGGAAGAAAATGGAATAGTATTAACATACACACATAACATTTCCATGCAACCAGTCTATAAGCCCACAGTAAAGCAACATGGGTAAGATGCCTATGACTTTACTGTCTGAAGTTGAATAGTATCTAGATCAGATTATGAATGGAAACTGACTCTTACCAACACTAGTTTAATTTAAAATTTTGATCTGCAGGGAAAACCCCATAATGCACATTTTCTCTTAGCTTCCACAATTAAAACATAGTTTCCATATATTATATTAAAAGAGCTAGTAAAAAGGAACTACTTAAAAATTATATTTACAGAGTTGCATTTTTGTTCTTGCAATGGAATAGAATCCCTACAGTGCCGGAGAAGGAGACCATTTGGCCCATCGGGTCTGCACTGTCCCTCCGAAAGAGCACCTACCTAGGCTCACTCTCCCGCCCTATCCCCGTAACTCCACCAAACATTTGGGCACAAGGGGCAATTTAGCATGGCCAATCCACTAACCTGCACATCTTTGGACTGTGGGAGGAAATCGGAGCACCCGGTGGAAACCCAAGCAGACACGGGGAGAACATGCAAGCTCCACACAGACAGTCACCCAAGGCCGGAATAGAACACGGGTCCCCGGCGCTGTGAAGCAGCAGTGGTAACCGCTATACCTTCTTCCGAACCCAAAAGATTAGATTACTATTGCCTTATGATCCATTATTTATCCATTGGTTGCTCCCCACACCTCCCCAGCCTTTCATTAAATTATTGCTTTCAGCCATTCCAGTTCACTTTAATTACAAATAATATCATAATGGTGTGGGCATTGGCTTCTCGCCAGTGATCAATGTTGCCTCTCCTCACTGATTGATATGTATTATGCTTTTCACATTATGATAGGCTTCCATGCCAAATATAGCATTTTGCACACCCAGAAGTGAAACCTGAACAGTGACAGAGAACCCATCCAATGGCAGCATTCTACAATGATAAAGGGCCAGGATAAATTCAAACCAAAAAGATTTTTTTATCAGGACTATTGGTTGTTTCTGCTCAGGGTTTCTGTAAATTCATGTCCAAGGCCTTTTCACAAAACCAAAACTGATAAAGCCCTCAGAAGAATGAAGAATTTGATTTCTGGAATGAATCTGAAACTGGGTTGGGGTGGAAGGGACGAGGAAGTAAAAGAAAAAACTTCAAGCAGGTGCAAAGTGTTCCTTTTAAACATTTGGAAATAAGGAAGTGATCCTCCCTTTTCCAAACCTTCCAAATCTACATACTTTCTGTTGTCACTTGCATTCACTTATTAACATCGGCTCTCAAAACCTTTGCCACTTCTTTTGTAAATGGCGTGCATTCTGGCAAAAAGGCGGTCTAGGAAAACATTTTAGTTCCTCACTCCAGCTGCAAGTTTTTGTACCGAACAGGATGAAATATAATGGTAACCATTAAAAGATTTTTAGTATCTCCATCGACCAATTCTTGGCCAAGAACAGCAGAGTTAGGCACAGAATAAAAGTTTGACTCAGTTCTAACACAATGATATGCTTCTGTATTAATTTAAGAAATTCACCGCTTACCATGCTATTTTTATTCCCCCCAATAAACATCCTTGTGAGTTCAGAGACCATCACCTCATGCCTACTATGGCCTGTTCTGTGTTATGCCCCCAAACTCCTTTGGGATCCAAAGTCACTGACAATTCTTAGAATAAAGGAAATGGTTAACCTATATACATGGACCTGACTTCACTCCATATTCCAGAGATCATTTTTATTTTTCCAAAACAGCCGGCCTCTTGACATCCCAATCAGACCAATTCAGTTTCAAAAGCATCTTAAATATTCACTCCACTCTTCAACATCATTTTAATTTCTTTCTTGACACAGCAATTTTACCAACTAAGTTACTATTGGCTAGAAGACAGGTGACCATTATTCAAATTGGTCTGTTCACGACTGCATCTGTACTGAGACAGAAGAAAAATAAGTCAGAACTGAAACTATTATTTTTCAGTTATATAATACAATGCAAGTTACAGAAGCAGCATTTAAAATTGTAAAAGTAGAAAATTAAATCATAGAAGGTGGCCAGATTCTATGGAGTATTGCTCCTTGGAAAGTCATTATTGCATACTTTGAACTGGAGATCTATCCTTTTCTTTGAAGTGTTTTAGGCAAAGTGATCCCGCAACAATATATGGATGTAATTTAAAATCCACTTCTCTATTTCTTCCACGCTTTGTGGCTGAATTCTTAGAGATCTTTAAACTTTACATTTAATAATCGCATGCAATCATATCCAAAGAGATATTTTCTCAATAACTATACGTCCGATAAATCTGCTCACAAGTAACTCTGTACATTAGAATGGAGCTGAGCTATCTGGCAAGGGATTCTTCATGGAACCTGGAAGCTAAACATTTCGACAAATTGGGAATTGAAAGGGATACGCGCTGAAGTTGAAATAGAAATGGAGCAGAATTGATTTGTCGATTATCCAGTACAACAAAATTTGAAACTCAAGATTGGTAGAAGGACTGCTGGTACTGATCCCAGGTACAGATGACACTGGGATTAAAGGCTGGAACACAGATCGGAAACAGATTTGATTCTGTATAATGGGGATGTTAGCACATTTTACATTTTAGAATCCTTGTTAAATTGGCATAAAATCTCCATGGACCCTGTTGAGGGGGCAAGACTTCCATCAATCACTACAGACCATCGATGACACCATCCTAAATTTTATGGATGGGGGCATTTGAATAGCAGGGTGGGAAGCCACAAATGTACTAGCATTGCTGAGGCTCTTAGCTCACTGAAGAGACCAAAAGTAGACCAGAACCCTCCCACTTCAAAAGGGAGACACCAAAGGCATGGAAAGGACCTCAAGTTTAAAAACAAATCTCTCGAGGCAGCTCAGTCAACCTTGTGAACGTAATCACTGACTCAGAAATCCCTCCTAAACCGCTCTTGCTACTTTGACTCTTTTTTGTCTCAGCACTTTTGTGTACGTCCTCCAAATGGGCAATCATAGAGAGCTCATAAAAAAGCCAGTCCTGTGCTTATAGAGATGTATTTTCAATAGCTTGAACTCTACTCAATCCCAATTTTCCACACTTCTAGGTACTCCAAAGTTAGGACTACATTGCGGTTCTGAATTATACTGTATAACAGTTAACTAGTAGAGTTTTCTTTGAAACAGAGCTTCAAAGTACAAGAAAATGTTGTACGGATGGAAGGTTGAGAAAGGCTACGTGGACGAACGGTGGCGCCATGCAAGAGCAAGACACACAAAAAGTGGCTCCTGGCAGGGGCTTTGTTTTTGATCCCTTTTACCCATTTTTCTGGGGGGGGGGGGGGGGGGGGGGGGGGGGGTTGATGCCCAAGCACCCTTAGTGGGTTTAGAGAATTTTTCCCCATGGAGGCATGTCAAAATCGTTAACGAAGAAGCTCAGTTCAAGAAATACTCAGGAGAGTAGTCCATCGAAAGAAAAGAGGGAAGATGGCTGCCACATCCATTACACTGGACACATTGGCTGTGGTGACGACACAGGTAGAACATAGAACATAGAACAGTACAGCACAGAACAGGCCCTTCGGCCCTCGATGTTGTGCCGAGCAATGCTCACCCCACTTAACCCACGTAACCCGTATACCCGTAACCCAACAATCCCCCCATTAACCTTACACTACGGGCAATTTAGCATGGCCAATCCACCTAACCCGCACATCTTTGGACTGTGGGAGGAAACCGGAGCACCCGGAGGAAACCCACGCACACACGGGGAGGACGTGCAGACTCCACACAGACAGTGACCCAGCCGGGAATCGAACCTGGGACCCTGGAGCTGTGAAGCATTGATGCTAACCACCATGCTACCGTGAGGCCCCAACCTCTGTTTCAAGAGGTATTGGAGAAATTTGGTAAACAGATGGATCAGGAGTTTGAGTGGCAGGGCAAGGAGATAAAGGAATCCTTCAAAGCCATTCTTGAGGAGGCTTTGGGCCCAATTTGTAAATAATTGGTGGCTTTGGACCTGATTTGTAAATAGTTGGTGAAGACCTCGAATATGGTAAAAGCACAGTTCGAGATGTTGAAGGGGGTGGAGAAGATCCTGTTGCTGCATGAGGACTGGCTTGCTGCATTGGAAGCAGAGTTGCTGATGGTGGTGGAGAGCAATGAAGGCCTGAGATTGAAAGTGGAGGATCCGGAGAACAGGTCCAAGGTGGTTAAACCTCAGGTTGGTGGGGCTGCCGGAGATAATGGAGCCAATCCAGTACTTTCTGGAGATGTTTTCTCAGCTGTGGGAAGAGGGGAGGTGTTTGTCCCTGCGTAGTTGGACAGAGCTCATCGGGTGCTCAGGCAAAAGCCAAGGTCGAGTGAGCCACAACGGGCGGTGATTATCTGCTTCCATAATTATCAAGGAGAAAGAGTGGGTGAAGAGAATCTGGAATATTGATTGGGATGGGCACATGGTGCGGATATAACAGGACATTGGGATTGAGCTGGCAAAGAGTCATGCAGCCTTCAACAAGGCGAAGGCAGTGTTATAGAGTAAAGACATGAGATTTGAGGTGGTGTACTCTGCAAGGCTGCTGGTCGGCATCGACTCAAAAAATATTTTGACATGCCGGAGCAGGCAGAGGCCTTCATTAGAGAGAACAAGTTGGGACCAGTTTGAAGAGGAATGCTTGGGATTTGTATATGAAGTGGGGGGTGGGGGGGGGGGGGGGGGGGGGGTGGATTTTTGTGTAATGTACTTATGCTTTTGTGTGTTATGTATCTTTGGCTCTACTTGGGAGTGGGGGCAATAATAATAAAATAAGGGGATTGTGTTTGTTTTGTAAGGGAAAGAAGTCTATTAATAACAAAGGACAAAGAAAATTACAGCACAGGAACAGGCCCTTCGGCCCGATCCAGATCCATAATCTAAACCTGTTGCCTATTTTCCAAGGATCTACTTCCCTCTGTTCGCCACCCGTTCATATATCTGTCTAGATGCATCTTAAATGATGCTATCGTGCCTGCCTCTAATGTTGTGGGGATTTAGGCATATTGAAGACGTGGTGGACCAGGAAGGATGGGGTGGTTGCTTTTGAGGAGATATTTGAAGGGGGACCTGCTGGGGTCCACTTCGTTAGCGATGAGGAGTGGGGTGACTAGAGAACGTGAGTGGAGTGCGGGCGAGGTTGCAGCCTGTTGGGCCAGGCGGGTGCAATGGGCCTAGTTGTTTATTTATGTGGTTGGGGGGGGGGTTGTGCAGCCAGGCAATCTGCAGGCCTGGACAGGGAGGGTGGTGGGGGGCTGTGATATGTTCAGCTACTTTCAGGGACAGGATTGGGTTCGGCGGGCTTTTTAGACGTTTTCTGAGGCGCATCTCTTCCTTACTGGAAAGGATACTCTCTGTGTGGAATCGGAGGAGGGCAGCACATCTGAGATATATGGACGGATCATGGGGAAGAGTAGGTTTCGGTTGAGGAGGTGAAGGCCAGGTGGGAGGAGGAGCTGCGACCTACTTTGGAGAAGGTGGTGTGGAGTGAGTCCCTCCGCACGGTGGATGCTACATCATCCTGCGCGAGCTTAAACGTTTATACAGCTCAAGGTGATGTTCAGGGCAGACCTCATCAAGGCCAGAATGAGTTGACTTTTTGCGGGATTTGAGGATAGGTGTGAGCGATGCTCAAGAGTGACTGCGAACCATATGCACATGTACTGGTCCTGTTCAAAGTTGGTGGGTTTTTGTGGGCCTTTTTTAAAAAAAACACCATATCGGCAATCCTGAATGTGGATCTGGGACCCTGTCCATTACAAAGAACAAAGAACAATAGAGCACAGGAACAGGCCCTTCGGCCCTCCAAGCCTGTACCGGTCATGATACCACCCTTGGCTAAAACCCTCAGCACTTCCTAGTGCCATATCCCTCTAAAGAATAATTAATAGTGATATTTGGGGTGTCAGATCACCCGGAATTGAGGTCGGGGGTGGGGATGGATGCTTTGGCTTTCACCTCGTGGCAGGCTTGGTGGCGGATTCTGCTGAGTAGGAAGCTGACAACACCACCCAGTGCCGCATTGTGGCTAGGTGATTTGATGGAGTGGCTGCACCTCAAAAGGTCAAGTTCACTGTGAGGGGATTGATCAACGGGTTCTATCAGAGGTGGCAGTCGTTCATATTGCACTTTAAGGATTTGGTCACTGTTAACTGTTACTAAGGCTGTGTGTCTCGTCCAACAAAATCTAGAAAATCTAGATACAGAACACTATTAGTGAATGGTTTTAAATACGCAATGACAGAAGGAAAATACATGAGACCAGAGAAATAATGAACAAGGTTAGGGCAGGATAATGACCTTTGAAAAAAGATGACAACAGCCATAGATACTAGCAACATCAAAGGTTAAACCTGAGCATCCCAGAAAAAGTCAAAACTTGCTAACACTATAGCAGATACCATGTTACTAAGTATGATGTATATCTTGTGCATATGTCACCAAAAGAAAGTTAAATACTGGAATTTATCAGCAATACATTGAAAGCACGCTGTAGACTTAACCTTGCTAAGGCAGTGTCTAATCTTGAAACATTGCATGTAACACTGTTACACTCTAACAAAGCAAAATCTACCCAAAGATTACATGAAATGCACTTGAAATATTGTTGTGCTTATGACAATTGCTAAATAATATCAAATAACTTTGACTCTTCTAAGTTATGATATTGCCAATTATTTTAGATACATTAACACTATTTTAGTCATGCCCCAACTTCATGGTGGATGACTCTTGGTATGTACAAACTAACTGAACTTTGTACTGTATTATACAATGGTCTTGTTGCAATAGTTACTTCAGTGAAAATCAATACAATTTGAGTTGGGTTGCGTAAAGGCCAGCTAAATTATGCACCCTATACAACTCAAACGAATGAGATTTCAATTCACATTTCCAAATTAGGAAATGAAGGAAAAAAAAATCATCTCATACTCAAATAATGCTTAGATATTGATATTTGATACAATATTTTGGATATAAAGCACAGAATAGTGTTACCTACGATGTAGATTTTGCAATGTTACTCTGTGGTTCACTATGCCTATCTACTAGTTTGCCTAATTGTAAGCCTGAAGAGCTTTATTTACTGTACATACTACACATATTCATAAACATGCATTTAGGGGTGTTCCCATTTCCTTCCAACTACTCCCAAATTTAGGCCCATTTCCTTCCTAGGATTTTTCCAATTATAACCTCTGCAGATCAACGGAGATGAAATATTCACACCAGTTTTGGATGAAAATTAAGTTTTAAAACTAATTCCAATCACAGCTTCAGCTTGACGCAATGGCACTAAAACCACTCCCAAAGACAGCTGAATTGTTAATCCAAACAGCAAAGTTTCCTGTCCTTCAAATGACTTGACCAGAAGAATCAATAATGAATATATGCATTTCCTAATTGTAGTAATCAATTAATCAATGGTCACTTTGTATAACATATGTGTTAAATTGCATACATTATATCTGAAAGTTGGCTTAACTGCATCTAAACAAGCACTAGTGCTGAGTTCTTTAGGTTGTTAGTTATTGCTTCAGTTAATATAAACTCAATTTTATTTTACATAGTGAATTTTCTGTGTCTCGATGTTAAATGCGCAAAGCTCTCATTGTTGAAAGATTTAAGAGTTTGAACAAATTGATAAGGAGTAAATGCATTTCAGTGTGGGGAAGCTCCAGGCATGTGTTCAAAGCAGGATCATAGTTGACCATTGAAGACCGATAAAAAGATCATTGGTAAAGCAAATCATATTTAGTTGGTAATTCTAGAATAAAGTACATAAACCACATTTTCCTGTAAAGCTTTATGCAGTGGAATCTTCTGCAAAACAACATCAGAAAAACAAAAGTTTCTTTGTGATATGATTTATCGTGCCTATGTGTCAGGCTAGTTGCTTCATGTTTTAATTTATTTACAATGATTCAGTCCTCCGAGCTAAGCCTCCCATTTAGATGGAGCCACACCACCAAACATTATTTATATACTTAGCCATCTTTGGTCGGCATGCATTATGTGATGGGGCCCATCAAATTGAGAATCCTAGCACTGTGGTTCACTTAATTGCAGCACTCCAGTTAAAATAACACAGGCTTATTTCTTCCCCATGAGCCATTACCTTTTTATGAAAGCCCTGACCATTTTTCAAGAAGACCTGACATTTTGTTCCTCTTCCTTCCATACGTCTTTGATGAATTGTACTTTTTTTGTTTCATTTCATGGATCTTCCCCTTGCACCACCCCCCTCATCTCCCACAATGTCCCAATGAAGTTATTTTTCTCTCCACCACAATCCATCCCGACTTTTTCTTCCAAATTCATTTAAAGTTAAACCATTCCCGCAGGAAATAGGGAACATGAGAGAAAGATGGAATAGGTTGAGAAAGATACTGTTCATTACATTTTTGGGAGCCTGTCCAGGGACAAATGCTGCTGAAACGCACCTGATCAGCCACTTCTTTCATGGTTTGCAACTGTATGCACGGCATTGATCTGCCATCTGGTAGAACCAGGCCATCCTTTTGGCCCTCACTTCTTCAATAAGCAGCTGGATCTGGTCTTCAATGTAATGCCTGCTGCCCCAGATATATACCTTTCCCAAAACACTACTGAACGCTCCAGCTCCCCATTAATATGTGCCCATTAGAGAGGCTAGGTCTGTTTCCCTTGGAGAAAAGGCAGTCGGGAGGACTCCTGGTAGAGGTATTCAAGATACTGAGGTATGGACAGGGCTAATAGTGAGTTACTATTCCGCTGGGGAGGATATCAAGAACTAGAGGGCACAGATTCAAAATAATGGGCAAAAGGAGTATAAGATGTGGGGGAAAATGTTTTCAACCACCTAGAGGGTGTTTGGAATCTGAAATGAACTTCCTGAGAGAGTGGTGGAGACAGGTTCTATTGAGATATTGGAAAGGGAATTGGATTGCTATCTGAAAAGAACGTGCAAGGTTACAGGAATAAGGATTAAGTAGGATGTTCTTTCAGAGAGCACAAGCAGACTCAATGGGCTGAATGGCCTCCATCTGCACGGTCAGGACTGTGATTCTGTGATTCTGACAAGAAATTATGAAGAGAAGGCAGAAAAGTGGATTTAGTGATTACTAGATCAGCCATGATCTTATTAAATGGCAGAGCAGGCTCAAAGGCCCGACTGGCCTTCTCCTGTTCCTATTTGGGCAATCATTATGTTTTTATTAATTCATGGGATGTGGGTGCCACAGGCTGTGCCAGCATTTATTGCCCATCCCTAATTTCCCTTGAGGGGCAGTTAAGAATCAACCACATTGCTGTGGGTCTGGAGTCATATGTAGACCAAACCAGGTACAGTAAGGACAGATTTCCTTCCCTAAAGGACATTAGTGAACCAGATGGGTTTCTACAACAATCGACAATGGTTTCATGGTCTCACTAGACTTTTAATTCTATATTTTTAATTGAATTCAAATGTCACCATCTGCAGTGACGGGATTTGAACCTGGAACCCCAGAGCACTCCGGTTCACTAGTCCAGTGACAATACCACTACGCCACCCTCTCCCCCTCCTGGCCTAACCAGCGACGTCCACATCCCCTAAATGAATAAATAAAAATATTTCTTATGGTCTTACAGACTGCTGAGTTTCCTGTCCTCCCAAATGGTGAGCTGCCTATAAGCAGTGTGAATAGTGCAGTCTACTCTCAGCTTAAATTTAATCGAGGCCTGACCATGAAAATTCATCAGGCCTCCTGCTGTTACAGGATATATTGTCACCCTGTTTCCTACCCAACCAATATCACCAGAGACAAAAAAAAATGAACTTCAGTGCTTTTTGCAGGGTACATTTTACCCTACATCAAAGAATGATTAACTGTGCCTGAGCTTCGGTGGAACTTTGTCACATACACGCTACAAACAACAGAACAGAGTGTTCTCTAGTGGGAGAAGACATATGTGGAACTTTGCTGCCAATTACTGAACAGAATTTTGAATTGATACACACGTTGAAGCAGGTGCTCCTGGTATAAACCCGAGAGCTTTGTCTTAATTAATTTCAACTTTTGTAATGCCATTCCAGTTATGACCTTGTAAATTATGCTTAGCCATCTAAAAAACAAAAAAAAACAATGCACTAGAAAGTTTATTTTGCAGCTCCCTTGATGGATACAAAGAAAAAACATCTAATGAGATATTTAAATCATGTAGCCCTAGTCTCAGATGTAATCCCCAGCCTGTTCTGATATAGCTGATTGCAGCTGGGGTAGTGTTAAAATGGCGGTGGCGCAGTTATAGCACTGCAGTCTCACAGCACTGAGGTCTCAGGTTCAAACCTAGCTTTGGGTCACTGACCGTGTGAAGTTTGCACATTCTCCCCGTGTTTGCGTGGGTTTCGCCCCCACAACCCAAAGATGTGCAATGTAGGTGGATTGTTTAGCACAACCCTAAATTGCTGGCTTTGGAAGCAGACCAAGCAGGCCAGCAGTCACGGTTCGATTCCCCGAACAGGCGCCGGAATGTGGCGACTAGGGGCTTTTCACAGTAACTTCATTTGAAGCCTACTCGTGACAATAAGCGATTTTCATTTTCATTTTTCATTTGAATACCCTAAAATTGCCCCTTAATTGGAAAAAAATGAATTGGGTACTCTAAATTTATATAAAAAAAGAATGGCAGCAAATGGACTCATAGAATTATAGAATTGTACAGTGCAGAAGGAGGCCATTTGGCCCATCGAGTCCGCATCGGCTCTTGGAAAGAGCACCCTACCCAAGGTCCGCACCTCCACCCTATCCCCATAACTTTGCCATTTATTTTGGCCTCGGGGAGTTTTTCACCACCAAGGTCGTACTTGAGTCATTTCCTGCCAGCAAGCCCTGCAGGAACGGCTGAATCGCAGCTCGGGGCACCATTTTGTCTGGGTACCCTGACTCGAGACAATACCACCATTATAAAATAAATCCCAAAATACTTCAGAGGTGTGAACAAAAAAATAGATCCTACACCAAGGAAGCAATAGAAATAGTGGCCTAAAGTTTGGTCAAATAATTGGGTTTAAGGAGGGTCTTGAAGGAGGAAAATCCAAAATGTGGGCCTAGAAAATAATGCTAGAGATGCTAATGATGGGCTGAAAAGAAGAGGGTTTGGGATTCTATGCTACATACTGGTGATTAAAGTAGAGTTTCCTATTCTGATTGTGATCTAGTGGCCGCTGCTGGGAAAACCTACCTATTGACAATTGAGATTAGCTACGATGCCCAGTGTTCTCTTATGGCAAAGGACATGTCTTGTCACAAATTAGAATTTTATCAACTAAGAATTTGAATATTTTTTAAATTGACACAAACAAGCTTGGCCACCTGGGATTATAATAATGTAAGGCAGTTAAATCCTGTGGGAGCAGGAGTGTTCGACATGCTGCTGGGGTTTTAAAAAAAAATCAATTACAGGCTGAATTTTTACCGAATATGCTCTGGTCAGCATCTCATGTCAGATAGATCCACTGCTACTGAATCTCCTTGTCCAGAATCTGCCTCCTGATATATGCCATCCCCACCCAGGTCAGACATACCAAGTCTGACTTTTCCAGCGGTTTTCCTTCTTTCCATGCAGAACAGAGAAGGAGAGGGAGAAAATTATTTCAAACGTATCAGGCTGTTTAGTTCAAAGAGTGTAAAATTTTCTCTTTGGACTTGACCAATTTTAAAGTACTCAAATTACTAAATTAGATTGCTTTTGCACATAGGTATTGCCAAGGATTATGGACACAATTCAATCGGTACAAATCTATGTCTGGTTTTGGGCGCATTTAGCGGGGTGTTTCTCGGTGGCTACAGTGCTGAGAAACACTCCACTATTCAACGGCACGTTGCCATTTATTTTGGCCTCGGGGAGTTTTTCACCGCCGAGGTCGTACTTAAGTCATTTCCTGCCAGCAAGCCCCGCAGGAACGGCTGAATCGCAGATCGGGGCACCATTTTGTCTGGGTGCCCTGATCTTTTCCCACCCTCCTGTCAGCCTTTCGAACCCCCCCCCCCCCAATCTCAGGGAGGCCCCCGGGAACACCACCTCGTTCCCCCTTCACCTGGTAAGACCCCCCAGGGCCCAATCCCTAGCTGTGCCAACTTAGCACCCAGGCACCTTGACCCAGGCACCTTGGCACTGCCAGCCTCACACTCTGGTAGTGGCACTGCTAGGGTTCCATGGGGAGTGCCAGGGTGGCACCCTTCCCTGTCCCCGAGCACCCGGGGTCTCTACTGGCCTGACAGACTCCCCCAGGTGTCATTGCAACTCGTTCACGGTTGCGTAAACCAGTCCTTAAACGGCGCCTGGTGAGGTCTCCCAGGTGCAGCCGTGAGGTCCTGGTCGCCAGGAGAATCCTGCGAACACATATTTAAATGAGGTGAATGTATCATTTCACAGATCTGGATCACTGCCAATGAGGGCGCGATCCAGATCGCGAAGTCTCTCAAGATTTTGTTAAATCTCACAAGACATTTAGAGCATCGCAAATCTCGCGAGAGGCCGCTTGCACGATTCAACATTCTTGTCCCAACACCAAATGACAAGACCACTGAATCACTCCTCTCTGTATGCTGTATAAGTGAATTGTAAAATACATAATTTTGCTTCAAAATTTTGTTCAAATAGAATGGCGTATTCCCACCATATAGATTTAGCCAGGAAATACAGCTGCTGGGCAAAGGATTGGAGGGTTGCAGAAAATTCTAATAAATCTTGAACATCTGCAGAGCAGGAGGAGAGGTAAACTTAAAACAAAAATTCTATTTCTTGCATGCATTCAATTGTTTATGTAAAATAATTCATTTATGTCGTCAATTAAAGCTGTATAACAGTTCAATACTGAAGAGGCATTACTTTGAATCTGAAACATTACCAAGCTGTGCACAACACAGTTAATCACCATCGGGGAAGGAAAGAGATCTCTCTTCCACTTCTCCACCCCCAACCCACACTCAAATAGGTCTTAGTTTAAAATGCTCCAGGAATTGTCAGAATGGCTGATCGTAACAAAGAGCGAAAATAAGTATGGGGCAGGGGAAAGGAGGGAGAGGAAGCTGTATTTGGAAAGCCTTTATTTATAAATGCTAAATTCTGTCAGTGTGCTTTAAGTCATCCAGTATTTAAAGAGTTAACAACCAACTCAAATCAAGCCTCAGATAGAAAAATGGGAATTAAAAACTATGGGCAGAATTCTCCCAAGCCTGTGCCAGTGAGTTCAATGGCAGGTGGAGCGGGGATTGGGAGAATGCATTCAGCCGGAGACCCCCTGCAAAAAAAAAAAATTGGTTATACGCAGGTGTGAATTTAGTGAGATGTTCCACTGATGCCGGCCACAGTGAATTGGGAAACCCACTGGAGGCCGGCTTGAAACTAATTTGCATCTCGCCAATGGGATGTGGATGAAGGCCCGATCACCCAGAGGGAACAATGTGGCATGCTGATGTCACGACTAAGCTGAACAATACCTGGGGCTGCTACCAAAGTACGAACTCAAAGCCACTGGCAACCCTAGACCCTGAAACACCACGGCATTGGGTAGGGGGAGCATCTTCAGGTGGAGCTTCCGGGTTTGGTGTCCTGGATGCAGCCCGTCTTCCAGCTTTAATGTTCCTGTAGTTCCATCTTCTTCCTCGGGAGGTCCATTTTTCAGCCTCAGAGTACTCCAAGAGATCCACCCTCATTTCCAGGAGGTCCACCTTCTTACTAAAATAGTAAGCCAGTGATATTGCTCGTCTTTTCAATATGGCATCTGTATAGGACAGTGGATAATATGCCATCAGGCCTGTCCTGCCACAGAATACGGCGCACAACATCCTGCCAGCCACTGCAATGGGAAACACTCCACATTCTTGCCCTGCCTTGAGATCTAATCCCCAGTTGATAGAATTCCCCTCAAGTTATCCAATATTATCATGATATTACTTAGGATGTTATGTATTTGTAACTCACTCTTTGGCTGGATATTCGTCACCAAGGAAATTTCCCAGTTTCACATGCTTACCTTGGAAGAAAGCGCCTGGAGGGGTGCAGGTGCAGGCTGTAGTTGGGCCAGCTGACCCAGGAAAGAGGTCAGAAGCCAGCCCAGTGACTGCTGGGTGCACAGCCCGGCTGGTAAAAAAGACCTGTTCTATTGCTGTGAGATTTCTTCTCAGTTATGATTAAAAATGTATGGTGCCCAATCTTCACATCCACACACTCGCCATCTATTCCAACTCATGACTCCATGCCAGGCATTGGCCCTCCATTCACCCCATGTTCCCTCATTCCCTCCAAGTCAAGCTATGGGTAATTCCATACCCATTATGAACCCTATAGTAACAATAGAGCGTTTTTAAAAATCTTAAAATAAAAAGCAAGAATTCAATTGTTACTTTTCACTGTGCCAAAAAGAAAGGCTTTTTACTGCAGGGCAATGAAAATTTCAAGCATTTAAACCCTGATCAACAGCAGAAATTGCTATAGTTAAGAATGTATAACAAGACTTGGCCAAGAGCACAGATGTCCATTACTCTAAAATAACCAAGTCCCAGGGGAAACATTGTTTGATTGACAGCTCTGGGTGTCATCAATTGAACAAAAATGTTTATTTATACAAGGCTAAGAGCTTTCAAGTGCTTGCAGCTTCTGCTATTGATGCTTAAATCATCTGAATGATTTACCACAGGGCAATAAAAATGTCAAAGAAGCAAAGCAGTGGAAGATTGACTTTAACAAAAGTAAAAAAAAACAAATCCTATTATCCCAATCGGGTTGTTGGTTTGTGTTATATTTCTTTGTTGCCACAAAACGGAAAGGTAGGGAATGTACACACTCTGGTTTCTTGCAAAACACGATGAGAGGTTTACTTCAGATGTTGCTCATTCAACCAAGATGGTGGCCTGCTCAAAGCCCACGCAAACACTCTGCTGAAGTCACTACACATCATGTGATGCATAACCAGCAAGAACGTATTCCTAGATACAGAGATTCTGGATATTGGAAGCAAGTGTATGGGCCGACAAAATCAATGACTAATTTTGAAATCTACTAGCTGCCAAAGAAATTATACCTTTACATCGCCTGAAGGTTGTAGTCAAGAGTTGATGATTCATTAAAAGGTTACAATCATGCCCATAAAAGGTAATGGTAGAATCTTCTTACATTGAAAATGATGCTCAAAGCTTCTTTTTCTAGCTGAGAGTAATTCATTTCTGCGCTAGCGAGAGTGTATGAAACAAATGCTGTTGGTCGTTTCTTTCCTGAAGGCATAAAGTGTGAGACGGCTACACCAACCCCATCAGGTGAGACATTACAAGATGATTGCAACAGTTCTGACTTCAGTAAAGCTTCTTTCACTTCATTGTCACATTTTCACATTTTTCTGATCGGTGCCAAGCCTCTTTGACACATAGCAACATGTGCAAAGTTTTCAATCAGGTTGCCAAATTAGTTACAATTTTACCATAATAAGACCATAAGACAGAAGAGCGGAATTAGGCCATTCGGGTCAATGAGTCTGCTCCACCATTCAATTATGGCTGATATGTTTCTCATCCCCATTCTCCTGCCTTCTCCCCATAACCCCTGATCCCCCTATTAATCAAGAACCTATTTATATCTGTCTTAAACACAATCAGTGATTTAGCCTCCACAGCCTTCTGTGACAATGAGTTCCACAGATTCATCACCCTCTGACTGAAGAAATTACCCCTCATCTGAGTTTTAAAGGATTGTTCCTTCAGCCCACGGCGGAGCCCTCCGGTTTTAGTTTTTCCTACTAGTGGAAGCATCCTCTCCACGTCCATTCTATCTAGGCCTCTCAGTATCCCATAAGTTTCAATAAGATTCCCCCTCATCCTTCTAAATTCCAATGAGTACAGGCCCAAAGTTTTCAACTGCTCCTGATATGACAAGCTCTTCATTCCAGTGATCATTCTTGTGGACCTCCTCCAAGGCCAGCACATTCTTCCTTGGATACAGGGCCCACAACTGCTCACAATACTCCACTCGCAGTCTGACCAGAGCCTTATACAGCCTCAGAAGTACACCCCTACCCTTATATTCTAGCCCTCTCAACACGAGTGCTAACATTGCATTTGCCTTCCAAACTGCCGACTGAACCTGCATGTTAACTTTGAGAATTTTGAACTAGGACTTCCAAGTCCCTTTGTACTTCTGATTTCCTAAGCCTTTTCCCATTTAGAAAATAGTCTATGCCTCCATTCTTCCTACCAAAATGCATGGCATCACACTTTTCCACATTGTATTCCATCTGGCACTTCTTTACCCACTCTCCTAGCCTGTCCAAATTGTTCAGCAACCCAACTGCAAATAATTGATCACTCTTAAAACAATTTCAATAGTGCACATTTTGAGGACAGGGGTGCGATTCTCCGAGCCCCGCGCCGGGTTGGAGAATCGGAGCAACCGCACCACAAAGCCCCGACGCCGGTGCACGATTCTCAGAGGGCCTCCAATGGTGTCTGGCCCGCGATCGGGGGCCACCGATCGGTAGGCCAGCCTCTCTATCGGCGGGCCTCCTTTCCTCTGCCGGCAATGTTATATCCCTGCGCCATTTTTGTGCGGGGTGGCCTGCGGGAGGACGGCCACTGCGCATGCACTAGTCTCCGCCGAGGCCCCGCCCCTGAAAATCACACCATGCCCCTGCCAGCCCCACGGAGCCCCCAGAATGGGGTCTGGGAACGGGCGCCGACGCCGGAGTAAAACACTCCAGTTTTTTCTCCGGCATTGGCACTTAGACTCCCGTGGGAGAATCCCGCCCCAGGTGCTTCTAAGATTGCTGACATTTTCTTTGGTTCTATGTGTAAACTGTGTTTGTCAATTATGTGACCAAGCTCATTTATAGACAACTTGAAAAGTGTCACACTTTTTCTTCTTAACTCTTATGGCTCCGTAACTGTTTCAGGGAAGCTTCGAAATTCCCAAATGTTCCAGTTGAACTGGTGGTGAGTATTGTCATGGAAGTGTCCTTTTAAGAAATGTTTGTGTCTTATCACATGGTTTCAGTGATGTCATTGTGTGGGTGGAGCTGGGCTGTGGCTCTGGATTTTCACTTTCGTTTTTGAGTTGGGAGCTGGATGTGGCTCTGAGTTTTACTTTAAGTTTGACCTGGTTTGTATTGTACAGGTTGGAAAGAAGTGTCTCTCTGTCTGCAATTTAAAAGCTGTTTCCAGATTACTTGATAACTTAAAAGTGATAACTGTTTTCTGGAAGGAATTCAAACCCGCTGTTTTGGAAATGACACTGGTGTATCCATACCACATCTTAAAGATAGTAAGAGTGCCATGTGTTTGTCCACACCTTTGAAAAGCGGTTTCTGATTTATTTGATCTTGTTATTAAATTGGAACAGTTAAAGGGGGGAATTTATTAAGGGTGATACATAGATTACAGTAGCTGCATGGGGTATTTATTTGTAGTTGATAAAAATATTTATTGTGTGTGTTTATAAAAAGTGTGTGTTTATAAAAAGTCCAAAGATGTGCAGGTTAGGTGGTTTGGCCATGATAAATTGCCGTTAGTGTCCAAAATTGCCCTTAGTGTTGGGTGGGGTTACTGGGTTATGGGGATAGGGTGGAGGTGTTAACCTTGGGTAGGGTGCACTTTCCAGGAGCCGGCGTAGACTCGATGGGCCGAATGGGCTCCTTCTGCACTGTAAATTCTATGTAATTCGCAGAATAAAGCTTCTTTTTGATTAAAAGTGTTTAAGGTCTCTGTTGAATAACATCTGAAAGGCAGGCCCTTGTGCTCATCGTAACCAAAATCAATAAACAGTTATAGGTCAGGTGAACTCGATGATGTACTTTGGAGTTTTCTGAACCCTGGCCCATAACAGTATGTCATCTAAATAACATTGCAATCCATCCAAACCTCTTAGAATTTGATCCATGGATCTTTGAAAAAAAAGCAGCGCAGGTGTTATTCCAAAAACCTTCTGTAACAAAACAGGCTTTTGTGTGTCACTATGGTTTGTGACTGTGATTCGGCAGCCACATGCATCTGCAGATATGCCTGTGAAAGATTAATTTTACTGAATTTCTGTCCTCCAGAAAGTCCAGCAAACAAGTCTTCAATCAATGAGTGAATAATGATCTACGCACAAAACTGGGTTAATAATAGTTTTAAAATCTCCACAAATTTACACTGAGTCATCCTATTTTAATACAGAATGATTGGTGTCACCCAATAGCTTGTAGCAACAAGTTCAATGACTCCTATCCTTACTATTGTTTCTAGTTCTTCAGCTTTAGGCCAAATGGCATATGGTACAGTTCTAGCTTGGAGACTTTTCGGTGCGCTGTCTGGCTTAACTTTTAGGTGTAGCTCAACTCCAGTCAGAGCCGAGTGAATCTTTGAACACCTTCTCATACTTCAGAAGTTGTTGAAAGTTGCTCTTTGAATCCACTAATTGATTGACTATTTCCCAGTTAAGCCTAATCTTAGCCAACCATGTTCTGCCAAATAGAGCAAGAAAGTTTCCATGGACAAGTGAAAAGGCAACTTTGCCATCTGTCCACTTACTTCTACCTTCACCATAATGCATCCTTTTAATGGTGCAACCTCCTCAGTATAAGCCCTTAGGATCACGTTGGGGAAGCAGTGTTTCGCAGTGCTGCATCATAGTGCCAGGTTTAATTCTGACCTTGGGTGACTTTCTCCCTTTGTCTGCGTGGGCTTCCTCCGGGTGCTCCGGTTTCCTCCCACAGTCCAAAGATGTGCAGGTTAGGTGGATTGGCCATGCTAAATTGCCCCTTCGTGTCCAAAGGTTAGATGCGGTTGCAGGGATAGGGTGGGGGAGTGGACCTAGGTGGGGTTCTCTTTCAGAGGGTGGGTGCAGAATCAATGGGCTGAATGGCTTCCTTCTGCACTGTTGCAATTCTACGATCTGATGGTTTTAAGGGCAGATGCATCAGCTGGCAAGTTGTTTCGGGTATTAACAATCTACTGCTATCCACTTCCATTTTAATTTCATGACTGTCTTTTGGATATGCCCAAAAACGTTGTTGATTACCCTGCATTAACAAGACACCTAGGATAAGCTCTTGCAGTAGCTCGGTTTTGCTGTCTTTTGAGTGACCATGAGCTTCATCCATTAATTTATAGACACGACTAGAATCTTTACATGTGTTGTTCTTTTTGCACTTTCTTGATGTACATGTCATTTTTGGAGCCCAGTACACCTTGGCAATATGGCCCCTTCTTGCCACAGTTCTAGCATATATACGATTTACTCCAGCATTTTCCCACTGAGTGTCCAACCCATGAACAACAGTAACATTGTTGCACATTTTTGTAGCCCTGCTCCTTGAGGTATCCATTTTGCGGATCTTCACTTCAGTCCCTATTCGGAGTAGGTTCTCTTGTTGCAAGCTAAATAGGTGTGACAACTTCCAAAGCAGCTTTTAGAGTTAAACACTTACCGTAAGCAGCTTCCTCAGAATATCTTTTGCAAAATAAAAAGCCAAGAAAAGGCTTGGTCAAACAATTCTACACTATTTTTCTACTAAAGCTAATGAAAGGATGCCGATATTCATTGTCCTCAACTTTAATTCCTTTTTATAACTGTTCCAATTTGCAGAATACTGCCTCAAACATTCCATTCAGGTTTTGATGGTAGGGCTTGGGGGTGGCAGTTTTGATTAAAAAAGGGTTTCTTTTTCAGCGGCTAAGATCTTGGCGGACCCAAATGGGAGACATGTGATTGTCAGTGGGTCTTTGGCAGGCACCCTGGTTGATGTTAATGTGTATGCGCCAAATTAGGATGATACGGCTTCCATTCCGGATTTGTTTTGTTAATTTTGTTGGGGCGGGGACTTAAATTGTGTTTGAACCCTCGGTCAGTCCGATCTAGACCCAAAAGTCCCTGATCCCATCTGTAGTGGCAAAGGCATTATTGTTTTTTATAGAGCAGATGAAGAGGCTTGGGTGGGGATGAGGAGGGGGGGGGGGGGGGGGGGGGGTGCAGATCCATGGTAGTTTTGCACCTGAGTGTTAAGGACTTTTCTTTTTTTTCTCCCATGTCCATCAGTTTTATTCTCGGATCGACTGTGGTGGGTAGGTTTATCCTTCCGCAGGTGAAGAGGGTGGAGTAATTGTAATCTCAGATCATGCCCCACATTTTGTGGATTTGATATTCAGAGCCGGGTCCCTCTCAACATTTGCCGTGGAGATTGGACATGGCGCTGTTGGCAGACAAAGGATTTTACGAGTGCATATCCTCTGCCATTGAGGAGTATATCACGTTTAATAAAAGTTAGTCTCTCTTACTTTCTACACTGTAGGAGGCGCTTAAGGTGGTCATTGGGGAGAAATAATTTACCACAAGGCTCACCAGGAAAGGGTTGGGAGAGTGGAGGGGCAGAGGCTGGTGGATTCCATCCTTGAGGTGGACCATCAGCACTTGCTTGCCCCTACACCGGAGTTGCTGGCGAGTAGGAAAAGATCGTAGACGCAGTTTGGGTTAATCTCAATGATTAAGAATTTGAGCCAATATAACGCTCAAGGGGGACACGGAAAGAAAGCAGTCACCTTAAGAGTTCACCAGCTGAGGTGGTAAGCTGCCTCCTGGGAGATTGTGCAGATAACGGATTTGGGTGACAGTTTGGTCTCCAGCCCAGTGAAGATTAATGCTGCGTTTGAAGCCTTTTATTGAAGTCTTCATAGATCGGAGCCCCTGGTGGAGAATTGGCTCATGATGTAGATTTTGGATGGGTTATCCTTCCCGGTGTTGGAGGGAGAGAGAAGGAAAGATTTGGAGTACCCTTTGGGCCCCCGAGGAGATTATGAAATGTGTTTGTTTAATTCAGTCGGAGAAAGCACCTGGTCCAGATGGGTTCCCCATCAAGTTCGACAAGAAATTTGTGGGGCAGTTGATCCCACTGATATTGGCATGTTTAATGATTCCCTGTGCTGGGGGGGGGGGGGGGGGGGGGGGGGATCACCTGCTACATTGGCGCAGACCTCTATTTCCCTGATTCTGAAGAAGGACAAGTACCCTACAGAATGTGGGTCGTATTGTCCTATTGCGTTGTTGAATGCTGATGCTAAATTGCTGGCTAAAGCTCTGGCACTGAGGTTGGAGCCCTGCCCTCCAGAGGTGATTTCTGAAGAACAGAAAGGTTTTGTTAAGGGTTGGCAGCTGTCGGCCAATATATGTTGATTACTAACCATTGTCCTCTCCCCCTATCCAGTGACCCAACAGGAGGTGATTGTCTCAATGGACGCTGAAAAGGCATTTGATCGGGCAAAATGGGAGTATCTGTGAGATTCTTGGGAGGTTTGGTTTTGGGCCAAAGTTTATATCTTGGATTTGTCTTCTGTACTGGACCCCAACTGCAAGTGTTCGCGCAAACAGCTTGAGCTCAGGTAACTTTCAGTTGAATAGGGGTACGAGGCAGGGTTGTCCATTGTCTCCACTTTGTTTGCTTTGGCTATTGAACAATTGGCCACAGCGTTAAGATCTTCCACAGAATGGAGGGGGTAGAGCAGGGAGGGAGGGAGCACAGGGTGTCCTTGTACATAGAGGATCTCCTTTTATCATGGACCCATGGAAAATGAAAATTGCTTATTGTCACAAGTAGGCTTCAAATGAAGTTACTGTGAAAGCCCCTAGTCGCCACATTCCGGCACTTGTACGGGAGGCTGGTACGGGAATTGAACCGTGCTGCTGGCCTGCCTTGGTCTGCTTTAAAAGCCAGCTCTATAGCCCTGTGCTAAACCAGTCGCTTGGATGAGATACTGAAGCTACTTAGGAGCTTTGGCTCATTCTAGGGTAGAAGCTGAATTTGGACAAGAGCAAGTACTTTCCGGAAAAGCTCCACCAGGAAGGGGAGCCTTTTCGACTTGCCAGATCTAGCTTTCTAGGAATCCAGGTAGCCTTGCTTCATAAATTAAATTATGTTAGTCTGGTGAATGGGGTTAAGTCTGACTTGCAGAAGTGGGATAACCTCCCGCTATCCTTGGCGGGCAGGGTTCATACTGTTAAAATGAATGTCCTCTCGAGGTTTTTATTTTTTTGCAATGCCTCCCCATTTTTCTCCCCAAATATTTCTTTGTTAAGAGTCAACAAATTGATAGCTTGCTTCATTTGGGCGGGTAAGACCCCACATGTTCATAGGGAGTATCTTCAGAGAGGGAGACAGTCAGGTGGCTTAGTTTTACCTAATTTGTTATTGTGTTACTGGACTGCTAAGTCCTCAAGGAACCAAATGCCATAGGGCGGCTGGTTTTGAGGAGCTGTTGGGACAAATTCAAATTCAAACTCCCGAGGAAAATTTATTTAGGTATTTTCAGATTTGTGATTTCTTGTGCAAGGAAGTTTCTTCATTTTTTTTTTTAAACATAGAACATACAGTGCAGAGGTAGGCCATTCGGCCCATCATGTCTGCACCGACTCACTTAAGCCCCCACTTCCACCCTATCCCCGTAACCCAATAATCCCTCCTAACCTTTTTTGGACACTAAGGGAAATTTATCATGGCCAATCCGCCTAACCTGCATGTCTTTGGACTGTGGGAGGAAACCGGAGCTCCCAGAGGAACCCACGCAGACACGGGGAGAACGTGCAAACTCCACACAGACAGTGACCCAGCAAGGAATCGAACCTGGGACCCTGGTGCTGTGAAGCCACAGTGCTATCCACTTGTGCTACCGTGCTGCCCCGTGGTATCGTCTCCCTCTCTCTTGTCGATGTGGGATTGAGGCTCTTCATAGGTTTAACTCTACCTCCTCAGGCCGAGCTTGATTTAGTACAAGGTGACACATAAGGCACATGTGACCAAGGCAAGAATGAGTGTTTTTTTCCCCTCGGGGCTGGAAGATAGATGAGAGTGTTGTTTTTGGGGCTGGTAAATCATGCCCACATGTTTTGGTTGTGTCCTTAATTTGAAAGCTTCTGGGTCTCCTTTTTTGACATCATGTCAGAGATTCTTGATATCGAGCTGCAGCCTTTTCCGCTGGTGGCCATTTTCAGGGTTTTGGACTTACCGGTGCTGCAGACGGGGAGTGATGGTGGATGCCCTTGCCTCGTAGATAGCCTAGAGGAGAGTTCTGCTTGGCTGGAGATTTCCTACTTCACCAGTGGCTCAGTTTGTTTGGGTGACCTAATGGAGTTCTTATATCTGGAGAAGGTCAAGTACACCATGAGGGGGTCGGTAGAAGGGTTCGACTTGAGGTGGCAGCCATTAGTTTCATTTTTCAAAGAGTTAGTCACCGTCAGCTGATGCATGGAGGGGGGTGATGTTATATGTTTAAGAGTTTTTGTTTAATGGGGTGGCACACCAGAACGTCAAGAGAATCGAGGTGAATGAAGTGGCCATCACTAAGGAGAAGGTGCTGGGGGAACTAAAAGGTCTGAAGGTGGATAAATCACTTGGACTAGATGGGCTACACTCTCTGAAGGAGATAGCTGAGGAGATTGTGGAGGCATTGCTGGTGATATTTCAGGAATCACTGGAGGCAAGGAGCGTCCTAGATGATGGGAAAATGGCTGATGTATCGTCAATTAGCACGAGACGAGAATGATGGAACAATCGAGGCTTTATTGAACAAGATGTTGTGCCTCCTGTAGCTGGAACCAGAATCCCTGCAGCGCAGGAGAGCACACACTTTTATACGCCGCCTGCTGGGCAGAGCCAGCAGGCAGGGATTTACCATCGTCCCTCTAATATACGGGCAGTGCCATAATACATATAATATACCTCTAGTGGTGTTCACAACATTCACTGTCCGGCGGGGGTGGTGGAAATATTATAAATTAAGTCTGTCGGGGGCCTTGACCCTCCTCCGCGCTCGCCTCAGTCCTGGTGGTAATGTTGGTGCCGACTTGATCACCAGCGACTCCGGGAGCGTGTTGTCCTCGTCTTCGTCACCCCTGAGTGGATCCAATGGGAGGACAGATCCTGCTGGGGTGAGGGCTGCGGTGAGGTTCGCTGGGGGGAGGTGAGTGGCGCAGGGGTGAATGAGGCAAGCGAGGGGGGGGGCGGTGTCAGGTCAGGGGTCGTGGGTGGGGACCCAGCGGGTGCCAGGTCCCAGAAGGAGACTGTGTCTTGGCAGCTGTCGGGGTGTGCCACGTAGGCGTACTGCGGGTTTGCGTGTAGGAGGTGGACTTTATCGACCAAGGGGTCCGATTTATGGCGCTGCACGTGCTTCCGGAGTAGGACGGGTCCAGGAACTGTCAGCCATGTTGTGAGCGAAACCCCGGAGGTGGACTTCCTGGGGAAGGCAAACACACATTCGTGAGGGGTCTCGTTAGTTGCAGTGCAGAGGAGTGATCAGATGGAGTGGAGCGCGTTGGGGAGGATGTCCTGCCAGTGGAAGACCGGGAGATTTTAGACCGCAGGGCCAGCAGGACGGCCTTCCAAACCGTCCCATTCTCCCTCTCCACCTGCCCATTTCCTGGTCGTCCTGCTTGGTGGTAGGCGGACTTCAAGTCTACTGTGGAAAAGACTCAATACTGCGCAATCTGATTGACCATGTCAGATATGTGTGGGAGGGGATACGCGTCGATCTGCGTGTACCGATTGATGGTCCGACTGTAGTCAATGACCATCCTGTGCTTCACTACCATAACTTGAGCTCTCCAGGGGCTGTTACTGGCCTCAATGACCCCCTCCCGCAGAAGCCGTTGGGCCTCAGACCTGATGAAGGTCCTGTCCTGGGCACTGTACCATCTGCTCCTAGTAGCGACGGGTTTGCAGTCCGGGGTGAAGTTCGCAAACAGGGAGGGTGGATTGACCTAAAAGGTCATGAGGCCGCAGACGGGGGGGGGGGGGGGGGGGTCCGTTGAATTTTAAAGTCAGGCTTTGGAGATGGCACTGAAAATCCAGGCCAAGCAACAGGGCAGCACAGAGGTGGGGGAGGACGTAAGCCTGAAGTTACTAAACTCTAAACCCCGAACGGTGATGGTTGCGACACAGTACCCCTGGATTTCAACGGAATAGGATCCGGAGGCCAGGGAGATTTTCTGGGTGACGGGTGTACCGGAGGGAGCAGCGCCTTACCGCAGTGTGATGGATGAAGCTCTCTGTCAAAGAGACAGTTCGTCTCGTGCCCATTGATCTTCACCGTCGTGGTGGTGGTCCCGAGGCTGCGGGACCAAGACTGATCCAGGGTGATAGAGGCGAGCTGCGGAAGATGCTGGGAAGTCCCGAGCTGGTCAGCGGTGGCAGAGGTAGCAGTTGGCGGCGAACGGTCAGACGAGCAGAGGTCCTGAGGAGCAGTCCAAAATGGCACCGAAGATGGCGGCGCCCACATGGCGTACGTGGCGGGCGGCAAAGGTGGCAGCACCCACGGGCCGCACATGGCTTGAGGAGGGGAAGATGGTGGCACCCCTGGGTCGCACGTTGGGGGGGGGGGGGGGGGGGGGAGTGGTGCGTAGAAATGCCGGGCATGGAAACAGCGGCGACTGAAACAAAGTGTCCTTTCTTCCCACACCCGTTGCAGGACACGCTCCGCGCCGGGCAGCGCTGCCTGGGGTTTTTGTTTTGTCCTCAAAAATAGCTGTTGGGCCCCCCCCAGAGTTGGCTGGCTGCCGCACGGCACAGGCTTGCGGTGAGCTGGAGTTGGCAGCTGGTGGGGCTCACAATGCCCACGAGGGTGCTGCGTGGTTGGGGGCGTAGGATTGCACGTTACGGTAGGCCACTTCTAATGAATTAGCGAGTTGCCTAGTCCCCACAAGATCGAGCGTACCCCCTTCCAATACCTCTAATATAGGGGCAGTGCCGTAATACATTTAATATACCACTAGTGGTGTTCACCGCAATAGCTAATGATGCCCCTATTTAAGAAGAGAGGGAGTCAGAAGACAGGAAATTATAGGCTTGTTAGCCCGATTTCAGTTGTTGGTAATATGTTTGAGTCTATTATTAAAAAAGAACAAAGAAAATTACAGCACAGGAACAGGCCCTTCGGCCCTCCCAGCCTGCGCCGATCCAGATCCTATGCCCGGTTAAGGATGAGATTGCAGAGTGTTTAGAAGTGCATAATGAAATAGGACTGTCAGCACAGATTATCAAGGGGAGGTCATGCCTGAAACATCTGTTAGAACTCTTTTGAGGAGGCAACAAGGAAGTTAGACAAAGGAGAACAGTGGACGTGATCTATTTGGATTTTCAGAAGGTGCCATACAGGAGGCTGTGAAATAAGATAGGAGCCCATGGTGTTGGGGCAAGGTACTGGCATGGACGGAATATTGGCTGACTGGCAGAAGGCAGAGAGTGGGGATAAAGGGGTCCTTTACAGGATGGCAGCCGGTGACTAGTGATGCTCTGCAGGGGTCAGTGTTAGGACCACAGCTATTCACGATATAAATTAATGATCTGGAGAAGGTCATTGTTGCTAAGTTTGCAGATGATACAATGATATGTAGAGGGACAGGTTGTGTTGAGGAAGCAGAGAGGCTGTGAAAGGACCTGGCCAGGCTGGGAGAGTGGGCAAAAAAGTGGCAGAGGAATACAATGTAGAAAAGTAGGAGGTATGCACTTTGATGGGAAGAGGAGGCATAGACAATTTTCTAAATGGGAAAAGGCTTCAGAAATCAGAAGCACAAAGGAGCCCAAATTCAGGATTCCGTTAAGGTTAACATGCAGGTTCAGTTGGCAGTTGCCTTCACGTTGAAAGGGCTGGAATACAAGAGCAGGTATGTACTGTTGAGGCTGTACAAGGCTCTGGTCATCTCATTTGGAATATTAGTGAGCAGTTTTGCGCCCTGTATCTAGGGACTGCTGGCCTTGGAAAGTGTCCAAAGGAGGTTCACAAGAATGGTCCCTGGAATGAAGGACTTGTCATGTGAGGAGCGTTTGAGAATTCTTGGCCTGTACTCAATGGAATTTAGATGGCTGAGGGGGGATCTCATTGAAACTTACAGAATACGGAGAGGCCTAGATAGAGTGGACATGGAGAGGATGTTTCCACTAGTAGTAGAAACTAAAACCCGAAGGCACAGCCTCAGACTGAAGGGACGATTCTTTAAAACAGATGAGGAGGAGTTGCTTTAGCCAGAGGGTGGTAAATCTGTGGAACGCATTGCCGCTGAAGGCTGTGGGGGCCAAATCATCGAGTGTTTTTAAGACAGATATGGATAAGTCCTTGATTAATAAGGGGATACAAATAGGTTCTTGATTAATAATGGGATGAGGGGTTGAGGGGAAAAGGTAGGAGAGTGGGGCTGAGAAAAATATCAGTCATGATTGAATGGGAGAGCAGACTCAATGGGCCGAATGGCCTAATTCTGCTCATATGTCTTATTGGTTGTTAAGTATTGATTGTGCTATTTTTGTGTGGTACCTTTAGTGTGGTATCATATTGTTATAATGAAAAATGTCTTCAATAAAAATTATTAAAACTAAAAAGAATCTTACCTCAAGGGAGCAAACAAATCAAATACTCATGTCCAGTACTAGCGGAGGCAATGTTTTAGGATTGAACATAAGAACATAAGAACTAGGAGCAGGAGTAGGCCATCTGGCCCCTCGAGCCTGCTCCGCCATTCAATGATGGCAGCATTAACCATTCAATCTCTTCCGAAGAGCTCAACTGAGGAATCAGCTACTATCAGAGCTTGAACTTATTAATAATTCAAAGTCAATGTCAAAAGGTTCATACTGTGTTGATTAATCTGGCCTTCACTAGTCTACAAACAGAATATGCTTAAAAATTGTAGGTGCTAAACCAAATCAAACAGACTTGCTGAAGGAGCATTTCTATTCAACAAACTAAAAGTTCTAAAGTTCACAGGAGGAAGGAAATTAAATTGCAAAGGTTTTCTTCAACTGCCTAAGTATGCAATATGTCGCAAAATATTGCAAGTTTTTAAAAAAATGTACAGAACCATAAAATTACACAGAACTTCAAGATACACAGCATCTCGTGTCAAAGTCTGTAATCACAGGATGAATACAATTTTGAAAGTAATACTGCTCATATTTTGGATTTTTAGGTCTGCCCGACTATTTCAAGTTAGAAAGCCAAAATTGACTTGGTTAGAAAATTAACTCTGTTAAAAAATTAACTCAGGCACAAAAGGAGTATGTAATTGCCAGTGATGATCAGGACAACTTCTGCAGCACAGGCTGTTCCAGTGCAGAACAAAGCTTTGGACACAATTCTAAAGTTAACAATTAAACAAACACATCTATTCTAGAATTGAAAGAATTTAAGCATTTGTCCCAAACTATTTCAAAAAGTATTTAAAAACATATGCTTGGAAAGTCAAAAACATTTGGTTAAGTTTGATATTAAAAAGAGCTTGCCAGGTTGATCGTTTAGCAAAGGATTCCACTTATGAAAGACTAATTCTGTGATTTAGCTGCAAAGCAGCTTCATTTTACCAAACATCTGTGTATCGTGCATAGTGAATTGGTGAAAGTAGTGTCCCGACTTGGTGTTGGTTTCATTAAGGCTTCATTAACATAATTCATTTTGAAAGGTCGCTTAAAAATGTTAAATTGAGAAATTATACAAGTTCACCCGGTTGAAGCACAGATTTTCAGCCATTTTTTCCACACTGACACTATGTCTTGGTTGAGCAATACATTTAAACCAGACAATGACCAGGGGCTGGTTTAGCTCACTGGGCTGGCTTTTAAAGCAGACCAAGCAGGCCAGCAGCACGGTTCGATTCCCTTACCAGCCTACCCGGACAGGCGCCAGAATGTGGCGACTAGGGGCTTTTCACAGTAACTTCATTGAAGCCTACTCGTGACAATAAGCGATTTTCATTTCATTTAATTTCATGAAATGGTTTCCAATAATACAGTAATGCCTGTTCATGAATCACTGAATGCACGGCCAAACTTCACAACTTCTTGTGGATTTGTTAACTGAAGTGGTGAACACTGCACACACAACACTATGTGTGGGCAGCATGGTAGCACAAGTGGATAGCACTGTGGCTTCACAGTGCCAGGGTCCCAGCTTTGATTCCCTGCTGGGTCACTGTCTGTGCAGAGTCCGCATGTTCTCCCCGTGTCTGCGTGGGTTTCCTTCGGGTGCTCCGGATTCCTCCCACAGTCCAAAGACATGCAGGTTAGGTGGATTGACAATGATAAATTGCCCTTAGTGACCAAAAAGGATGGAGCGGTTATTGGGTTACGGGAATAGGGTGGAAGTGAGGGCTTAAGTGGGTCAGTGCAGACTTGATGGGCCAAGTGGCCTCCTTTTGCACTGTATGTTCTATGTTATGTTCTACACTTTGTTCTTCAGTGGATTTTGGTCATGAGTGGAAAATCAGTTAGGACAAACCAACCTCAGGAAAAGATTTGCTGCATCTTAAAAATTTAATATTGAATTTACTGCACATAATAGAAACCTTCACATTTTAAAGCTCGCCTATTGATACAGTAAATCAAATCAGAGGTAGCCTAGTTCATTTACATACCCAAAGGGCTTTTTCACAACATCAAAGCAAGGTTCTAGAGTACAATATGTGAAACCAATATTCAGGTTAAAAAGTTTGCCCAGTTTTATTGTATCTACATTTTACAAACCATCCAAACATTGCTATTCTTAAATCCAAAGTGAAATTCAGCACTGAAATCACTCCATAATCTAAATACATAACATTTTTAATTAAAATCTATCAGCTGCTTTCTACAAACAAGAGCACTAAAATTATGTTCAACATCAAGACTGCTGAAGGAGTTTAATTTTCTAGATACATGCCACTTTGAAGCAAAGGCGTATAATCTTACACACAATGTAAACCTGCTTACTTTCAATGAGATTACCCAACACAAATCTGGCCACAAGAATTCAAGAAAAAGAACATTGAAATAATATTTCTGGAATTTACATTTGAATTATGTTCAACCTCCTGCGAAGTCTGACACAACCAGAAAAAACAAGCTCGGAAATTTATGATGAGATTGTGGAGATATTGCAGGACAACTTCTCACCAAAACCGTTGGTCATTGCCAAGAGGTTCAGCTTCTATAAACGTAACCACCAAGATGTGAATCAATCACACAATTCATAGCTACTTTCAAGAAATTAGCTGAAACTAGGAATATGGAAATGTTTTGAACGACACCCTTAGAGACAGACTAGTGTGTGGGTCAAGAAGTGAAGTTATCCAAAAATGGTTGTCAACTTAAACCTAAAGAAGGCTTTATAAGTTGCGATCTCCATGGAACTTTGCGATCTCCATGGAACTAGCAGCTAAGGAAGCGCAACAATTAGGCTGCAGCACTAAAATCCATAAAATATCAGCTGGGACCCGAACACTGACACAGGATCGAAATTATCTGTGTGCAAAAACTGGGCACAAACCAACTGATTGCTGCAAAATGAAAGAATTGTGGTTAAAAAGGGGCACACTGAACGTGCTTTTTGGAGGAAGGAACTGTGGTGAACGTATTGCTGCTACAATTCACCACTGTATTGTATTGCATTGTAATATGTTGATGCCCTTGTGGGCTCCGCCTATGGCCCCGCCCCCTCAGGGGAGGTATATAGATCTTCAGCCTGTAGGCGGCATTCAATACAGAGCAGTCACAGGCAGGCACAGATATAGCTTATTAAAATCACTGTTCACTTCTACTAATCGTCTCATGGGAATCGATGGTCACAACAGGAACAAAGTTTCGAACAAGAATTATAAAATGCAACCACCAAATACATCAAACGTGATATGAAAAGGGACCACAGTAATAGTCTGATTACGATGGGCCAACAAACCGTTTCTGGGTCACTCCTTTACTGGACAGACAACTGGTGAAAATGGAGTTGGACAATGGTACAGCTGTTTCATTGGTACTGGAAACTGTTTACCAAAATAAACTAAGACATATTGTCGGGAAATAGTGCTGTTGAGGGGCCATAATGATATAGATGTGCAGGTAAATGGACTTCCGGTGGTGGCCATGGTGTGAGTGGTCGCACATTTGGCAGCTCCCGCTTGCGGCGTTATTTTTGATCCTTTTCCCCAATTAATGAGTGGATGGTTTGATGGAAAAAGGTGCAGGAGTGGTGGAGGAAGAGTATATTCCACCGGTGGATGGATTCGTGGACCATAAGTGGTTTTAGGTGAAAGGAGCTGTTGGAGCAAGAAACTTTTCCTGCAACACAGGGAAAGATGGTAGAGAGCAAGGTGCCGGTCCAGCCATCTCAGTGGTGGATGGAGTAGCTGGTGGACTTCTTGAATGAGAAGTTTAGTCAGCAGAGAAAAGAGTCTCTGGAGGGCCTGGCTAAGACGGTGGACCTGCTGAAGGTGGGGATCGATTGTGTGGAGCTGAGGCTGGAGACAAAGCCAGGCAATCCAGAAGATGGAGGAGGTGGTGGGGAAGCACAAGGAGCTCACTTCATTGCCGGCCGAAATTGGGGTGCTAGGGGATACCCAGAAGCCGCTTCAAGACAAAGCGGAAGATCTTGAGAACCGCTCCCGGAGAGAGAATTTGAGGATTGTGGAGTTGCCAGAGAGTATGAAGGGAGCAGATCCTGGCTCTTACGTCGCCAAAATGCAAGGAGAAGCTGCTGGGGGAGGGGGCCTTTGAATGGCCCTTGGAGATGGATCGGGCACACAGGGCACTGACAAGGAAGTGGCAGGCTAATGAGCCGCATGGGCGATGGTGGTGAGATTGCACCGATTCCTTGACGAGAAAAGGGTCTTCAGATGGGCCAGGCAGACAAGGCAATGTACCTGGGAGCGTAATGAGCTTCGGGTATATCAGGACCTGGGTGCAGAGCTGCCCAAGAGAGCGGGTTCAATCAAGTGAAGTCTGCCCTCTTTAAGAAGGGGGTGAAGTTCGGGATGCTGTACCCGGCCAGTCTATGGGTGACCCACAATGAATATTATTTCGGTACACCGGAGTAAGCGATGGAGTTTGTTAGAGACATTTGGGGGAGGTTAGTTCTCCCTGGCCCCCTTGCTGGGCAGTTTGGGGTTTTTCCCCCTTAGACATATTTTCCCCCTTAGACAATCCTTGGGGGATTGTTTTTATTATTTGATTGTTATTGTTGCAACTTGTTTGTCTTTCGGTGGCGGGGGTATTTGGGGAGAATCTCCTTTGCGTTTTTTTTATTGCTTTACTCAGGGTTTTATTTTCTTTCTTTAAAAATTTAGAGTACCCAATTATTTTTTTCCCAATTAAGGGGCAATTTAGCGTGGCCAATCCACCTACCCTGCACATCTTTGGGCTGTAGGGGCGAAACCCACGCAAACACGGGGAGAATGTGCAAACTCCACACGAACAGGGCCGGGATTCGAACCTCAGCAGTGCTAACCACTGTGCCACCGTGCCGCCCCACTCATTGCTATTTGATGGAATGGTAGAGGGTCGTATTAGGTGAGTGCATTGAGTTTTGTTTTCTTTTGGATGGTTTTTTTCCTTTGCTCCTCTTTTTTTTCTTTCTTAGCTTGTTGTTATTGCCGTTTGCACCAAGGGAGTGTGTGAGCGGGGTGGGGGGAATAAGTGTGGGGTAGGATATTAGGCGCCATGGGTGAAAGCTGCCAGGCTAACTCGACTAATTAGTTCATGGGAGCGCAGTGGGGGGTGAGCAGACAATTAATGTGTTAGTGGGGATTAGGATTGTTGTTCTGTTTGTGGGGGGGGGGGGATGCTGACAGGAGAGGGGCTTTTGATGTACATTCTAAGGTGGACGGTGGACAGCCAAGGGTGGGCCTGGAGGGTTGTGTGACGCGGGCCGGTGGAGGGTGGGTGGGAAACAGGGTGTCTCCTGACCAGGCTGATCACATGGAATGTGGGGGCTGAATGAGCCAGTCAAGAAGTCCCGTGTGTTCGTGCATTTGAGGAACTTAAAGGCGGATGTGGCATTCTTGCAGGAAACACACCTGACGTTCAGGGATCAGACCAGGCTAAGGAAGGGGTGGGTAGGTCAAGTATTTCACTCAGAATTAGATTTAAAGACGCAGGGGGTGGCGGTCCGAATAAATAAATAAGTGGATAGCTTTTGAGTGGGGAACTTAGTAGCAGACTCGGAGGAACTTTGTTATGGTGAGTGGAAATTGGAGGGGATGCCAGTGGTTTTGGTGAATGTTTACGTCCCAAATTAGGACAATGTTGAATTTATGAGACGGGTGTTGGGGAAGATCCCGGACCTGTACTCGCACCGAGTGATAATGGGGGGGGGGGGGGGGGGGGGGGGGGGTTTAACACAGTTCTTGAGCCAAAATTGGATCAGTTGAGTCCGAGGCCAGGGAGGGTATCAGCGGTGGCGAGGGAATTAAAAGGGTTTATGGAGCATATACGAGAAGTGGACCAGTGGAGATTTGGTAGGCAGAAGGCAACGGAATTTTTCTTCTTCTCCCATGTACATGAGATGCACTCCCGGATCGACTATTTTGTGATGGACAGGACGTTTTGGCGGGGTGGTCGGTTCAAAGTACTCGGCGATTGTGGTTTCAGACCACGCATTGCATTGGGTGGAGTTGCAGGTGCATCGGGGAGGGGGGGGGGGGGGGGGGTCACGCCCGCAGTGGAGGTTAGATGTGGGACTATTAGCAGATGAGGAGGTTTGTGAACGGTGAGGGCTACTACTTGGGGGTATGTGGAGCTGAATGTCACAGGTGTGGTTTTGGCCACCACCCTGTGGGAGGCACTGAAAGCAGTGGTGAGGGGCGGAGGGGGGAATTTGTATTAATACGGGCGCATAGAGATAAGGTGGGGAGGTTAGTGGATAAGATCCTGCAGGTGGCTAGGAGGTTCTCGGAGGCGGGGTTGTTGAGGGAGCGGCAGAAACACCAGATGGAGTTTGGACTAATATCTACGGGTAAGGCGGTGGGGTAGTTGAGGAAGGCCAGTGGGCAGTCTATGAATATGGGGAAAGGCAAGTTGGATGTTGGCGCAATTGAGGAAGCAGGAGGCGCCGAGGGAGATCGGAAAGGTGAAGGATAGGAGGAAGAGCACGGTCTTTAGAACTGGTGAGGGTGAATGGGGTGTTTGAGAACTTTTATAAGAGGCTATATGATTTGGAACCCTCGGCCGGAGTGGAGGGAATGAGGCATTTTTTAAGAAGGGTTGGAATTCCCTTGTGGAAGGGCTGGGAGCCCCCATTGGACTGGTGGAGGTGCTGGAGGGTATGGGGCGATGCAAGCGGGAAAGGACCTGGATTCGGATGGGTTTCCGGTAGAATTTTCTAAAGAGGGGGCCTGGGGCCCCTGCTGGTAAGGGCATTGAATGAGGCAAAGGAGAACGGGGAGCTCCCTCCCACGTTGTCACAGGCCTCTTATGTCTTTAATTTTAAAGAAGGATAAGGACCTGGAGCAGTTTTTTTCCTACCGGCCAATTTCCTTGCTAAATCTGGACACTAAGTTGCTGGCCAAGATCTTGGCATCATGGATTGAGGACTGTGTGCCGGGGATGATAGGGGAAGATCAGACAGGGTTTGTAAAGTGGAGGCATCTGTTAAACGTTATAATGATGCCCCGGAGGGATGAAATGAGGAGATGGCTGTCGCTATGAATGCAGAGAAGGCCTTTGACCGGGTGGAGTGGGACTATTTGTGGGAGGCGTTGGTGCGGTTTAGGTCCGGCTGCTGTGCCGGGCACCGAGTGTACGGATGAACCAAGTGAGTTCGGAGTATTTTAAGTTGCACTGTGGGACGAGGCAGGAATGCCCACTCTCCCCATTGCTCTTTGCCTTGGTGATAGCACATAGACCTCAAGAGATTGGCAGGGGATAGTGCGGGGGGCAGGGTGAAGCGTAGGGTCCCGCTGTATGTGGACGATCTATTGCTCTATGTATCAAACCCTCTGGAGGGTATTGGGGGATTATGGACATATTGGAAGGAATTCAGTTAGTTCTCGGGACAGAAATTGAATATGGGGAAGCTGGGCGGCACAGTAGCACTGTAGTTAGCACAGTTGCTTCACAGCTTCAGATTCTCAGGTTCAATTCCCGGCTTGGGTCACTGTCTGTGCGGAGTCTGCACGTTCTCCCCGTGTATAGGTGGGTTTCCTCCGGGTGCTCTGGTTTCCTTCAACAGTCAAAAGATGTGCAGGTTAGGTAGATTGGCTGTGCTAAATTACCTCTAGTGTCCAAAAAAGGGTAGTTGGGGTTATGGGGATAGGAGATGTGGGCTTTGGTAGGTGCTCTTTCCAAGGGCCGGTGCAGATTCGATGGGACTCCTCTTATATATGATCCCGATCATGGCGAGGGGGAAGTAGGTGGTGGGGGGAGTTGCCATTTAAAGTAGTGGAGGCAAGCTTCAGGTATTTGGGTATCCAAGTGGCTCAGGGGTGGGAGCAGCTACACAAACGGAATTTGGCTCGGCTGGTGGGACAAATGAAGGGGGATTTTAGGAGGTGGGATGTGCTACCACTGTCGTTGGTGGTACAGCTGCTATCTGTGAAGAGGACGGTTCTCCCGAGGTTCTTATTTGTGTTCCAGTATCGTCCACTCTTTTTTCCAAAGTCTTTTTTTTTCCGGAAGGTTAATGCGCTCATTTTGGGGTTTGCCTGGGTGGGTAAAGCCCTGCAGGGAAAGGTGCTGCTAGAGCAGGGACGAATGGGGTTGCAGGCTCTTCCAAACTTGATGAATTATTATTGAGCGGCGAATACAGCTATGGTCAGTAAGTGGGTAGTGGGGGAGGGGTCGGTATGGGAGCGGATGGTGGCAGCCTCTTGTAAGGACTCGTGCTTGGGGGCACTTGATGGCGCCTCTGCCGGCCAGGTTGATGCACTATCAAATACATCGAGACGAGAGCAGAGAGTAATCGAGGCTTTATTAAGCAGAAATGTGTTTCCTCCTGCAGCTGCTACTAGAAATGGCAGCAGCTCAGTATGCACACACATTTATACTCCGCCTACTGGGCGGAACCAAAATGCAGGGATCTACCCCCGTACCTGTAGTATAGGAAGGAGCCTTATCGTATTACCTCTAATACACGTGTTATTCAAACAGTGGTGACTACCACATTCACCCCCTGTTAAAAAAAAAGAGTCCAGCGGGGGTGGTGGAAAAAAACTATTTACAAGTATGTGAGAATTTAAAGTTTACAGTCTTTTGAAAAATTCTAATTTAGCCGGTCAGTTGCCTTGATTCTACGGTGAGAGCGCCGCAGTGCCGGTAGTGATACAGATGCCAGCTTGGTCTCCTGTGACTCCGGGAGCGTGTTGTCCTCATCTTCATCCTCGGTGGAACCAGTGGGAGGACGGATCGTCCTGGGGTGGGGGCTGTAGTGAGGTGGACTGTGGGGGGGGGGGGGGGATCCAGCTGGTGCCAGGTCCCTGAGGGAGACTGTGTCCTGGCAGCCGTTGGGGTATGCCACGTAGGCGTCCTGCGGGTTTGCATGCAGCAGCTGTACCCTCTCGATCAACGGGTCCGCCTTGTGGAGTCGCACATGGAGGATGGGTCCTGGAGCTGCCAGCCACGTTGGGAGCAAAACCCCAGAGATGGACTTCCCATTGAAGGCAAGGAGACGTTCATGGGGGTTTCATTAATTGCAGTGTAAAGTAGCGATCGGATGGAGTGGAGCACGTCGGGGAGGACCTCCTGCCAGCGGGAGACCGGGAGATTTTAGACCGCAGGGCCAGCAAGACGGCCCTCCAGTCCGTCCCATTCTCCCTCTCCACCTGACCCATTTCCCCAGGGGTTGTAGCTGGTCGTCCTGCTTGAGGCAATGTTCTTACTGAGCAGCAACTGACGCAGCTCATCATTCATAAAAGGAGGATCTCCGGTCGCTGTGGACGTAAGCGGGGACACCGAACAGGGCGAAGATGGTGTTGAGTGCTTTAATGACCGTGGCAGACGTCATATTGGGGCATGGGATGGCAAACGGGAATCTGGAGTATTCACGACCAGGTTCAGGAAGTAAGTGTTTCGGTCGGTGGAGGGGAGGGGCCCCTTGAAGTCCATGCTAAGATGTTCAAAGGGGGCGGGGTCTTCACCAGGTGCACTTGGTCTGGCCGTTAGAAATGCGGCTTGCACTCTGCGCAGACCTGGCAGTCTCTGGTGATTGCCCTGACCTCCGCAATGGAGTAGGGCAGATTGCGGGCCTTTATGAAGTGAAAGAACCGGGTGACCCCTGGGTGACAGAGGCTGTTGTGTAGGGCCCGAATTCGGTCCACTTGTACGCTGGCACATGTACCTCAGGGTAGTGCATCGGGTGGCTCGTTGAGCTTACCGGGCGATACAAAATCTCGTAATTGTAGGCGGAGAGCTCGATCCTCCACCTTAAGATTTTATCAATTTTGATCTTACTCCGCTGCGTATTATTAAACATGAAGGCAACCGACCATTGGTCAGCCAGGAGAGTGATGCACAATCAATTGTACAAAGACTGAGGTTGGATACAACTGTGGTTTTATTGCAGTAAGATGTCTGGCCTCCCACAGCAGCTGGCGAAATGGCTGTTGAATAGAGGACACACTTCTACTGGGCGGGGCCAGCAGGCAGGGGCTACCGACGAACCTGTAGTACAGGTCCTACCTTGCATCACCTAATACAGGTGTAACAGTGGTTTACCACAGAGAGCGAAACTCCTGCCGGCCAGGTAATGCCTCCAATGCCGCACAGCTTCTGCGATGGCTTGGGCCTCCTTTTCGACAGAGGAGTGCCGAATTTCGGAAGCATGGAGAGTGGAGGGAAAAGAATGCCACGGGTCTGCCTGCCTGGTTGAGGGTGGCAGTCAGAGCGATGTCCGATGCATCGCTCTCAACCTGAAAAGGGAGGGTCTTGTCGACTGCTTGCATCGTGGCCTTGGAAATGTCACCCTTGATGTGGTTTAAGGCGTGGCGGGCCTCAGCCGTCAGAAGAAAAACTGTGGACTGAATGAGTGGGCGGGCCTTGTCCGCATAGTTAGGAACCCACTGGGCATAATAGGAGAAAAACCCCAGGCATTGTTTCAGGGCCTGGGGCAGTGGGAGTTCCATGAGGGGGCGCATGCGGTCGGGGTTGGGCCCTCAAACTCCATTTTGCACCACATAGCCAAGAATGGCTAAGCGGTTGGTGCTGAACATGCACTTCTTGTTATAAGTGAAGCTCAGGTGTTTGGCGGTTTGGAGAAATTTGAAAAGGTTAGCGTCGTGGTCCTGCTGGTCGTGGCTGCAGATGGTGACATTATCTAAGTACGGGAAGGTGGCCAACAGCCCATACCGGTCAACCATTCGGTCCATCTCATGTTGAAAGACCGAGACCCTGTTAGTGATGCCGAAGGCGACCCTAAGGAAATGGTAAAGGCGGCACTGTACCGTCTGCTCCTGTTGGCGACGGGTTTACAATCCGGGGTGAGGTTTGCAAACAGGGAAGGTGGATCGACCTTAAGGGTCATGAGGCTGCAGACGGTGAGGGGTGGTAGGGGTCCGCTGAATTTTAGAATTAGGCTTTGGAGGTTGCACTGGAAGTCCAGGCCGAGTAACAGGGCAGCGCAGAGGTTGGGGAGGACGTAGAGTCGGAAGTTGTTGAACTCGACACACTGGATGGTGAGGGTGACAATGCAGTACCCCCTGATTTCCACGGAATGGGATCCGGAGGCCAGGGAGATTCTCTGGGTAATGGGGTGTACCGCAAGGGAGTAGCGCCTTACCGTGGAGGGGTGGATGAAGCTTTCCGTGCTCCCGGAGTCAAGTAAGCCGGATGTCGTGCCCATCGACCTTTACCGTTGTCGTGGCGGTTGCAAGGTTGTTTGGCCGGTACTGGTAGAGCGTGATGGAGGCGAGTTGCGGTTGGTAGGCCCCAGGCTGTGCGGCGGCGGTGGCAGGTGATGAACGGCCCGATGAAGTCCCCGACAAGCAGGGGTCCTGAGGCACCGTCCAAAATGGCGCCGAAGATGGCGGCGCCCAAGGGGCGCACATGGTCTGTTGGGAGGAATAAGGCGTTGGTGCCCACAGGTCGCATGTGGGGGGGTGCAGGAACAATGGGCCTGGCTACAGCAGCGATCGACCGGGCCTGGCACACGGCAGCGACATGTCCCTTCTTTCCGCAGGCCTTGCAGGTTACGCCCTGCATTGGGCAGCGTTGTCGGGGGTGCTTTGTCTGCCCGCAGAAATAGCACTTGGGGCCCCCCTGGGTTGGCTGGGGGCGGCCGCTGGTGGGGCCTACGATATCCATGAGGGCCCTGTGCAGTTGGGGGTGTATGCCTTGCGGTCGGGGGCGTACGACTGTACGTTGCAGGAGACTACCGTTAGTGAATTCGCGAGTTGCCTGGTCGCCGCGAGGTCGAGTGTACCCCCTTATAATAGACGCTGGCGGATGTACGCCGACTGCATGCCCGTAACAAAAGCATCCCTGATTAAGAGTTCTGTATGTTCCATGGCCAAAACTGCTTGGCAATCGCAGTTCCTTGCCAGGATGTGCAGGGCACGCCAGAAATCGTCTAATGACTCATCGGGGAGTTGTTGCCGCGTGGACAGCAGGTGCCTGGCATAGAGTTTGTTGATCGGCCGGATGTAGTTCCCTTTCAGAAGCACCATGGCCTCAGTGTAGTTGGGCGCATCCCGGATAAGGGGAAAAATATCGGAGCTCACCATGAGTACAGGATCTGGAGTTTCTGTGCTTCTGAGGGTTGTTCTGTCGCAGATCCGATGTACGCTACAAAGCAAGCTAGCCAATGGTCAAAGGCCGACAGGCGCAGGAATGTGGTGACTAGGGGCTTTTCACAGTAACTTCATGTGAAGCCTACTTGTGACAATAAGCGATTTTCATTTCATTTCACCTCTCAGTATAATAAAAGAAAATTAGTGCGGGCGATAAAAATGTGATGTGTATATACCACTGTTTATAAATATGGGAAATGCCAACAAAAAGATCTAAAAAAAAATAAAATACACCTTGTGCACAAGGGAGTATAATGAAAACTCCTTACTCCTTGGCCTCCCGAATCTCCACGGATCCACCCCTCCCATGCGCTCCATAAACCCCCGCAGCTCTTTTGCCATTGCTGACACCTTTCTAGACCTGGGACTCGATTGGTCCAATCTCGGAACCAGGACCGTGTCGAAATCCCCCATAGTCAGTCGGTGAGAATCCAAATCTGGAATCTTCCCTCATACCCTCCTAACAAACTCAACATCATCCCCATTTGGGGCATTCCCTCGAGCTTCCCGCTAACCATAACAAATCTACCCCCCGGTCTGCCTCTTATCTTCCCCACCTCGAATGCCACCTTTTTGTTGATTAGAATTGCCACCCCCTCATTTTAAAGTTCAATCCCGAACAGAACACCTGTCCAACCCATTCCTTCCTCAGTCTAACCTGGTCTCCCAACTTCAAGTGCATCTCCTGCAACATGGCCACGTCCGCCTTCAGTTGCCTCAAGTGTGCGAACACACGGGCTCTTTTGACCGGCCCATTCAGTCCACGAACGTTCCAAGTGACCAACGTGGTCCGGGGGAACCCTACACCTCTCCCCTGTTGATCAGCCATAGCCTCTCTTAGGCCAGCCCTCCGGCAGCTCCGTCATCAACTCTTCTTCTCCACCACCTTAAAAGTCCTCTCCCTATCAGCTGACCCCCACCTCTCCCTCATGTTGGTCTTCAGTTCACCCCCCCCCACTTTGTTTCTGTGAAATAGCCCTCCTAGCTTGCCTGGCAGCCCCCCGCCCCTGGCGCCTAGCATCCTACTCCCCACTGGTTCCCCAAACCTCTGCTCTTACTGCAAACTCTCAAAACAATTGCAAGAAGCAAGAGCAAACAAACAATCCCCCCCAAGGTCTCAGCACAAAGGCCCACCTCTTCTCCCTCTCCCTCAACAAAGTATTATCTATTCAGCTAACCCCACACAGAACCAAATGAAAAACGGAAAAAGAAAATATAAATACAAAGTCTCAAATGTCATTCCGAACATCGCAAATTGAATGTTGAAAGTTTAATGTTTTACAAAACATAGCTCATAGCTCAGTTCCCCACAGTCAAAGCTCAAGGTCTTAATCCTCCCATCAGCTTATTGTCTTTCATTAAATCCACCGTTGTCCGGCGAGCCGAAGTCCAATTCCCGACCCTCATAGGTCACCCATAGACGGGGCGGGTAAAGCAGTCCAAACTTTATTCCTTTTGCATACAGGGCCGATCTTGATCTTGTTGAAACTCGCCCTCCTCTTTGCGAGTTCTGCTCCCAAGTCCTGGTACACCCGGATCTCAGTATCTTCCCACATATACCGCCTCGTCTGCCTGGCCCATCTCATAATACGTTCCTCGTCTAGGAACTGATGCAGTTGTATCACCATCGACCTCGGGGCTCATGCCCCTGGGGCTTACATACCCTGTAGGCCTGGTCCACCTCCAATGGCTTTGTGAATGAACCTTCCCCTATCAGCTTCTCCAGCATCTTCCCAACATATGCACCAGCATCCGATCCTTCTTTCCCCTCCGGCAGACCCACGATCCAGATGTTCTGCCTCCGAGCACGGTTCTCCAGCTTCTCCAACTCGCTTCAGCTGGTCCATCCCGATATCTGCTGCCATCTAGAAGGACTACTCCTCATGCTCCCCCGCCTGCTCCTCCAACCCCTGGATCGCCTGCCCCTTCCCTGGGTCGTCAGTCTCGCCTCCTGACGGTCAACCACCGCCCTAAATTGAGTCCATCGGCCGGGCCAGGTCCTCTGCACACTCCTTACATTGTTGGGAGAACTTCTCATTCAAGAAGCTGGTGGGGCCAAACCCTGTGCATCCGCTATTGCCACACAAAATCTGGTCCTTACTCGCCACCAACTTCTGATTCCTCCTTTTACGATTTTTCCTGGGGTGCTACTCCATTAACTAGGAATCCCCTTCTTCTGTTCCTGCTTCTACACCCTTACTTCACAAAATTCCTACAACAATCCGGCGTAAAAGCCACAAAAAGACCACCATGAGTGGGAGCTGCCAAATGTGTGACCTTTCACTCCATGGCCACCACCAGAAGTCCACCTCCCCCAAACATAACCAACTTCTTCCAGTCATTTATTTTCATTGGCTTACCTATCTACATCTTGCAGTCTCCACACATTTCTGGCACTATTGCAGGACTTTGCACTAACCCAAGGTGCATTCTAGTCTCACTCACTTAATAGGTAACCATTGAAAGAAAAAGTCACTCAGAAGTTAATAATTCTACTAATATTGAAAATCAGAATGAATTAGTCGACTGACATTTGGTGAGTACAAATCTATTCAAGAACAATAATTAAACACAATTGTTTTGGGAAATGTCCTCCCAGAGGGATGGTAGCATAATAGTAATGTTACTGGACCAGTGATCCAGAGGCCTCGACTGATACTTTGGGGACAGGAGTTCAAAACCCACAAACTTAAATTCAATTAATGAATAAATCTGGAATAGAAAGCTAGCTTGGGAGATGATCATGAAATTACCAGATGTCGTAAAAACTCATTTGGTTTAGAAATGCGCTTCATAGGGCAACACGGTGGTGCAGTGGTTAGCACTGCTGTCTCATGGCACCAAGGTCCCAGGTTCGATCCTGGCTCTGGGTCACTGTCCATGTGGAGTTTGCACATTCTCCCCGTGTTGCGTGGGTTTTCGCCCCCACAACCCAAAGATGTGCAGGCTAGTCAGATTGGCCAGGCTAAATTGCCCCTTAATTGGAAAAAATGAATTGGGTACTCTAATTTTTTTTTAAAATGCGCTTCAGGAAAGACATCAGCAATCCTGATCCACTAGGGAAGTTAAAGAACCTATATCTCGTTGACTGGAGCAGTTCAAGCTCACCACCACTTTCTCAAATGCCACAAATTTATGTGAAATAATGTGTTGCAGATTTGCAAACGAGACCTTTATGTGAAGCAGTTCAACCCCAAGTAATGTCAGATCCAGCACAATAATCAGGGTTGCAATTTTTTTAGAAGTTTATAAACCAAAGATTGTAATACAGCTAAAATGTCAGAGTTTCATTCCAATATTAATAATAGAAGAAAACATTTTAGATGTTTCAATTCTGCTCATTCCAATCTCTTTTGTTAAAACCTTTCCCAATTTTCATTCATCTAGTTTTTAACTGCTAATTTAGGAGATAAGACAAACAAGAGGTTCACCAATCAAATCATAGATTTTTTTTGGACAAATTATTCAAAATACAAAAGGACACATAGGCAAGATAATGATATGTCTCAAGTGCCTGACTGAGATGCATCATGTCCTGTGGTGACAGGAATGTTAAACTAGGATGAAAGACATCAGTTTGCATGTCAATACATCTGACATCACAATTCCAGTGCTGCTGATTAAGATTTGAAGTGATTGGAAATGGGAGGTAACGCTAATAGATATAATATTTTAATACTATAGAGAATAGGATCAGTGGATCATCATCCAATCAGCAGCTACCAATGTGATGCACAAGAATAGATGAGTATCTGGAGTTTTACTCAACTTTGTATAATTTTTTCCTTAGGATTAAATAGATTAACAAAATTATGCTAAATTGTGCTTGCTCCACAGAAAAAAAGAATGGCCTCTTATTCTACAAATTAATCCCTGCTCAGATATTATTTTCCTTTTGGCAAAGGGGACCAAGGCAACATCCTACTTTCTGTCTGCATTTTCCTCCTCTAGGCTGAAATCTCTGTACAGCATCGTATCTCCTTTACCCAGCCATAAATTAATTTACACCATTTCATAATCCAGTGAGGGAGCATTTCATGCAAATGCTGACAAGACAGTGCTCAAGAGATACTAAAAATGCTAATAAATAAGTTTTCAAGCAATTTCGTCCTTAATACATCCAAACCACTGTTGCTACCAGAGTGTGTTGCCTTAAGACATGGATTCCAACAATACTAACTTGATGGTCTAGAATTCCATGTATAGACATAATAATGTAGCAGTGTTGCCAGAGTCTAGATATAATAGTGTGAGCAATTTCTATATACAGCAGTGGACTCAAACACCTCAACATCTTTAAAAATTACCAGCATGTGAGGCTGTACACCTCCAGCCACAAACTATTTTAATGCCACCTGCACCCCCAACTCGTGTACAATAAATGTTCATTTTATTTACCATAAACAGAGGACAAAGTATTAGGTAGATGTTAATATTTATCATCCAAATCTTATTCAGATTTTTGTTTCCTATTTAAATTATAGAATGATAGAACACAGGAGATCATTCAGCCCAATGTAACTCTGCCAGCTCTTGGAAGAGGCATCCAATTAGTCCAGTTTCCTTGCTTTTCCTGTAGCTCTGCAAAATTTCTCCTTCAAGTATTTAACCAGTTGCCTTTTGCAGGTTGTTACAGAGTCTGCTTTCACCTCCCTTTCAGGCAATGTATTCCAAATCATAACTCTCTGAATAATAAGTTTTCATCTTATTTGTGGTACCTTTTCGGATTACCATCCATTTGTGTTCTCTGGTTATGGATTCTTCTGGCTTGGGAACATGATCTTATTTATCAAAGCACTAATTTTGAAGACCTCAAATCAAATCTCCCCTTAACATCTGCTCCAAGGAGAGCTACCCTCTCAATTTTTTTCGTGTTACTGAAGTCCAGTATTCCTGGTACCATTCTAAATTGGGGACTTTCCACCAGAATATTAATGCTCATTAGCATGATATCAAAAAATATTTTGAATGCTGTGCTCCATATCTCTAGAATAGTCTGAGAGTAATATGTACATTATTTTGCAAGCCCCAACTCTAATCCCAAATCAGAATGGAGGAGACATTAGTTTCCAAATATGGAAATAGAAGGTATCAAAGTTCATAAATCCCAAACTCTGCAGCATTTACCTTCTTGTAGGAATAAAATCTTCAAGCTGGTATTTCATCAATGCATTTTTAAAATTCTGATCAAGGCATAATACAAAAAAATACAATTTTGTTTCAAATACTCAGTAAATTAGGGTTATACAATATTGCCAAAATTTCTCCAAATGGAACAGTTTGTTTTTAAAAATGAAATCATTCCCTTGACCACAGCTGATGTTAATGCAGATCTCAGATTAAAATCAGTCCTGTCTGGTCGTAATATATATTTTTTTGGATTGTGGAAATGAGGGGGGAATGCTATTGAACAAAAAGCGCAGGACTCCAATAATAAACATTTTCTTCAAATTTTAAAAGTTATTTAAAGATAATAAACACACAATATAAAAAGATGGTCTGGAAAATCCTACAAAATAACCCCCTTCCCCCACAAACTAAAGGTACACAATAAAACCATATTTTCTGGCAACAGCCCTTATAAATTCTTAACCAAAATATCCAACGAATATTACCCAAACTGAGAATTGCTTACACTGAAGTACAACACATGACTTCTCAGAATAAATCCAAGTTGATGAGATTTTTTTCCCCCCAGAAAGAGAGAATCGAAACACGTTTTTTCCCCTTCAATTAAAATACTTGGTCACAGCTTTTTTTTCAGCATACTCCAAACACACAGGTGGGGGCTTTCAGTGGCTCTTCCCCCACAGCAACTCATTACAGCTGAAGCCCTGTTGTCATAAATATTCCTTTCGCCCCTTTCATCTTATTTCTTCATGGTCTTCCGAAATCTCTTTGACAATTCAGGCTCCCAAATATTAAAACTTTTCACGTTACTCTTTTAGTGAGTCATTAAAGTTTTAAAATGCCTGCCGGTTTGTTGACAAATGCTCACCTGTTTGCTCAGAAATGTTTGCTCACACAAATCTATTAAATACGCAACTGTTCTTTGCCACCTTCGAACTGTAACAACTACACACTAATTGCAGCCCTTAACTTCAAATACAATTTTCAGATCTACTGTTTAATTTGTCACAAAACCACGCTGATGCTATTAACGAGGGTACCCCAACTTGAAATACCGATTCGTGGGGGGTATATAGTTTCATTTTTGAAATAGTGTGGGGAGTCAAATGCAACTCAATGAGAATAACCAGCCCGGTTGTCGTGTAACAATTATTAAAGACTATTTATTAAGGTAAAGAAAAGATAAATACATACAAAGACAATACTCTAATATCATTAAGTATATGAATCACTAAACACATACAGTTTGTGTAGAATGTATCCCTTGTTCCAATAATATATCTACAATCCCTGAAAACTTGAGATTTCCCCTTTCTCAAACAACATCCAAATTAAACAAATCTGCAAATCAAATTCAGCTTACAGTTACCACACACTACTGTGCGGAGTGTAGTCTGGGAAACATATTTTCCTTGTATATATGAAGGTTTTTGCATGACCTTGGCTTGAAGACTTAGATGGTCTCCTGGCTATTGGAGACTGGCCTCAGACTGTTCGATGTAAAACTGCTCTCCCTGGCTGTTAGGTATAAACTACCACTCTGCTTCCGAGGGTGCTGGCAACTATATATCATTTGTTTAGTTATTAGCATCTCATTACTTTAAATTCACATCTCATTGTGCCTTTTGAATGCTGGCTACTGCTATCGCTAGAAAGATTTCTATTTGTTGATCGCATCCCATCATGCCTTGTTACATTCATGTTATTACCAGGCAGGTTTTACCTGTTGCAGCAGACCCATGACAACTTGTAAGTTAAAAATCAGCATAAGTCCTTGTTATAAAATACAAGATGATAACACCTTTAGCCTTTTATCCCCTTGGACTCCACAATCTGTTTCCATCAACCTCTCCCTTGATTAAACCTGACGACAGCGACACAGTTTTACCTACACAGAATACATACATAAACACAAATACAAATTAAATCCTTCTTTTCTAATATTTTCTTGCAAATTACATATCCTAACATAAGGGACAGCATATGAAAGTTCAAATCATTGCCAGTCTCCTCCCTTGCTGTTTAGTTTTTATTTGGAAAGGAGGCCATTCGGCCATCGGGTCTACACCAACCCTCCAAAAGAGCACCATACCTCGGTCCACTCCTCCACCCTATTCCCGTAACCCCACCTAACCTGCACATCTTTGGACTTCCAAGTTATTTTCCAATTAAATCCATTGTTACACAAATTGCCTTTCCTAGCTATAGTTAACAATGCAGCTGTCAATTTAGTGGTCCTGACCAGCCCACAAAATTCACAATGTGAGTTGATTAACATAATTCAACAATTAACAAGATGAATTCTCGTGAACTTTCAACAAATCTTGACTGACCATGTCAATTTTGAATTACAATAAGTAATGGTAAACTGGATCATTAAGAATCATTTCGCTTAAATATATTAAAAACAAAAGATTTATTGCGAAACTTCATCTCCCCAAATATCTCAATGTTCATTATACTTCAAGTTGAGCTCTAACAGCTGCTCCCAAAATCTGATGATCAATTTGAAATAAAAGGCAATGTTATCTTGGCCTATTAATAGTGGAAATTAATTGTTTGAACTGGTAAATGGCGATTTACTGGAATTAAATATTGACTTTCTTCTACTTCACCACCCACTCATCTTCCTCAATTAATACGTTTGTCATAAATAATACTTGCAAATCCTTCTTTGCACTTTCATCTTCAGTTTGTCATGTGAGAGTACCTTTAAGAAATGGGTGTTTAAGAAATGTACCTTTAAGAAATGGGTGTTTATCAGTGATGTCCGAGTATGGGTGGAGCTGGGCTGTCTGCCAGCTTTTTACTTTTATTTTAGGCTGTTTGCTGCAGGGTGTGTTTTAGTTTAGTTTTCAGAGCTGGATAGCTGCAGTCACAGCCAGAAGGTGTATTAGAGTCCCTCTCTGCAATCTAAAGAATGTAAATCAATCCTTTGGTGATTTAAAACTAATAACTGTTCTCAGTAGTGACTTTAACCTGATGTGCTTCTGTTCAAAGTTTTTTTTTAAAGTCTTATGAATGTTAAAAGGAAAGTAAGATTTACTTAGTGTTGTATTCTTTGGGGGTTGTATTTTAATTAATGGTTGCTAAGATGTTCACTGTATGTTTTAAAAAGGTTAACTTGAGTTCATAGAATAAACATAGTTTTGCTTTAAAAAATACTTTTCCCATTTCTGCTGTACCACACCTGTAGAGTGGGCCGTGTGCTCCCCATACCACAATCTAGTAAAAGATGTGGGTCAGGTGAACTCCATGATACACTTTGGGGTTCTCTAAATCCTGGCCCATAACAAGTTTAATAATTCTCTTGGAAAAAAGTCTTATTTTCCTTCAAATTTAATCTCAATGATCTCAGTAAGGAACTCCCGTCCAATGCTCCATTTCATCCTAAATGTATGCGTTTTATCCTTAGCAGGTATGTTTGGTCATTCTATAGACCGCAGGTATGTTTGGTCATTCTATAGGCCGCAATAAAACTTTTAGTCTTGACAGTACCCTCCATCTTGTCACATGTCACCATTCTTGCTCTTCAAATCTTATCTTTACTTATATTATCAAATCCACACTTCTGCCGATGATTGCACTCATTCATTAGCATCCATCAGATTGCAAGCCATCACGGCTTACAACCTCCAGGTTGTGATTAAAATAGTGTCTTCGGAAAAACATTAAGGCCACAAAGGAAGTTAAGTTACAGATTTTCAGCCATTACAAAACGCAAGTTTTAACCAGTATGTACCAATTCTTACTTTGGAATATGCCACCGCTAGTCCTTCAGCTGGCAATATTTTTTTTAGTTTGTATCCAAACAACTCAATTTTCTCTTATTCCAAGCATTTCCCCCCTCAACAATTTCACTCTCCAAACCTCAAGTCTATCCAAGACCTACTCATATCTTGTAAAGGCTCCAATACCTCTTGATACGTGAATGGTTTGAGCAGGCATTCCTGGTTCATCTCATGTCTCCGACTTTAAGTTACTACTGCAACGATCACTGAAGCCACTCCCCACTTATTGGTACTTATTGGTATTTAGATCGCTTGACCCACACATCCTGTCCCACTCCATTGGTGTCATGTATATAAACAGTAATCATGAACAGAAGATAGTTATTGCAGTCACATTTCCATGAGATACAAGGTAATTCTATACAAAAATCTATAATTCTCAAACAAAGGCAAATGTGGTCTAGAAGCAGGAAGAGAGATTATAATGCAACACTGAATTATATAATTTAATACTGAAACATGGGTTATGAAAAGATACAGGCCAAGAAACAAAGCCATACAGCAACAAAAAGAAATCCCAAGGCACTTCACAGGAGCGCTAGCAACATTTGCCATCAAATCACATGGAGATATTAGGGAACTTGACCAAATTGGTCAAAGTAGTAGGTTTTAGGAAACATTTTTAAAAGGAGGAAAGAAAAGAAAAAGACCTTGGCAGCTAATGGGTGGGGTGATTAAAAACAAGGAGTCTCGAGTAAGGTTGTAAAATGCTAACTACAAAGTATTTTTGGTGTATAAACTATTTTTTTTCTTCTTTAATGATTTAAAATCAGACCACATATCAAGGCAATGTACTTTACAGATACATAATGGGTGCAATTTAACTAAATGTTCCCAAAGTTTAGCTGCATGTTTCCCAATGCTCTCAGCGCCGAGAAACACAAGGCTATAAAAAACAACTCGCGTTTGATAAGGGGCCTCAAAAGGAAATGTGCGGCCGAGGCTGCACAGGGGCAAAGGAGCTCCGCTTGCCAGACCTCCTCTGTGTAGGAAAAGATCGGAAGGCTATTTTTAAATGGCTTCCCAATCTCTGAGGCCCCCGAAGTGATCCCTGACCCCCCAAGCCCCAATGCACTATGGGAGGGTCCCCCACTTAGATTCAGTTCCATTCCTTAGATCCCATGCCTTGGTAACTCAGGAGTCTGCCATTAAAGTGAGACTAGCTGTCTGGTCCAAAACATAGATTTGTTAAAAATGATCCCGCCCACAATGGGAGGATTCACATCGTGATGTTGATCTCACAAGATCGCATTAGATCTCGCAAAATCACGTTTCAAGCTTGGTAGATCCCGGGAGCGGGGTCTCCTGGCTACGTTGTGCCACGGCAAGCTGCTTTTCGGGCACAGTGTGGACATTAAAATCACGTCCAATATCTATTTCTAGGTCTTCAATCAAGTTTCAATAATTGATCAATTGTGACTGGCACTGTTCAAAATTCTTTGACTTTTTCAATATGGGCTTGCTGGCGTTTGTTAATGTTAGTTTCTCTAAACAGCCCCATGCTGAATTATGAATGCATAGCAGGTGAAATATTGTGGGATGAGCAATTATTTTGCAAGGATAAAGTTAATAATGTCTGATCATTAGGAGAGCCATTTAGCCCCTTATGGAGAAACTGATTGATCAACAAGTGAAAAAGACATAAGAGCCTGTCAGAAGGCAGCATCTTGCTGGTTTCGAATTTTATGTTATGAAAAATGACTTGATATTCAAATATATTGGCCAATTAAATTGGCCTGCAGCTCCAGCAGTCCCAACACTAATGGAACTGTTGGGACTGCAAGCAGGCCATAGGAAGGAGAGCAATGGGTCTGAGACTAAATATGAGACCCTGGCATTTAGGATGGGAAAGAATTGGGCGCCCAAGGGGATGGGTTTGGAGGCCAAGTGGAGAGGCACAACTTCATTGCTCAGTAATTATGTAAAAATGTTGGGTAGGCTGTCAATTTTGACACCCGCTAACCTTTTATGAGGATTTGGTTGAGGGTGGGTGGGAGGACGGTGGGCTGGCATATCTCATGCTCCTCAGCCAATTTTCTAACTTAGACTTTTAGTCAAAGTATGATCTCATTTATATTGTCCTCAAGTCAGACTTACTGTTACTTGGAAAAATCAGCAGTCAAAACCAAATAAAATCTAAGTTAGTTTTGGGATCATGATTCCAAATTATCAGCTGATTGACCGATTTGATGCACATCCATTACATCAACAGGTAAACAATTTTTGTTGAAACAGTAATTATTTAATCAGCAACATAACTCAATTAAAGAGCATTTTTGATGTTGCGATCAGATACAATTTTGGGGGAAAAGGAACAAATATTTAAAGGGACGTGTTTTGTCTTGGGGGTATACATCTACTTCACAAATATTTTCATTTGGTTCACAAAACAAGGTTGCATCTTTTAAGAAGCAAATAAACGCAAACCAAAATTCTTAAAATGAACCTTTGCTCAAACTGAAATAAATTCAGTTCTCTATGCTCACAATAAACACTTTTATTTGTGTAGATTTTAACATTGTAAAACATACGATTATCAGAATTGGCAAATACAGGGAGGAAACAAACATGGAACAAGATAATATCGAAACAAGGATCCCCCATTGACCCAATACTGAAAAGCGATTGAATTAACCAGTACAAAAGACAAGATCTCCAAGAGCAAATTCTGTTTCTTTTAATCTGAAAAGAGCAAAAAGCAAAAAAATAGGATGCTGCTCAGAGGTCAAAATACAAGTTTCATCCTGCAAAGAGATATTCTGTATTTGTTTTAAATTATTTTACAATTGTAAATTGATTTCAGGTAACTGACTCAAAAGGCAGTAACCAATGCAGAACTGTTTACAGAACTAAATGAAGCCCTGTTTATATGGAAGTGGTGGTAGCACTACTTTTTTTATTCAGCAATTCATTCTCAAGTCTGGACCTTTGAAATGTTACTGTATGCGAGTTTGCAAATTGGAAGAGGAAGATGAAGACATCATCAGAAATGGCCTACATCTAGAGCGGCATGTGGCACAGTGGATAACACTGGGACTGCGGAACTGGGTCACTGTCCGTGTGGAGTTTGCACATTCTCCCCATGTCTGCCTGGGTTTCACCCCCACAACCCAAAGAAGGTTAGGTGGATTGGCCCTTGGAAAAAAATAATAATTGGGTATTCTAAATTTATCTAAAAAAAGAAATTGCCTACACCTGGCACCAGATAGAGAGCCAGTTGTTAATGCATTGAGATTAACACCTGATGACACGAAGGGCTTCTTTGAGTGCAAAATAGTAGCACCATAGCAATTCATATTATATTCATCATTCAATATCTTGTAGTTAAACTTCCAGGGGCTAGTTTAGCACACTGAGTTAAACAGCTGACTTGCAATGCAGAACACGGCAGCAGCGCAGGTTCAATTCCCGTACCGGCCTCCCTGAACAGGCGCCAGAATGTGGCGACTAGGGGCTTTTCACAGTAACTTCTTTGAAGCCTACTTGTGACAATAAGCGATTATTATTATAATATTATTATTATTTAAGTTCCTAAAATCAGTAGGTTCAGAAGTTGGTGACTATCAACCCATGCAAATCAAATCACTTCAAAAAAGTCTACTAAGTGTTTTCAGATTACAAGACTGTGAAATAAATCAGTAAGAGCACCATCAATATTTTTCCATGTTTTCCATGTGACATTATTTACTGATAAAATAAAATCAGATTCAACCAGAGCGTGACATTTATTACCTTTTGAGCATAACGCAGAGCATGGTGAACATCCTATTAATCCTGCAGTATGCAATTCCACTTAAGGCAAAGACATAGGAAACGGTCAGCTTGTGAAAAAAGTTTTCTTTATTGTTGCTATAAACCAGTTCGCAGCCGGACTTCCGGTGGCGGCGATGACGTAGGAAGCCGCACATTTGGGAGCTCCCGATTCAAACGGACTTTTCGGCTCTTTTTAGAGCCCAAAACGGAATATTTTTGACGTCTCCCGGTGGGAGAAGGTGTGGTGATCAACTTTCTCCACATTTCATGCCTCGAACTCGAAGTGGAAAGGGGGAAAAAACTGCAGCAGCTCCCCAGAAAAAACGGGGGAAGGATTCCAAAATGGCGGCCAGCGGAGCACCAGAGGAGTGGAGGCTGTGGGCGCAGGAGCAGCAAGATGCTCTCCTGCGCTGTTTTGCAGATTTTAAAGCTGAGGTGCTGAGCTCTCTGCAGGAAACTAATAAAAAGCTTTCAGAGATTCAGACGACCCAGGGTGCTGCCATCCAGGCATTGCAGGTTCAGGCCGTGGTCCTCGTGAGCAAGGTGGAGGGGCACGAGGCACTCCATAAGAAGTGGCAAGACCGCTTCGAGGAGTTTGATCTCCGCATGAGGTGGAAGTATCTGAGGATCTTGGGCCTTGCGGAGGGGCTGGAGGGGTCGGATCTGACAACCTACGTGGCCACGATGCTGAACTCGCTAGTGGGGGCAGGATCTTTCCATCTGCCCCTGGAGCTGGAGGGAGCCCACAGAGTACTGGCCAGGAGGCCTAAGGAGAACGAACCCCCGCGTGCGGTGCTGGTGAGGTTCCACCGGTTCAGTGACCGGGAGTGTGTGCTGCGCTGGGCCAAGAAGGTGAAGATCAGCAATTGGGACAATGGGGTAGTACGGATCTACCAGGATTGGAGTGCGGAGGTGGCTAAGCGGCGGTCCGGATTTAATCGGACGAAGGAGGTGCTCTATAAGAAGAAAATAAAGTTTGGAATGTTGCAGCCTGCGCGCCTGTGGGTAACTTATATGGAGCGGCATTATTATTTTGATTCCCCGGAGGAGGCGTGGGCCTTTGTGCGGACGGAGAAGCTGGACTCGAACTAGGGGTTGGGGGTTGCGGGGTCGGTTGTTAAGCTTTATTGCTGGTTTCTGCTGTTGCTGTGTTTTTTCTGTACATTTGTAATTTTGATATGGTTATTTATTGGGGTGTTCTGTCTTTTTTGTTGGGGGGGCATTGTTTGAGTTTTGTATTTTGCGGGGGGGGGTTGGGGGGTTTGTTGTATTCTGTATAGGGTTGGGGGTATGGAGTGGTGCTGGTATTTGGGAGCTGCGTCAGAAGGGTGTGGTGGGGCAGTGCGAAAGCGCGGGCTTTCCTCTGGTTTCCCGCGTTGCGGGGCTGGGGGTGGAGACGATGACCGGGGGGGGGGCCTTAATTGGTTCCGCCCCGCGCTGGAGCGGTGCCTTGAGAAGTGACAGGATGGGGGATGGTCCCACATTGGGAGGGGTCAGGTTTTTGGCGGGAGTTTCCGGGGTCAGCAGAAGTTAGCTGACCCACGGAAGTACAATGGAGGATGGTTCGCGGCTAGGAGGGTTCCTAGCCTGGGGGGGGGAGGGGGGGGGGGGGGGGGGGGAAGGGTAATACCGGGTTGCTGCTGGCAGGGTCAGGAAGGAGCTGGTATGTGCCGGGGGGACAGAGGTGAGGTGTTGTCGCCATGGGGACTGGGTCCGGCGGGGGGTGCTGGCCTGGGGCGGGCAGTCGACGGGCTATGGCTAGTTGACGGGGGAGGGGGGCGGGACGCCCTGTGATCCGGGTGGTCACCTGGAATGCGAGAGGACTGAATGGGCCGGTGAAGCGGTCTAGGGTACTTGCTCATCTGAAGGGGCTAAAGGCAGATGTGGCAATGCTGCAGGAGACCCACCTGAAGGTGGCGGACCAGGTCCGTCTGAGGAAGGGGTGCGTGGGGCAGGTTTTCCACTCTGGGTTGGATGTGAAGAACCGGGGAGTGGCGTTCCTGGTGGGGAAAAATGTGTCGTTTGAGGCATCTGAGGTGGTGTCGGATATGGGGGGTAGGTTTGTTATGGTAAGGGGCAGGTTACAGGGAGAGAAGGTGGTACTTGTTAGTGTGTATGCCCCAAATTGGGATGATGCGGGCTTTATGAGGCGTATGCTGGGACGTGTCCCGGATCTAGAGTCGGGAGGTCTGATTATGGGGGGGGGGGGGGGGGGACTTCAATACGGTGTTGGATCCTTCACTGGATCGGTCCAGTTCAAGGACGGGTAGGAGGCCGGCGGCGGCCAAGGTGCTGAGGGGGTTTATGGACCAGATGGGAGGGGTGGACCCATGGAGGTTTTTGAGGCAGAGGGCACGGGAGTACTCTTTCTTCTCCCATGTACATAGGGTTTATTCCCGGATAGGCTTCTTCGTGGTGAGTAGGGGACTGATTCCGAGAGTGGAGGAGGCCGAATATTCGGCCATTGCAATCTCCGACCACGCTCCACATTGGATGGAGTTGGAGATGGGGGAGGTGCGGGACCAGCGCCCGTTGTGGCGGTTGGATGTGGGGTTGTTGGCGGAGGAGGAGGTGTGCAGGAGGGTCCGGGCAAGTATTGAGGGGTACCTCGAGGTGAATGATACGGGGGAGGTCCGGGTGGGGATGGTTTGGGAAGTCCTGAAGTCAGTGATTCGTGGGGAGCTGATATCCATCCGGGCACACAGGGAAAGGAGTGAGAGGGATAGACTGGTGGGGAAGATCCTGGAGGTAGATAGGAGGTATGCGGAGGCACCAGAGGAGGGATTGTTGGGGGAGAGGCGCAGCCTACAGGCTAAATTTGATTTGTTGACCACTAGAAAGGCGGAGGCACAGTGGAGGAAGGCACAAGGGGCAGTGTATGAACATGGTGAAAAGGCGAGTAGGATGCTGGCTCATCAGCTCCGCAAGCGGGACGCGGCTAGGGAATTGCTGGAGTGAGATAAGAGTGGGAATGTGGTGCGGAAGGGGGTAGAGGTGAATGAGGTCTTCAAGGACTTTTACGGGGAACTGTACCGGTCGGAGCCAACGGTGGAGAGGAGGGGAATGGAGAGTTTTCTCGACAGGCTATCTTTCCCGAAGGTGCAGGAGGAGCAGGTGGAGGGGTTGGGGGCACCGATTGAGCTGGAGGAGCTGGTTAAGGGGATCGGGCAGATGCAGTCAGGGAAGGCGCCGGGGCCGGATGGGTTCCCGGTGGAGTTTTATAAGAAGTTTGTGGACCTAGTGGGCCCCCTGCTGGTGCGGACACTTAATGAGGCGTGGGAAGGGGGGACTTTGCCCCCGACGATGTCGCGGGCGCTGATTTCTTTAATCTTAAAGAGGGACAAGGACCCCCAGCAGTGTGGCTCATACAGGCCCATATCTCTTTTTAATGTGGATGCCAAGGTGCTGGCAAAGATCCTGGCCCCCAGGATTGAGGACTGTGTGCCAGGGGTTGTACACGAGGACCAGACAGGTTTTGTTAAGGGAAGGCAGCTGAACACGAATGTGCGGAGGTTGTTGAAATGTCATCATGATGCCGGCGATTGAGGAGGAGGCTCAGATAGTGGTGGCGCTGGATGCGGAGAAGGCCTTCGATAGAGTGGAGTGGGGGTACTTATGGGAGGTGTTGGGGAGGTTTGGATTTGGTGAAGGGTTTATTAGATGGGTGAGGCTGCTATATGAGGCCCCGATGGCGTGTGTGGCCACGAACGGGAGGAGGTCGGAGTACTTCTGGCTTTACCGAGGGACCAGGCAGGGTGGCCCCCTGTCCCCCTGTCCCCCTTGTTATTTGCATTGGCAATCGAACCGTTGGCGATGGCATTGAGGGATTCGGGAAGGTGCAGGGGTTTGGTGCGGGGTGGGGAGGAACATAGGGTGTCGTTGTATGCCGATGACCTGCTGCTGTATGTGGCGGACCCGGTGGGAGGGATGCCGGGGGTGATGGAGCTGCTAGCTGAGTTTGGGACCTTTTCAGGCTATAAACTAAATCTAGGCAAGAGTGAGGTGTTTGTGGTGCACCCTGGGGACCAGGAGGAGGGAATTGGTAGGCTCCCGCTTAGGAGGGCAGGGGAGAGTTTTAGGTACCTGGGGGTGCAGGTGGCCAGGGACTGGGGGACTCTTCACAAGCATAATTTCACCAGACTTGTGGATCAGATGGAGGGGTTCAAGAGGTGGGACATGCTGCCATTGTCGTTGGCGGGGAGGGTGCAGTCCGTCAAAATGACAGTGCTTCCGAGGTTCTTGTTCCTCTTTCAGTGCTTGCCCATCTTCATCCCCAGGGCCTTCTTTAGGAGGGTGACTAGCAGTATTTTGAGCTTTGTGTGGGCACATGGGACTCCGCGAGTGAAGAGGGTTTTCCTGGAGCGAGGGAGGGATAGAGGCGGGCTGGTGCTGCCCAACCTTTTGGGGTACTACTGGGCGGCCAATGTGTCAATGGTGCGTAAATGGGTGATGGAGGGGGGGGGGGGGCGGCGTGGAAAATAATGGAGATGGCGTCTTGTAGAGGTACGAGCCTGGGTGCCTTGGTAACGGTGCCGCTGCCGCTCTTTCCTAAGAGATATATCACGAGCCCAGTGGTGGCGGCGACCCTAAGAATCTGGGGACAGTGGAGACGGCACAGGGGGGAAACAGGGGGCTCGATGGAGGCTCCATTAGGGGGAAACCATCGGTTCGTCCCGGGGAACACCGAGGGGGGATTTAGGGGGTGGTATAGGGTGGGCATCAGTAAATTGAGGGACCTGTTTATTGGCGGGAGGTTTGCGGGCCTGGGGGAACTGGAAGATAAATTTGGGCTCCCCCAAGGGAACATGTTCAGATACTTGCAGGTAAAGGCGTTTGCTAGGCGACAGGTGGAGGAATTTCCTTTGCTGCCCTCGCGGGGGGCGATGGACAGAGTGCTTTCGGGGGTGTGGGTCGGAGAAAGGAAGGTGTCTGACATTTATAAGGTAATGCAGGAGGTGGATGAGTCGTCAGTGGAGGAGCTGAAGGCTAAATGGGAGGGGGAACTAGGGGAGCAGATAGAGGTTGGGACTTGGGCGGATGCCTTGGAGAGAGTCAACTCTTCCTCTTCCTGTGCAAGGCTTAGTCTCGTCCAATTTAAGGTGCTGCATCGGGCCCATATGTCTATGACTCGGATGAGTAGGTTCTTTGGGGGTGAGGACAGGTGCACCAGGTGTTCGGGGAGTCCAGCGAATCATGCCCATATGTTCTGGGCATGCCCGGCACTGGAAGAATTCTGGAAGGGGGTGGCGGGGACGGTGTCGAGGGTGGTTGGATCCAGGGTCAAACCAGGTTGGGGACTTGCGATTTTTGGAGTAGCGGCGGAGCCGGGAGTGCAGGAGGCGAAAGAGGCCGGTGTTCTGGCCTTTGTGTCCCTAGTAGCCCGGCGGAGGATCTTGATGCAGTGGAAAGATGCGAGGCCCCCATGTGTGGAGACCTGGATCAATGACATGGCGGGATTTATAAAATTGGAGAGGGTCAAATTTGCCCTGAGAGGATCAATACAAGGGTTCTATAAACGGTGGCAGCCTTTTCTGGACTTTCTGGCTCAAAGATAGGTATCTTGGTCAATAGCAGCAGCAACCCAGGGGGGAGGGTGTTCTTTATTGTTTCTACTGTTTATATTTTTTCTTTTTTTTTCTATGGTTACTTAACTTAATATTGTGTTAATTTAAGTTGTTGTTAATATGTTTTGTTGTTCATTGAGGATGGGCGAATGTTTATGACTGTTATCATTATTGTTATTGTTGGTACTTTATTGCGGTTCGTTGTTGTTATATAAATACAAAATTTTTCAATAAAAATTATTTTTTAAAAAACCAGTTCGCAGCCAGAAATTCACTACACAGCAACTGTTTGTCAAATCTTAAACAACCTCTTACTAATAATTTCGGCAAGAAATGTACACTCATTACAGAGTCTAATGTGTGAAATCTGTCATGTTAGTAAAGGAATAATTTGAAAAAGCATCCAAGGCCCATGCCAGAAACTTTTAATATCCTTTGCATAAGCCCGTCAGAAGCATTGGCTTTCTGCAGCACCAACTGGCAGCCCTTCAGAGAACCACTGCAGGTTGCAACCAACATAGAGAGTGCTTGAAAACATACCTACCTGTATGTGAACCAACAGGGATACAGTAGCACTTCCCAAAAGAACCTTTTAAAGCATGTGCACCATCATCCTTCAGGTGCCCAATATCCCATTCCTTTTCCACACACAAACACACACATCTATACTTAAGTTCTCAGACGAGCCCCCCCTAAATTTATTATGATCCCAGACCAGACTCCAACAGTACCGGTGCCAAGAACGGTGCGAATCACTCTGGCGTCGGGCCGCCCGGAAGTTGGGGAATCCTCTGCACTTCTGGGGGCTAGGCCGGCGCCGAAGGGCCGGCGCCGGCCGGCGTGATTTGGCGCATGCACAGGACTGCCAGCGTGTTCTGCCGAATGCGCAGAACCGCCGGCATGTTTCCTGCGCATGTGCAGGGGGTTTTCTTCTCCTCGCCGGCCATGGTGGAGCCTTACAGAGTCCAGCGCGGAGGGAAAGAGTGCCCCCAGGGCACAAGCCCGTCCGCAGATCGGTGGCCACTGTGGGGGGGCCCCCCGGGGCAGGATTCCCCCACGCCCCCACCCTCCCCGAGGACCCCGCTAGAAGGCTGACAAGCCAGGTCCCGCCGGGATGTACCATGTCCATTTCACGCCGGCGGGACTGGCCGAAAACGTGCGGCTGCTCGGCCCATCAGGGCCTGGAGAATTTCCGGGGGGGGGGGGGGGGGCGTTGCCAATGGACCCAGACCAGCGCAATCCCCGCCCCCGCCCAAAATCCGGCACCGGAGCAGCGGGACGGGATTTATGCTGGCCCTCAACAATTCTCCGACCCCTCCCGCCCCATATTCTTAGCACCTCCAAAACCTCTGACCTGACAGTGAAGGGTATCAGTCAGCCCAATTCCCAAAGAACATAGCCTCGCTCTTGCCACAATTTACCTTGACACCAAAGAACAGTTCAAACTAGTCGCAATGTTGATCAGTCTATGCACAGACAGTGGATCCGAACAGGGAGGCTTTGACTGGAATGCCTCCACTACCTGGGACTGGGATAGTCGCTCCTTTTATGCCCGCATCATCCCTGATGGACTCAGAAAAGGCTCTATACAACACAATGGTCAGCTCTGCCCGACACCAGATTTAAATTAGAAAGCTTTCCAATTCCCACCTGTTGATTGAAACTACATTGATGTTTATGTAGAGCAGTTAGATCCAATTGCAGATTAATTCCCCAAACCACATTTTGAAGAGGACATCAATCATATGTGTGCGCAATATTCTGTCAGAGGCATTCTTCTGGCCCGGGCTGATGAGGCAGGTGTTCGTAACCCTGTCCTGCTCATAGGCCTATCAGAGGTATTCCTGCCTAGTAGACACCAGGGGCGCAATTTTCCCAAAGGGAGACAAACAGCCGACTCCGGCGTCAGAGGCCGCTCCTCACCCCCTATTCTCCCCCCCCCCCCCGCCCCCGCCCGGGGGGCTAGGAGCGGTGATGCGTGAATTCCGAGCGCTCGGCCTTGACGCTTGCGTCAAAGCAGCGCACCGGGAATGACGCTTCCGGCGGCGCCTAAGTGACGTCAGCCGCGCATGCGCAGGTTGGCCGGCGCCAAACCGCGCATGCGCGTTTGCCGTCTTCCCCTCCGCTGCCCCGCAAGACATGGCAGCTTGATGTTGCGGGGCGGCGGAGGGAAAAGAGTGCGTCTTTTAGAGACACCGGCCCGATGATTGGTGGGCACCGATCGTGGGCCAGACATCTCCTGAGCACGCCCGTGGTGCTCGATCCTCCCTCCGCCCCCTACAGGCCACACACACACACACACACACACACACACACACACACAGAGGTCGCGCTGTTCACGCCGGCAGCGACCAGGTGTGGTTGGCGCGGGCGAGAACCGGCCGGGTTCAGCAGGTCGGTCGGCCCATTCGGGCCGGAGAATCGCCGGTCACCGTGAGAAACGGCGAGCGGCGATTCTCCGAGCTGCCTGTCGAAAAACGCGACATGCCATTTGGGGGGGGGGGGGGGGGGAAATAGCGGGGGGTGCCAGGGCGGCGTGGCGTGATTCGCCCGGCCCTCCCGCGATTCTCCCACCCGGCGTGGGGTGCGGAGAATCGCGCCCCAGGTCTGGTCAGGGTTGATTACAGATTCGAGAGCAGACCTGACCCGATTGGTGATTACCTTGAACAGAATTTTATTGTCCCCATTTCACTGTTGAATGTGTTGCTAATTTCCCCCTTCTGCTTGTAGGCGAGTATAATTATGGCTTTCCTCATGGATTCTAACATGTTCCCGAGCAGAAGCATACTCTCGTATATCACCAGCGGGTCATTGCCAATCCAGTCCTGCAGAGCCGAATACAACTCAGCTGGTACGCTATCGCTTCCTGGAGTTTTACTTGTCCTGAGTTCACAAGGGCCTTAGTCAACTCATCCATTAGCAGTATATACAGACTATCCCACTTACTGTCCTTTAAGGCCTCTGCGATAGAGAACAGGAAGAACTGAAGGCCATGCTCACTTCATATAGTCCAGCATAAAAGTATTTGATCAAAATGTCAGACTGCGATGACAAAACTGAGCCATCTACTTTCTTCAGACTGCTGATCACAGAGCTCGCGGTGTACAGTTTGGATGAAAGCATGTCTCATCTACTCTATGGAGCAGATTCTGGACCGGAAGATGATCTTGGAAGCCACTGCGGATGCGAATTCTCATCCTCATCTGAAGTGCAGCCATCCTGGTCATCGGTGTCGGATAGGAGTGGTCTCTTGCTGCTCACTTGGGGGATGGCTTTGTGCTTTCCTCCCCCCCTCCTTGTTCCTCTTCAACAGCAGCCAAACACCCCCTCTGATGGTTGCTCCTCCATTGGTTCAGTACATCAGAGGTGGGAAATGCAGTGGGGTTGTTTGGTCTCCCTCTTTCCGTTCCCCTCGTCTTCTGCTTTCTCCTCCTTTGTCCCATTTTGCTGGCTGGAGGTTTGCACATCTCCTTGGCGGTAGTCGGGCTGTCCATTATGTCTGTTTGGCCATACTTTGCTCTCACCCCCCTGTGCACAAGGATGGTCGCGTTTGGGGCAGTCTTGGAGAGATCCGTGCCGCCCATGTCGGGCGGCGCGGTATCACAGTGATTAGCACTGTTGCTTCACAGCGCCAGGGTCCCAGGTTCGATTCCCGGCTTGGGTCACTGCCTTGCTGAGTCTGCATGTTCTCTCTGTGACTGCATGGGTTGCCTCCCACAAGTCCCCAAATACATGATGATGGGTTGGGTAGGCTGGGTCTATGTGGACTGCATTTGATGCAGTGTAGAGAGAGACAGGCTTTCAACACTCGAGATGCAACACGATTTTATTTAACATCTAACTATATTACATGCTTAACTGGGGGTTGACACTATGCTGACTTGACTGGAGACCCGAGGCTAGCCTGACCAGACTGACTACCACATGGTGTTTGCACTGGCTGCTGCTCACGCGCTCGGACTGTCTCAGAGGCTGGATCCCAAGAGCGCGGGAAAACTGGTGCCCTCTGGCTTTATAGTGTTTGTGTCCTGTCTGGTGATTGGCTGCTGTGTTCTGTGTGCTCACTGGTCATCCTGTGTGTCAATCACTGCCTGTCTGCAAGCCATCATATACATGGATGCATATTATGAGACATGCTATTAGGTGAATTGGACATTCTGAATTCCCTCTGTGTACCCGAACAGATGCCGTAGTGTGGCAACTAGGGGCTTTTCACAGTAACTTCATTGCAGTGTCAATGTAAGCCTGCTTGCGACAATAAAGATTATTATTATAGATGGCCTGCTCCGCCTCACAGTTGCAGCACTTTTGTCTGATGTCCTTGTTGCTTGCAATTTTTGCAGGAGTGTGCGCTGCAGTTGGCTGTCATACGACAAGATTTTCCACAGGGACAACAAAACTTTGAGCTGCCCTGCAGAGATGAGATAGCCACAGCTTCCCCCCAATTGCATCGCTGCAGATTGGAGGATTACTCCCTTACCATTAGTCTGGAGTGTCATCTTGGCCTGGTGTTTTCTAGTCCAGATTCCGAAGGCATGCCTGATCACAGAGCAATTCCCAACCTCATCGATGTTAGCGAGGAAGGCAAGCAGATTTAGGACCGGAACATAGGGGGATAGAGGTGCACAGACACCTGGAGATGGCAGAGTAGAGAAGGGCTCTGCTTTGAGGATTCTCAGGTGTGACAGTTCTCTCTTCTCCTCAAACACTTTCAGGAGCCTGATGAGGCAGAATTCTTGAAGGTCTTGTCAAAGTATCCAGCACTGGGGAAGTGTTGCAGACAGTAGACGTCAGTAGCTTCAAATCAAGTTCCCGATGTCAGGCACCGAGGTCTCTTAAAAAGGAGAACAAAAACACTGAAGAGTTTCCAACACCAAAGGGCAAGGGGTCAAAAAACCTCAGCTGAAATCCCCTGATAATAGGAATGAAACCCACAAGAAATCAATTCTCACACAAAAGCAGAGGGAAGCATGGTTAGAATCCTGGGAGATCAACCTACGTGATCATTGACTCTCCCCTGCTAGACAAGTACCATCCCGTTCTATACTGAACCAAAGTAAATTAAAGCTCTTTGTTCAACCTATGGGCTCATTACATGCACCAAGGTATCAGACAAGTGAAAACACACATTACAGTACTGAGAGCACTGTTCCCACATGACAATGATTGATCATAGAATTCCTACAGTGCAGAAGGAGGCTAATCAGCCCATTGAGTCTACACCAATCCTCTGAAAGAGAACCCTACTTAGGCCCATTCCCCACCCTAACTCCACCTAACCTGTATATCGTTGGACTGTGTGAGTAACACGGAGCACCTGGAGGAAACCCACACAGACATGGAGAGAAAGTGCAAACTGCACACTTGACAGTCACCCAAGGCTGGAATTGAACCCAGGTCCCTGGCGTTGTGAGATAGCAGTGCTAACCACTGTGCCACCATGCTGCACCAAGCAGCACAGCTGAGCTTGTCGGTGTACCTCAAAGAAGTCATTTTTATATTTTTAGACTACAGCAACTCCGTACACTTTGGATAATCTTAAACATCACAAGCTAATTGTTTGATTAGTTCGTGTAATTTGACCTTGAAATGCTATCAAATATTGAACTTTGCCAGCTCACATTGCATACCACATGGCAAATTCTCACTACAGAAGCATTGTCTGCTCAACCATCCAAGAGCATTAGTTCTGCCAGCAAACTGGCTTGTTAACCTGCATCAAGATCCACTGAAACGAAAAAAAATTACGTAGAGAATCAGAGTTGGGGGTGGACTCCCCTATTGTGGATTCGAATGGGTCATCAATATTTATTTTAAAAGTGTTTATTGCATACAAGCATTTTGTGCTCTGTAATGAAATTTAATTTGTTTGGGTCCAAAATCCAAGAGGTAGTTCATCAAACTCGAGAATAACCTGGAAATAAATCTATTTGGTATCACGAGTAAGTCAGTCTCCAGCTCCTGCCCAAACACAATTCCATTTTATTCTTAATTACTAGATGACCACTTTTATTTCTGCAGATGCAGTCAGTCTGCCACCTTGAGCCAATTCAATCATTTCATCATTGTTCTAAAGTTTACATCATGTCTTTATTCAATTCCCAGCTTGGGTCACTGCCTGTGCAGAATCTGCACGTTCTCCCCGTGTCTATGTGGGTTTCCTCCGAGTTCTCCGGTTTCCTCCCACTAGCCCCGAAAGACGTGCTTGTTAGGTGAATTGGACATTCTGAATTCTCCCTTTGTGTACCTGAACAGGAGCTGGAGTGTGGTGACTATGTTCTGCTGGAATGTAAAAAAAAAAAAAATTAAAAAAGGATTTACATCTGCTGGAAGGCAAACGCAAGCTTTTGCACAGATTTAAAAGGTGATTCATAGAAGGATTCAAAATGGTCCTTTGAGGTGAGGATCTCTGGAATTCATTGTCTGGTTTGGTGGTGGAGACAGAAACCCTCAACTCATTCAAAAAGATATCTGGATCTGCACCCGAGGTTCTGTAACCTGCAAGGTTACAGACCAGGTGTTGAAAGGTAATTAGGATGGACAGCCAGTTGAAAAAAAAATCTTTATTAGTGTCACAAGTAGGCTTACATTAAACCGCAATGAAGTCACTATAAAAATCCCACCTGCACAAGTATGATGGGCTGAATGACTTCATGCCTAACTTTTCTATGGTCTTAAAAACATCCAACCTTTAACAGTTTCCAATTGATAATATTCTATGAAGCAGCAGCACCAAGAAATTGACTACAATTATGAATAAAACAATGCACTACATAAAATAGCCAAGCAACCAAACCAACTCAGCAGGTTAGGTTAAGATTATCCCCATACATATAATTAGAATGCTCGCTTTTACTCAGCTTTTATTTCACCACAGGAACAGAGTTTCACTGGTAGCAGGTATTAATTTTCCAATGTCTTTCTTGTAGCAGTTTTTTTTTCCATTGTTAGAGAGAAAGAACATACAAGTCAAGAACTATTTAGGCAACCGGAAGCAGACAATGGCCTCAACACGGTGGGCAGCATGGTAGCACAGTTTCTTCACAGATTCAGGGTCCCAGGTTCGATTCCTGGCTTGGGTCACTGTCTGTGCGCAGTCTGCACGTTCTCCCAGTGTCTCTATGTGGGTTTCCTCTGGGTGCTCCAGTTTCCTCCCACAGTCCAAAGATGTGCAGGTTAGGTAAATTGACCATGTTAAATTGCCCTTAGGTTAGATGGGGTTACTGGTTTATGGGGATAGGGCAGAGGTGTGGGTTTAAGTGGGGTGCTCTTTCCAAGTGCTGATGCAGATTCAATGGGCTGAATGGCCTCCTTCTGCGCTGTAAATTCTATGCAATCTATGAATATCTAGGCATCCAATTAATAAAGCACAAATTAGTGACTAGGTGCTTTGCTAGTCTCATACCAGGCTGATATTAGCCATTTCTAAACACTTTTACAAATCTGCAAATAGAGGTACTAAATTAATCTGGTGCAGCCGCGAATAACAGGTAACAATGAAATGAAATTAAAGAAAATTGCTCGTCACAAGTAGGATTCAAATGAAGTTACTGCAAAAAGCCCCTAGTCGCCACATTCCGGCGCCTGTTCGGGGAGGCTGGTACGGGAATTGAACCATGCTGCTGGCCTGCCTTGGTCTGCTTTCAAAGCTAGCGATTTAGTCCTGTGCCAAACCAGTCACTGCAAATTCACAGCTCATTTTAATTTTAAACAGTCAATTTTTTTGCATTGTCTGACATTCATTAATAGATTCAGACCACCCAATAATGAATGTAAACCATTTCCAATGACATTAATAGGTGACTGACCACCCAAGAGGGTGGAGAAAAAAAATGCAAATTAAGGAATGAGTGAAAAAAAGAATAATCATGGGAATTTCAATAGCCCAATTTTAATTGGACAGAAGAGGTAAAAAGGGCCAAGGAAATGGGAGTTCCTACAATAGGTACATGACTCCTTTCCAACTCAACATGTAAAATGTATAACAAGCGAAGACTTTCTATTTGATCTAGTAATGGGGAATGATTGTTAAGGAAGTAAAAGTAGCAGAATATCTTGGCGATGTGACCATAATAAAATGTTTTACAATAAGAATAGAAAAGGACTGAAGTATGATAAAAACCGAGTTAAAAGATTAGAGAAAAGGGGACAGTAGAGTGGCTTGCACTGTTGCCTCACAGCACTGGGGACCCTGGTTCAATTCCGGCCTTAGGTGATTGTATGGAGTTTGCACATTCTCCCAGTGTCTGTGTGGCTTTCCTCCGGGTGCTCCGGTTTCCTCCCCCAGTCCAAGGACACGTAGATTAGGTGGGGTTACAGGGATAGGATGGGTAGGTAAGGTGCTCTTTCAGAGGATTGGTGCAGACGTGATGTGCCGAAAGGCCTCCTTCTGTGCTGTAGAGGGTTCCAACATTCTAAACTTGGGGAAATAAAATGGGCAATAATAATACTGAACAACGAACACCATTAGATGTTTCTGAGCGCGCAGGAAAAGCACTAAAAAGGAATTATCAAAATAAATACTAGTGAATCCATGACTAAATAAAAACACAAGGGAAAATTGAAGCTTAGGAAGAAAGCATACATTATGTAAGCAGTGGAGGCATATGGAAAGAGAGAAGACAAAGAGATTAGAAAGAGATTAGGAAGGTAGAACACATTGGCCAAATTTTTTTCCATCATTGTTTGCAGCTGGGATTTTCTGGTGCCGCTGAATGGTGGGAGTTTTGGCTGGAATAGCAAATGTTTCGTTCTCACAGGTCCCCGCCACAGACGAGACTAGAGAATTCAAACCATTAAGTGTGTAAACAGCAGAGGAATGCATGGAAAGAGAGAATGAAAGGCGGAACTGCAAAGAGATCAGGAGAAAAGTTTGTTTTAAAAAATCAGGTAAGAGGGGAATAGAGGTAGACAATCAAATGATGAGCTGAAGAATGAGATAGATGTATGAGCAAACTAAAATCAAACTCCAATGAGGACAAAACCACTGCTTTGAATGGATTTATAAAAAGTGAAGAGCAAGGAACCTGATGAAACTCTAATGTAATTCCTAAACATGCCCAAGAAATTATAGACTTGTCAGCATAACTGATGGAAACCCTACTTAAGGGAAGAATAGAAGAACTAGGCTAACCGTATCAAAAGCTTTGAAGGGGTAACAAAAAAGAGTATACAACTGTCATGCAGTAGATCAAATTTATCTGGATTTTGAAAGAGACATCGATACGTTGGCCCATTATAGGCTAATTAATAAGGTCAGAATAAGAGGTTAGGTGGCAGAGTGCAGTCCTAGCTGGCTTCAGACAAGCAAAGAAAGGGAGTAAAGACTGGCAGAAGTTGGGAAATGGTGTTCCACAAACAGCTTTGGGACCTCGGCTGTCCACAATTTACGTTGATGTTTGGAATCAAAATCACAATTTTAAATTTGAGGATGACACCAAATTGGGAGAACAGTCAATACAGAGGGGGACTGCAACAAATTACAGCGGACAGTAATACATGGAAAATTACGTCTAATATAGATAAATGTGAGCTAGTATATTTTGGTAGGATGAACAACATAGTTACTTGAAAAAAGGTGCCAGTTTAGGTGGGTAGAGGAACAAATGAATCAGAGTATAAATGCGTGATTCACTGAAACATTCTAACCCAGGTTAGCGAGGCCATTAATAACAAGAAAATCAAGCTTTATTTCTCGGGGAGCAAAATTGAAAATTAGGTAAGTTATGCTTAACCTGTAACAAACCTTGGTTAGGCAGCTCTTTTACAACTGTCTAGTAAAAATGCTTGTAGATTCTAACTTTAAAAGGGTGTCAAACTTCAACAGGAGAGTTCAGTCAATTGTCATAGAAGCACATAATACCTAAAATATATGCTTTATGAAGAACAGGGGCACCTTTTCACACCTCATGTTGGTCATGATTTTGGATTAAGGGCTTTATTCATATTCCATAGACAAGGCTTTGCTAGGTGGTTTTCACTTTCAATGGCAAGTATTCTGCATTTTGAGAAACACCTGCTAAAACAAAATTTTTAAAAATGGCAGATCAAGTTGGGGGAATGCCTAAAATACTACTGGTAGCTACTCATCGACTGAAATAAATCCACTAGTATTTTGCCACTGAGCTTTCGTCAAGTCAGATCCATGTCAATAGTGCCCTTACATGCAGTTTTACTGTAATATCTTTCAAATTTTAAAAATACTTTAAACATTTCGTACAGCCACACTAGCTTCATGGTTAGTTATTTCTACAAACAACCTGTAAAAGGCTTTGCAAGAATTTTGTTACCCAGCAGACTTAACATAAAGAACAATTAATTCCAATCCTGTTCCAGTCTATTCATATGTTACAAATACAAGGTTTTAAAAGATTGTTATGTTTAGAGACCATCTTTAATTTAGTATAAAATGGAGGAATCAAAGTCATGTGACCTGTTCTGAATTCTGCTGTCTGCGAGCCTGAGTGGCTTGGGGATTAAATTGGCCATAGGTTGTTTTTAAGAGGGAGGGTCCAAGGTATTCCCACACCAGTAAACAATGACTAAAGCATCTGTGCTAATGATGAATAAACTACTAATCTCCAAAATCCAAAAGGAAGTTGTTATGAATGTCAGGTAATGAAAACTGTCTATTTTCAAGATAGCCATCCTTTGGATCCCAACTATTTGAGAGATGCAAGAACGCTGGTGATAGTTTGCACTGGCCAAGTTCATGATGATTTAAATAAGACTGGAGAATTTGCCTTGTTTAGGCTAGGAGGAGGAATCTCAAGGGTAAACCTAACTGTAAAAAACATTTCAGGGATTAGAAGTTACCTGGCTAGAAAAAGATAAGGGAAACAAGCCCTTGGGAGTTAAGATCTCTTTGGCCTGGATCCAGAAGAAGTGTCGATTTAAAGGAAAGAAGTACAACCATGGAGGAGATTTCTGGTTGCATTAAAGCATTAAGAAGGGAATTTAACCATTGGGAATTTAAATTTCTCTGAAAAAGTTATAGGTCTCTACAAGGCTCATAACACTTGTCTTCTGACCAAAGGTTAAATTTCCATCCTAAAATATCAGTATTCAAGCAACTTTATTCTGTTGAATTTGAACTTCTGAATAAAAATTGTATTTTAGACATACATCTAAAGTACATTTAATATAGAGCAAATGTTTCTACAAAACTGTCATCTTTCCTTTGATCTGGAGTAAATATTTGTTTGATTACACTTCTGCAAAGCATCTTGGGACATTCCCCTACATTAAAGGCAGTATAGAAAGGGAAAGAGACAGCTGCACAAAATAGGATACAGGGCTACTTGTTGTCTTTCCGGAAGACAGTGATTATTTATTCTTTAAAAATAAAAACAATAAATGGTTTCATTTTAATGATATGGTGGATTTGTTCTCCCTGCCTCAAAACCACAGGCCCCAAAACAAGGAAAACAAAAATCAGAAAGGAGCCTACCATTTGACTACTGATCTGCAGATATGAATAACTGCACTGTTTTTTTGTGAACAATTATAAAGTACTGGTTATAAGTGGCAAAATACGCTAGACCAACAACTCAAACGCATACACACAGAACCAAATAATTTTAATTGTATTTTGTTATTCAGTACAACTCAGGTTTAACATAAGCTGCTGTGGAGTACATGTCAGCACAAAGGAATTGACTAATGAAGGAATTCTGTTCAAACGAAGTACTTTGAAAGCCCAGCAAAATTCACATGGCGATAAAAGTCCATTCTAATGCAACCGTAACAAAGTAGCATAGCAAACTTTCAGTCCATGGGAATTTTTAAAAAAATGTATAAAACACATAATTAAGAATTGCAAAAGAACACGAGGAGCCCCACCCAACAGACAAGGGAGTCACAAATGTGCATTTATACAATATTATCAAGAACTACACAAATATATGTATCATGCCAATTAGAGTGTGCAGTACAACAAAATCACATTTCTTCCAGACCAAGTAATCAATGCTTACTCACACAAGACTAGAACAGTTAATTCCCATCTGGTCCACAAAAGCTGCACATTCTCATCTTCGTCAGTGTCTCGTCGTAAATAGCCAACCTCAACAGTTCTTCAACTGGCAGCTTTAGCTGTTTGACAGTGACATAAAACTAGCCAGTGAAGAACGGCTGTAGGATAGCCAGAGTAATTAATGGAATTCAACCTTCCTACAAAGGAAAAAAAAAACAAAGTTGTTTATCTCCCTGGCTAACCTGCACAGTAATTGAAATATTTTATGAAGCCACTTGAGCACTAGGATCACTTAAAACAATTAACATTATTGGCTTTATAATATATTTAAGGCAGTTTGCCATAGTTTCAGTTAAAACACTTGGAAGTAAAAGGTTTACTGAAAATAATCAGATACAAGACATTTTTCATTAAAAAAAATATTTTTCTTTTTTATATGGAACTACTTAGTAGATTGGCCACACCCTCCCAAGATAGACTTACCAGAAAATAACCCAGAAGTTATTCTAGCTATGGAAACTGCACAGGCATGCCTTCCAGTACTGTGGGTTATACTCAGTCAACTCATGATGCTATGAATTCCTGAGATGCCTCTTACATATGGCATAAATTCCGATCCGTCTGCCGGCCCCTATTTGTCTGAACTGCGATACAAACTTCAGTACCGCCCTTCACCTTGGCTTTAATGCATGATTCAGCAATAGGCCAAATCCGAGACTTTTATCCAGTGACTTGACAGGAAACAAAGTCTTGGGGGGGGGGGGGGGGGGGGTAAAGAAAGAGGAAGGAGACAACATCTGCTGTCCCGGCAAAAGTATTTGAAAACTCTTCTTGCATAATTCATTAGCATTTCTGTAAAGATGCACAAGTGCAAATAGATCCAAACCCCAATTATTGAAACAATACGATATCCTTACTTGATTCAGTGCCTATTAAAACGTATTTCAACAGATTGTATTTTAACTATAAGTTGGGGATAGTATCGACTGTCCAAGGGGAAAACTAAAAAGGTTATTCGCCGATCAGCATCTGAACCCCTAAGATTAGGTCAGTCTGGTAACACCCAATTTGGTAACACCCAACGTCCTGCTCACAAAACAGCTCCATTACACACTTAGTCATTGTGAGAAACGCAGTATCGGCCAAAAAAATATAATTCCCAGTACGTCCCTTTCTGACACACCAAGATTCGCAGGAAATTGCACATACCCCAGCGTCCCGCACCCACATAAAAACGCATCGATTGGTTACTTGTGACATTAAAGGCCCCTCCACACTTTTACGACCCCCGGTGAGAAATACCGAACGTAACAAGCTCCAGATTAAATGTTCAGGATTTACAGTAAACCGCATTACTCATCTCACTTTTTTTTTCCCCCGCAGAGATTTTTTTTTTGTTCACCAGTTCACTCTCGGCTCCAGGGGAAATCCGCCCCAGGAAAAAAATGAAATTATTAGGAGAGGGGAACTTTGGAATACTTTCACCACAGGCAGGACAAGTTATTTAAATTCTTACATTAAAGAGAGAGAGGGGGGGGGGGGGGGGGGGGGGAAGAGAGGGCCATTTTAACGAACGCAAGACCAATGACATTGGAGCGAGACTGCACCCTGCAGTTGCAAAGTAAAAGGCAGAAACTCGACTGCAGTGTTGCGTAAGCACCAAGATAAATGCAAACAACCCAACTCGACCCCCACCCCCCAAAAAAAAAATGTTTTAAGGACTGGGTTAAAAAAAAAGATGCGTTCATATCTGCCTGCTGCACAGATATTGGGTGATAGCCTCCAGGAAAACATTTTCTCACTTGCTTCACGTTCATCCCCGTCCTGCTCCATATGGAAACGCAAAAAAAAGATTCACCCAGAAATCGTCTGGGTCAGGCCAGGTGGAGACCACTCTCCATCTCCCCTCCACTCCCCAAAAATAAATCAATCAATTCAAATCAGTTTTTTAAAAAAAAAGACAAATCACTCTGTCCCCTCCCCCTCCCACCCCCACCCATAATATTCTGCTGCACTTCTAGAACTTTCCTGACCTCCACGCATATCTTCCACGCATTTTAAAAGATATTTAAAACACATCTCCTTCCTTGACGCGGAATAAATAAGCTTATTCCGCTTAAAAAGAGAACGCGCAAATAACATACCCCCAAAGCGAAATCTTACTTCAGCAAAGGCAGCCGATCTCTCTCCACCCAGAGGAAATAAGTTAAGACATTGGATTTATTTTTTTTCATACCACTTTTTTTTTTAATTTTAAAAGGGAGTAGTCTAGAATCTTTCTCTCTCTCTCTGGCAAGTTTTTTGTTTAAAACTTCAGGAACTTGCGCAGATTCGCATCGCCACCCTCCTCCAAGGCTTCAGAAGTGTGAATAAACTGCCCGTCCAAGTCTCTAGGGCTGAGCCGGCTGCCTTGGATGATTCCGTCAATGACAAGCCGGCGCCCCATCATCATCATCCGCTCAGCGGAGCTCGGCATCTTTCCCTTCTCGTTCAAGTCAGAGGACGATGCCCGCCCCGGCTTAGTGACTCAGTACTTTTCCCTTCCCAGTTACAAATCAGCTTCTCCTCACCGCGCCGGCGAACAAACTCACTGACTGCCTGACCGGCCGAGCTTCCCCACTCAACTTCATTTGACAGTTGCGGCCGTCATGGGCGCCTCCCGCTGATTGACGGGCGGCCCTGACCACTCGCCGCGCGCGAGGGGAGGGCGGCGGGGCGGGGCGTCCGCCGCCGGCCACCCAATTAGGAGGAGGATACCGGCCTGGGCGGCCACGCCTTTACTTCATTCCAGCCAGCATGCCCGAGAAGGGGTGGGGTGGGGAGTTAAAACAGTGGCCGGCTTTCTGTGACGCACAATGATTGACTGCGGCATAGACCAATGGGGTCGCGTCCTCCTACTGCCTGACGTCAGCCAGGCCAACTCCCGCCTCCCCACGGCCGCGAGGGCAGCTGCGCGCTGCTTTGTGGGACCTGTCGTTCCGGGACCAACTGTTTAACGGCTAGAGGACGCATCGCGCGTGACCAAAGTACAGCTCCCACAACAGACTGCGCCTACATGACTTAGCATTTTGTGAATGGCGATTTTAGAGGTTTGTCGGGTTAATTCGTTGGAACTGATGAAAACAGGAGTCTGTGGAGGAATGTTCAGGGTAGTTTTACCATGAAAGGTTGCGTTCTTTCTACATCTTGAGCGTCCCATCTCATTACAGTCCTCTTTTTTTGGTGTGTTGATTCTAATGATCATCCAAACATGAATCAATTTCCAATTATGGGAATTAGAAATTCTACTTTATCTGAATATAACCTTATTTTGAAAATAACATGGACAGTCGGGGATGACAAAACCTTGCATGTCAAAGACCACGACGACTGACAGCTTCCCTAGCCAATCAGAACTGCAACCTCCCAAAAAAAAGCTGGCGTTTTAAGGGGCTGTCACGGGTTCGAGGGAGGCGGGGTTTGGGCGAGGCGGACAATTTAATGACTCGTCAGAAAAACCTGCGTCACCGGTGTCCGCCCCCTTAGGCACGTCAGCGGTGTCCGCCCCCCCACAGCTGAGCGCTGCGAACCCAGTGACCTCATGGGGGCGATCAGCTGTTTTCATGTCTCGCCCTTGTGACTCGCGGACGTACAGTATAATGTGATGTAATCAAAGCCGATCACGTGTTGCCGCTGACCAACAAAAAATGTAACTTTTTTAAAGACAAAATTAAATGCGATAATCTCTTCCTTGATCTTTAATGACTTAATCACATAAGCGATTTCTGATCTTTTTCACTGGCTTCCCTGCAGTCGCTACGATGATTTTAATAAGCAAATTTACTTTGTACTTTCCCTGAGTGGACAGACCACCGTCATGTGATGATCGCATTTTGTGCCCTTGCCCTATCATGCAATTGAATGCAAAGAACGTGTACTTTGGGTTTTTCCTAACATGCAACTGCTCAATGCGTATTTGACAATCTAACTTTCCAAATATTGTCTCACAGCATCAATTCAATTCTACGATTCCAAAGTTCTAAGTTACGTCCATTATAACTCAAATGTCTTTAATAATATTTGCGCGAAATTTACTGGTTCGGATAGATACATACTAGTATTTAAAGCTAAAATTAAGAAATACAAATCTGCACTACCATTAAGCTGGTAAAGGATAATCATGTGCAATGAATTATATTAATAACCTAGTAATGACAAACATCTCAAAATATATTACTTAAAAGATTCAAAAGGCTGTGGCTTCAAACCTCACTTCAGTGCTGTACCAACAAAATGCTGTATTGTTGGATACAACTTTTCAGGTATATTAAATTACGTGTATGCATGGCATGTAAAATATCCAACGGCACTGTTTGAGGGAGAGGAAGAGGTTTCTCCCAATGTCCTCGCCACCATTTATCCATGAACCAATATCATTAAATCTGATGATTATTCATCACTTTATATGAGTGCAAATAGGCTGTTATGTTTCACTACATACCTACACCAAATGCACCACGACTGAAAAGCACTTTGGGTGGTCTCAAATATGTGAAAGGGAATTAAACGTGTTCTTTATTGTTTCCAAATATTTTACGACCAACACACTTTTGCTTGAAATGAAAATCGCTTATTGTCACAAGTAGGCTTCAAATGAAGTTACTGTGAAAAGTCCCTCGTCGCCACATTCCAGCACCTGTTCGGGGAGGCTGGTACGGTGCTTATGGCTGAAAAGTCTATTCCTTTCCTCCAATGGCATAAACTGCCAGTCACACCAGAAATAAAATTTAAAAAAATGAAAGACATGCAATAATATATGGTGCTTTTCTAGACCATGGGACTTTACAAAGTACTTTACAAACAATGAAATACTTTTGAAATGTAGTCACTGTTGTAATGTAGGAAACACAGCAGCTGTGTGTTTCTGACATTACAAAAGCATCATGATAATACCCACAATCTGTTTTTATTATTTGTTTGAGGGTTAAATATTAGCCAGGACATGGCAATAACTCCTCTGCTCTTCTTCGAAATATTTTACATAAACTCAAGCAGGCAGATGGGGCCTCAGTTTAAAGTTTTATCTGAAACACATATTCCCTCAGTACAGCTCTGAGTGTCAGTCTTTATTTTTGTGCTCAAGTCCCATAGTGAGACTTGAACCTTGGAAACTTATGATTCAGGGTGAGAGTGCTACTGACTGAGACATAGCTGACATAGAATCCCTACAGTGCAGAAGGAGGCCATTTGGCCCTGCAAGGCTTCAATGACGCTCTGAAAGAGCGCTATAATAGGCGGACACCCCGCCCTATCCCTGTAACCCAACGCATTGGTCATGGCCAATCCACCTAACCTGCACATCTTTGGACTGTGGGAGGAAATCAGAGCACCCGGAGGAAAACCACGCACACACAGGGAGAACATGCAAACTACACTCAGACAGTCATCCATGGTCAGAACCGAACCCGGGTCCCAGACACTGGGAGGCAGCAGTGCTAACCACTGTGCCACCATGGCGCCATATCCGGGATGAAAACTAGCTGTGTTCCAAATATATGTAATTTGTATTTTCTGCAGTATTATGTTATAAAAAATAATGTGTACAAAAGCTGGAGTTTGAAGATATTTAATGTACTCAGAATTCTTAAGCACTTTTAACTTCAGTGAACCACTTGCAATAGAAGAAAATGCTGAAAATGCATGGCAGTTAAGTCAACATTTGTAAAAAGGAAAGACTGATTAAGAACCATCCTTTGTGACTTCTGGTGGAAGCAAGTAGAGGGGAAATCACACGTTCGGTGCCTCCTGCTGGAGGCTTGGTTGTAAGAGTTTTAATGCCTGGTCCCGGGGGCAATTTGTTAATGATTGAGTGTAGGAAGGTATAAAGAAGGCAAAGAATGTCGAAGAGTCAGAGGAAAATAGCCGTGAAGAAAGGAGGGAGTGAGGGTTCATCATCGAGTGAAAGGGCCAGCCTGGGAGCTGGCAAGATGGTGGAGGCTGGGTTGTTGGGTGGGATTGCACTGCTTATGGCAGAGAAAATGACTGAGGTGCTGTCCTTGGAGTTGGAGAAGAAGTTTGCGAAGCATATGGAGGTGCTGAGAAAGGAGATGGCAGTGGCATTGAAGGTGTTGGTGGAGGAGGCAATTGCCCGGTGAGGGTGGCGGTGGCGAAGGCATCGGCCGAGGTGCGGGAGTAAGGCGAGAAGATGAAGGGAGCGGAGGAGGGCATGTCACAGCACAGTGATCTGTTCACCTCCATGGGGGATGAGCTGCGGAGGGTGGTCAAGGCCAACAAGGGGCTGTGAGCAAAGTTGCAAGACTTGGAAAACCTATCGAGGCGGCAGCATTTGAGGATTGTGGGCCTGCCCGAGGCGGTGCAGGGCCCAAGGCCGATGGAGTACTTTGCCAAGATATTGGCGGAATTGATGGGGGAGGGAGAGGAACCCTCTCAGTATGAACTGGACCTGGCTCATCAGTCTCTGAGGCCTAAAGTGAAGTTGAATGAGCCGCCAAGGGCAGTGATCATCTGTTTTCACAGGTACCGCACAAAGAAGAAGGTCTGGAAACGGAGAAGCACAAGCGGGAGGTGCAGTGGGCTGGTGCTGGTGTTCGCATTTACCAGGATTTGACGGTGGAACTGCCAACGAGGTGAGCGGCTTTCGGCCGAGTGAAGACAGCATTGTACATTGTGCGGTTTGGTGTATCCAGCGAAGTTGAGGGTGACCTACAACTCCAGAGACGCCTATTTTGAGATGGCGGAAGTAGCCGAGGTGTTTGTGAAGATAAAAGGCTTGGGGAAGAAGTGAAGAATGTTTGTTTGTTTTCCTGAAACTGGGTGGGAGGGAAGGGGGGCCTGAGCAGGGGCCTCCTCACTAGCAATCTTTAGTCGGCTAGTGAACAGTGTGGTGGAGGGAGGGGCTGCGGACATTGGAGCCTGGTGAGCAGGTTACGATGGACCTAGGAGGTGTGAAAAGGTGGAGGGGTAGGGGATCGATACTGGGTGAGGCTTTTTCAAGTGGAAGTGGATTCTGGGATGGGATGGGGTGGGGTTCGATGTTAACAATGGATCAGGGTGTGGGCGGGGTCCAGCAAATCACACGCACATGTTTTGAGGTTGCAAAAAATTGTGAAGCTTCTTAGCAGGGGTGTTCGCGGTCGTAGCCAGGATAGTGGAGGAGGAGGTGGACCCGGAATCTTTGATGCCGATATTTGGGGTTTCTGAGAAGCCGGAGCTCATGGAGAGGAGGAAGGCCGATGTCGTGGCCTTTGCCTCTCTGATTGCACAGTGGCAAATTATGCTGGAGTGGCGGTTGGCATCGCCACGGGGGTAGCAGCTTGGTTGGGTGACCTGTACGACTTCCTGCAGTTAGAGAAGATAAAGTATGAGTTAAGGGGCTCTGCAGTGGGAATTGAGAAAAGGTGCATCCCGCACCTTTTCTCAAACCCCGCTGCAGAGCCAGTTTGTGACAGGTGAAAAAGGGAACGACTGTATATAGAACATAGAACAGTACAGCACAGAACAGGCCCTTCGGCCCTCGATGTTGTGCCGAGCAATGATCACCCTACTCAAACCCACGTATCCACCCTATACCCATAACCCAACAACCCCCCCCCCCCCCAACCTTACTTTTTAGGACACTACGGGCAATTTAGCATGGCCAATCCACCTAACCCGCACATCTTTGGACTGTGGGAGGAAACCGGAGCACCCGGAGGAAACCCACGCACACACGGGGAGGACGTGCAGACTCCGTACAGACAGTGACCCAGCCGGGAATCGAACCTGGGACCCTGGAGCTGTGAAGCATTTATGCTAACCACCATGCTACCGTGCTGCCCCTATAGTTGGGTATAGTTGGGAAGTATGTTTCCCAGGGTGTTTATTTGCTGTAACCTGTTTTGATACATGTTTGTAATAAAATATATTTAAAAAAACAATGAATTGGGGTGGGTCAGGCTCAGAGGCCAGGGATGATGTTATGGTGATGGTGATGGTGGATAGGAAGGGAGGGAGGAAGAGGAGGTATAGTTACGTGGAACGTGAGGGGGTTGGGAGGCCCAGTGAAGAGGCTGAGGGTGCTTGCACGCACCTGAAGAGTTTGAAGGCTGATGGCCGTCTTGCGTGCTGGCGCATGTGCCACGGGACAGGGCCTCTGGAGGCTCGTTGAGCTTCCCCGGCCGATATATGATGTCATAATTATAGGTGGAGAGTTTGATCCTCCACCTCAAGATTTTATCGTTTTTTATTTTGCCCCGTTGCGAGTTGTCGAATATGAAGGCAACCGATCTCTGGTCGGTGATGAGGGTAAACCTCCGACCTGCGAGGTAGTGCCTCCAGTGCCGTACGGCTTCCACCAATGGCTTGAGCTTCTTTTTCGACTGAGGAGTGTCGAAGTTCTGAAGCGGAGAGGGTTCAGGAGAAGAAAGCTACTGGCCTCCCTGCCTGGTTCAGAGTGGCAGCGAGAGCGACCTCTGAGGCGTCGCTCTCCACCTGAAAGGGGATGGATTCATCCACCGCCCGCATGGCGGCTTTGGCGATGTCCTCCTTGATGCAGTTGAAGGCCTGGCGGGCCTCGGCTGACAGTGGGAAGAGTGTGGTCTTAAATAGTGGGCGGGCTTTGTCCGCATACTGGGGGACCCACTGGGGTAATAGGAGAAAAATCCAAGGCACCTCTTGAGGGCCCTGGAACAGTGAGGGAGAGGGAGTTGTAAGACGGGGCCCATACGGTCCGGGTCAGGCCCTAGGACCCCGTTTTCCACGACATAGCCGAGGATGGCTAGTCTGGTTGTGCGGAAAACGCATTTCTCCTTATTGTATGTGAGGTTGAGTTTCTGGGTGGTTTGGAGAAATCGGTGGAGGTTGGCGTCGTGGTCCTTCTGGTCATGGCTGCAGATGGTGACGTTATCCAGATACGGAAACGAGGCCTGCAGCCTGTACTGGTCCACCATTCGATCCATTGCTCGTTGGAACACCGAGACCCCATTCGTGACGCCAAAGGGGATCCGGAGGAAATGGAAGAGGCGGCCATCTGCCTTGAATGCCATGTAGTGGCAGTCCTCCGGGCGGATTGGGAGCTGGTGGTATGCAGACTTCAGATCCACCGTGGAGAAGATGCGGTACTGGGCGATCTGGTTGACCATGTCTGCAATTCGGGGGAGGGGGTATGCATCGAGGTGTGTGAACCAGTTAATGGTCTGGCTGTAATCAACCACCATCCGGAACTTTTCCCCGGTCTTGACGACCACCACCTGAGCTCTCCAGGGGCTATTACTGGCCTCTATGACTCCCTCACGTAGGAGCCGCTGGACTTCGGCTCTAATAAATACCCTGTCCTGCAGGGTATACAGCCTGCTGCGAGTGGCTACGAGTTTGCAGTTAGCAGTGAGATTAGCGAAGAGTGGAGGGGGCGGTCGATTTTTAGAGTCGCTAAGCTGCATATAATGAGAGGGGGTAGGGGTCTACCAAAGCTGAGTGTGAGGCTTCTGAGATTGCATTGAAAATCGAGCCCGAGTAGGGGGGGGGGGGGGGGGGGGGGGGGGGGGGGGGGGCAGAGGTCTGGGAGTACGTACAACTGGAAGTTAGAGTAGTTGGCGCCCTAGAACATAGAACAGTACAGCACAGAACAGGCCCTTCGGCCCTCAATGTTGTGCCGAGCCATGATCACCCTACTCAAACCCACGTATCCACCCTATACCCGTAACCCAACAACCCCCCCTTAACCTTACTTTTATTAGGACACTACGGGCAATTTAGCATGGCCAATCCACCTAACCTGCACATCTTTGGACTGTGGGAGGAAACCGGAGCACCCAGAGGAAACCCACGCAAACAGGGGGAGGACATGCAGACTCCACACAGACAGTGACCTAGCCGGGATTCGAACCTGGGACCCTGGAGCTGTGAAGCATTTATGCTAACCACCATGCTACCCTGCTGCCCCTATTGTTAATGTCGCAACGGTGCACCCTTGTATTTGGACCGAGTGCGATCCCGAGGCGAGGGAGATAGTTTGCCGTGCTGGGAAGATAGGGAGCGAACAGCGTCTTACCAGATCTGGATGAACGAAGCTCTCAGTGCTCCCGGAGTCGAAGAGGCACAGTGTCTTGTATCCGTTGACCTGAACAGACATCATTGAGCTTCTGAGATGCTTTGGCCGCGACTGGTCCAAAGTGACTGCGTTGATTTGCAGGTAGTCGGTGGCTTGATCAGCAGTGCTGGAGTGGCCCCGCGATGACTGTCCGCGGAGGTTGTAGTCGTCGATATGAACATCGGGTGATGGCCAAGATGGTGGCCCCCGTTGATCGCACATGGCGGGTGATGAAGAAGATGGTGTCCAAGATGGCCGCACCCGTGGATCGCATGTGACGGTCGGTGAGGAAGATGGCGCCCAAGATGGCGGCCCCCATGACTCACACATGTTGTGCGGAGGCGGAGTCGGCAGACACGCTGCAACATTGCGGGGCCTGCGAGTTGGGGGAGCGATTGCTCTGGATAGTGGGAGAGTTAGAGGGTTTAGATTTAGACAGGCATATCTTAGCGAAATGTCCTTTTTGACCGCAGCTGCTGCAGGTCGTGTTGCGGGCCGGACAGTGCTGCCGTGGGTGTTGGGGCTGACTGCAGAAATGGCACGATGGCGCTCCATAGCGGGCGGGTGGCCGCGCGGCGCAGGCCTGAGGCAGTCTCTGGTTGGGGGTCCACGATGGGGTCGCGTGGTCGGTGGGGAACGAGTTCAAACTTTGAAACGCGACCTCCAGCGAGGTTGCTAGCGTTACAGTGTCCTCCAGGTTCTGGGCCCCTTTTTCGAGAAGACGCTGGTGCATGTAGTTGGACCGGACCCCTGCAACATACACATCATGGACAGCGAGTTCCATATGCTGAGAGGCAGTTACAGCCTGAAAGTTACATTCCCATGCAAGAGCTTTTAGGTCGTACAGGTAGTCCTCTAGTGACTCTGCGGGGCGCTGGCGGCGTGTAGTGAAAATATGCCACGCGTAAACTTTGTTTACAGGCCGCACGTATAGGCGGTCGAGTATAGCAAGGGCTTCGGTGTACGAGTCGGTACTATCGAGTTGCGTAGAGATGCGATGGCTCACCCGTGCGTGTAGGAGACTGAGTTTCTGCTCTTCAATAGTAGCGGAGGTAGTCGACGCAGCCAGGTAGGCCTTGAAGCACCAAAGCCAGTGTAGAAAGATTTCCTTCGCTTCTGAGCCTGCGGGTCGAGTTCCAGTCGATCAGGTTTGAGGGCTGATTCCATGGTGGGTTTTTTTTTAAGTCAATTAAATTGATGTGACCATCAATTCACTCAAGACACGAGAAGAAGTAAACTGTGGCTTTAATCGACTTACAACTGAGCCTGCCTGAGACCAGAAGAACTGAGAGCAGACTCACAAGACCGCAGCACTTTATACTTCCGGTAGTGGGAGGGGCCATGGGCAGAGACATGGGCGGAGCCAAGGGTGGAGCCCTGTACAAGCTCCTCATCTCCCCCTGTGGGCAGAGCCACGCAACGGCTCACAGACGGAGCCCACAGGGACACAGTGACACACAGTGTGAATTATGCATTATACATTCACCACACCCATCTCCTTCATCGCTTCCATGTGTTTGTGAACTGTTTTTCAAGTTTCACAGCCATCACCGTGGTCATTTCTTCTGCTGTGAACGATGCGGCCTCCCCTGGTGCTCCAGCCTCCGCTTTCCTTACAGTTTCTGCACTGACTTTTTCACTCCCCGGCAGACTTTCATTAACCCCCTTTTTTCACGGCCGTTTTTCTCCCAAACTTGGAAATTTCTCCTCCTTGTGCCTTCTTACAGTGTTTTCAGCCTCCGTTGCCCCCGAGACCGGGTGTTAAAACTCCAAAATTCCTGGTCCCAAGCAGGAGCCATCCAGTGTGCGGCTGCCTCCCGCCGCTGTCACCGGACGTCTGAAGGATTTTCTTATGAGGAGAGGTTGACTAGGTTGGGCCTTCACCCATTGGAGTTTAGAAGAATGAGAGGCAACTTTATTGGGGTGGCACATAGCACAGTGGTTAGCATCAGTCGTGATCTCACAGAATGACAAAGCAGACGTGATGGGCCAATCATAGAATTTACAGTGCAGAAGGAGGCTATTCAGCCCATCGAGTCTGCACCAGCCCTTGGAAAGAGCACCCTATCCAAGCGCAGACCTCCACCCAACCATTTTGGATACTAAGGGCAATTTAACATGGCCAATCCACCTAATGTGCACATCTTTGGACTGTGGGAGGAAACCGGAGCAACCGGAGGAAACCCACGCAGATGTGGGGGAGAATGTGCAGACAGACAGTGACCCAAGCCGAGAATCAAACCTGGGACCCTGGCTCTGTGAAGCAACTGTGCTAACCATTGTGTTACAATGCTGCCCAAATGATCAGCTTCTGCTCCTACATCTTATGGTCTTATGAATTCAAGACGGAAAGTAAATTGCCAAAGGAGAAGTTTTTCAAGCCTTAAGTTTGGCCTGTTAGTTATTACCAAATATAAATAGGTTTTCTGAAACATGACTGCAAGGGCAATTCACCTAGTCCCACTCCTGTGCCTGTTTCCTGAATCTTTTCAATCTTTTCTATGAAGATAATTATCCAATTCCATTTTGAAAGCCTTGATGCAGTTCGTATCCACTACTCTCAGTCAATGTGTTCCAGATACTAACCATTTGCTGTGTAAAGAAGGTTCTTCCTCATGTTGGCAATGAGTCAACACAGTCATGATGGGTCAAATGGCCTCCTCCTGTGCTGTAGTCATGTGGTGACTCCACTCTTCTGTGACAATTTTTATATGGCAGTTAAAGTTATTCCAGAATCCTTTCTTTCAGAGCAGTATCTGTGATCTAACATCCGAATTTGAACTATTCCTGAACAGTCTTGAACTGAGTCTTCCACTGATACATATGAGAGATTTAGTCAAGGCACACAGCTTGCACTTCACCAACTACTGTTCCTCTCAGCTATTTCCCTTGCGCATACTCAGTTCACTTATCAATCACACCATGCAAAAATTGTAAATGCTTACTTATTGTGTTGGGAGGGGCAGTCAATCTAACATTGCCCAAGTTTCTGGGCGAGTTCTACTGGCGCATTGCCTGAAAAGCGGCGCGGGGTGGCTGGTGGAAGCCCGGAGATCCCACTTCCAGGATCTACCCGGCTCAGCACACCTTGCAAGATTTAATGCAATCTCGTGAGATGTCATGATGTGAATCTTGCCCGTTGTCCCAAAAGAATCAGCATTAAATTATGCCACACACCTGCACTAGACAGTACACTTCCAGCGTCACTGCCTTGGGGGTCACATCAAATTATTCTATTACATTCTACCAAACTGAAAACAAAGTATATATTCCTGACTTCAGTTTGTATACATGTTCAAAATGTAAGATACTGGATGAAACTAGGACAATGAACACTGGGACAACATTGAATATTTTTTTGCAATTGAAACTAGTATAATTAACAAGCTGTTTAGGATGACATAGATATAGCAGAGCTGATGCCCAACCTACACTGAATATTTTACATGACAGCCACACTATATATGCTTTAGTATATAATGTGTTACCATATTAGCAGCTGGTATCTGTGATTGCTCTTGCCTGTTTTAAGAAAGCTTTTAGAACAAGACTAGTTTTGAACAATTAAATGCATGGTATTTGCTTTAAATAGATAAGCCTGTCGGACATTAATCAGTTTTGACAGCACTCTGCAATACATAGGCAAACAATTTGCTGCGTGAACAAAAGCATTTTGAATGATATCTTTTCAGACTAATGATGGAAGGTGCGTTTAGGAATGCATTACCAGGTCAGAGCCAGAATTGTCCCTTGGCCTTTATGTGGGGGTAGCTGAGGAAATATTCACTTTATCCAACTCTAAAATGTGATTGGTTTGTTCAGCATAAATCAACCTAATTTCAGATAGTTTAATTGGGCTTGTGGGTATGACTCATCAGGACTAAATATTGTGCAGGTGTTGGGCTGTAACTATATTTAGACTGCTGACTGTCACTTAGAGGCATATCTGTTTCTGAGCATGATCTTGCTCTTCAAGCTAATGTAGTGCACTCCCTTTTATTAAGTTATTAGTGTTAGGGGCTCTGAATATTCTACAGCTTTGGCTAGTGACTATCCCAAGCAGTGTGTAACTAGTCAATAATACCACACTTACTATGAGGAAAGTTAACAGGTCTTCAACATTCTTAGTATTTTCAGGCCTCTATTTAGCTTCTTGGATTGGCTTGTTCCTGATCAAATTACTTTTACAAGTTTCTGAGAGCAGGAGCAACAGAATTTGGCAAAACTATTATTTTGAACTGATTTGGAGGGCCTTTTAAAGGGTAAGGCTGGCAACCCAACCACCAACTGCAATATATAATTTGCAGTTATTGAATTAAACTTTGGAATTGCTTGTGCAGTATTTAAGTACAACATTCATCATTTGATTTTTTAAAAAAGTTAATTTGATTTATGTGTAAGCCACATCAAAATTAGCTTCCTAAATTACAAATGTGAAGTAATGCATTTTGGAAGGTCTAATACAGCTAGGGAATATACAGTGAATGGTAGAACCCTCAAGAGTATTGACAGTCAGAGAGATCTAGGTGTACAGGTCCACAGGTCACTGAAAGGGGCAGCACAGGTTGCGAAGGTAGTCAAGAAAGCATACGGCATGCGTGCCTTCATTGGTCGGGATATTGAGTATAAAAATTGGCAAGTCATGTTGCAACTGTATAGAACCTTAGTTAGGCCACACTTGGGAGTATAGTGTTCAATTCTGGTCACCACACTACCAGAAGGATGTGGAGGCTTTAGAGAGGGTGCAGAAGAGATTTACCATAATGTTGCCTGGTATGGAGGACATTAGCTATGAGGGGAAGTTGAATAAACTTGGTTTATTCTCACTGGAGCGAAGGAGGTGAGGGCCACCTGATAGATGTCTACAAAATTAAGAGTGGCACAGACAGAGTGGCTAGTCAGAGACTATTTCCCAGGGTAGAGGGGTCAATTACTGGGGGGGGGGGGGGGGTGCATAGATTTAAGGTGTAAGGGGCAAGGTTTAGAGGAGATGTACGAGGCAAGTTTTTTGCACAGAGGTAGCGGGTGCCTGGAACCCGCTGCAGGAGGAGGTTGTGGAAGCAGGGACGATAGTGACGTTTAAGGGGCATCTTGATAAATACATGAATCGGATGGGAATAGAGGGATACGAACCCCTGAAGTGTAGAAGATTTTAGTTCAGATGGGCAGCATGGTCGGCATAGGCTTGGAGGGCCAAAGGGCCTGTTCCTGTGCTGTATTTTTCTTTGTTCTTTGTTCTTTGTACAACACACTAGGTATTATGTGGGTTTAAATACCCTTAAGACCGTATATACTCGACCCCCTTGTAATCTTTCAATCTTGCTGCAAGGTTGAGGACACTGAGAACATATTTCTCTTTCCAACGGTGAAGGAAAATAAATTATCTATTTCCACAAATAAATATGTTATTCAACCTTCTACAGCAACGATCCTCCACTTTGACCTCAGCGATTTTTCTCGAGCTTTAAATTTCCCTATGTATCACACTACATTTTATTTTTTTCCCCTGCCTTGTTCTCTGATTTTGCATAATTTGTTGTGTTATGAGAATGTCACTTGAAGAAATGTCTGCCTGCTCATGATACTGCAGTGATGTCAGAGTGTGGATGGAGCTGAGCTCTGGCTCTGCTTTTTAGTTTCACTTTGAGAAAAGCTTGGGTGTGTGTTTTTTTTTGGTTTCGCTTTCAGTGTTGGAGCTGAAGCCAGGCAAAGCAGCTGTACTGCTGCTCTCTCTGCCATGAAAAGACTATCTCTTGATCATTTGGTGAATTCAGAATTATAGATGTTCTCAGTAGTGAATGTAAACCTGATGTACGTCTGTTAAAAGGTGTTTCTTTTGTCTTCTGGATGTTGTTTGGGAAGTTATTAAGGATTACTTAGTGTTGTATTCTTTAGTCGTTGTATTTGAATTGATGGTTGCTAAGATGTTCACTGTATGTTTTAAAAAGGTTAACTTGAGTTCATAGAATAAACATTGTTTTGCTTTAAAAAAATACTTTTCGATTTCTGCTGTAACATACCTGTAGAGTGGGCCGTGTGCTCCCCATACCACAATCTATTAAAAGTTGTGGGTCAGGTGAACTCCATGATACACTTTGGGGTTCTCTAAACCCTGGCCCATAACAAATTGGGGGCTCGAGGGGGATAGAAATCTATCTATTGGATTGTCTTAGTGAACTTAAAGACAGTGAGAGGTGAGCATATTGTGCTTGTTTTTTCTTATGTGGTATTCCAGTTTAAGTGGGGAGTGTGTTGTGGACAATGGCTCTTTCAGAGGCTCTGAAGTTTTTGGGGGTGGAAACAGTCACACGCAGTACCTTATGGACAGAAACTAAAAGCAGACTGTTAGATTTGGCAAAAACATTGCAGTTAACATTATCTGACAAAATACGAAAAGATGAGATAATCATGGTGGTGGCTAAGCATTTAAAGTTGCCTGAGATACAGTTTGACTCATTGGAAATGGCAAAAATGCAATTACAAATTAAACAAATGGAACATGAGAAAGAATTAAAGCAGCTTGAATACGAAAGAGGAAAAAGAGAGAGAGAGAGAGCGGAAAGAGAGAGAGAGGAAAAAGAAAAGGAGAGAGAAGAAAGGAGAAAAGAAAGAATAACCCTAGCAGAACAAAAAGAAAGAGAAAGGGAGTATACAGATCAGGGAAAAAGATAAAGAGAGTTTGAACTTCAGAAAATGGCCATGAAACACGAGTCAGTTAAAATTGGCAGACATAAAGGGAACCGTACAGTTTGATGATAGTGATGAGGATAGTGAGAAAGAGCGTCAAAGTCTAAGGCTTGGTGGGGATCTATTTAAATATGTCCTAGCATTGCCAAGGTTTGATGAGAAGGAGGTGGAAGCCTTTTTCATTTCATTTGAGAAGGTAGCTAAACAAATGAAATGGCCACAGAACATGTGGGTATTACTGATTCAAACAAAGCTGATAGGTAAGGCTAGTGAAGTATTTGCATCACTACTGGAGGAGATATCTGGGACGTATGAGGAGGTGAAAGAAAAACCCGTCTTGGGTGCATATGAACTAGTGCCTGAAGCCTACAGACAAAGGTTTAAAAATTTAAGGAAAGAATTTGGTCAAACATACATGGAGTTTGAAAGGCTCAAACAGAGTAATTTTGATAGGTGGATAAGGGCTTTGAAAATAGATTAAATGTATGAAGCTCTCGGAAAAATTATACTTTTGGAGGAGTTTAAAAATTCAATGCCTGATGTAGTGAGAACTCATGTGGAAGAGCAGAGGGTTAAAGCTGTGAGATTAGCAGCAGAAATGCAGATGATTATGAATTAGCTCATAAATTAAAGTTTGCTTTCTGACATCAGTTTCATCCTGTGAGGGATAGAAACTGGGGACATGAGAAATACTCAAGTGGTAAAGGTGATCTGATGGGAGATAATAAGGAGAGTGTACCTCAGATTAAAAAGAAAATCCAGGAGGGTGAAAAAGGTATGAAAAGTTTCAAATGTTTTCACTGGAATAAACTAGGCCATGTAAAGTCATAGTGTTGGTGGTTGAAGAAAAGCACTGGGAAGGCTGATGTGGTAAAACAGGATAAAACAGTGCGGTTTGTTGAAATGGTAAAGGAAAGCCCAAGTGAAGTGAAGGAGATGCAAAAGATTGTACAGCTGATCAAGAGGTGATTGATAAGAAGGTGCCAGATCTCTTTAAAGAATTTACTTCTGTGGATAAAGTTTACTCATGTGTATCAGGAGGAGCAGGTAAAGAAGTCACAATTTTAAGAGATACGGGAGCTAGTCAATCTTTAATGGTAAGAGATGAGGAGTTATGTAGTTTGGGAAGAATGTTGCCAGAAAAGGTGGTAATATGTGGAATTCAGGGTGAGGGGAGTTGTGTTCCATTATATAAGGTAAGGTTGGAAAGTCCAGTGAAGAGTGGTGAAGTGGTAGTAGGAGTAATAGAGAAACTATCTTGTCCAGGAATACAGTTTATCTTGGGTAATGATATAGCTGGATCGCAGGTGGGAGTGATGCCGACTGTGGTTGATAAGCCAGTGGAAAATCAGACTATTGAAGTGTTGAAGGACGAATATGCTTGGATTTTTCTGGATTGTGTAGTAACAAGATCGCAAAGTCACAGGTTAAGACAAGGGGAGAAATCAAAGAGGAAGACGAAGTTGAAGTACAATTATCAGAAACAATTTTTGATCAGGTAGATCAGATGTTTGAAAAAGAACAAGAACAGTTAGAGGATGAGGCAGATATTTTTAGTTCAGGAAAATTGGCGGAGTTACAACAGAACGATGTAGAAATAAAACGTATGTATCAGAAAGTACATATGGAAGAGGAATCTGAGTGTTATTACCGTAAAAATTATGTCTTGATGAGAAAATGGAGACCTTTACATATGCAGGTGAATGAAAAGTGGGCAGAAGTTCATCAAGTAGTATTGCCGATAGGATATAGAAAGGAGGTATTGTGAGCGGCACATGAGGTACCAGTGGGAGGTCATTTGGGATAAGGAAAACTCAAGCTAAAATCCAGAAATGTTTTTATTGGCCTGGACTACATAAACATGTAGTTAAATGTTGTCAATCATGTCACACATGTCAAGTGACAGGGAAACCTCAAGCAGTGATAAAACCAGTGCCCTTAATACCCATTCCAGCATTTGAAGAGATTTTTACAAGGGTCCTGATTGATTGCATAGGACCACTTCCTAAAACGAAAAGTGGGAATCAATATCTTTTGACTATAATGGATGTGTCTACTAGGTTTCCAGAGGCCATTCCAGTACGTAATATTACAGCTAAAAAGATTGTGGAGGAGTTACTTAAATTCTTTACCAGATATGGACTACCCACAGAAATACAATCGGATCAAGGATCAAATTTTACCTCAAAGTTATTCAAAGAAGTTATGGATAGCTTAGGACTAAAACAATTTAAATCAACTGCATCCAGAATCGCAGGGAGCATTAGAAAGGTGGTATCAGACATTAAAGACAATGTTGAGGGCTTATTGTCAAGATTATCCAGAGGATTAGGATAAAGGAATTCCATTCGTACTGTTTGCAATTAGGGATGCACCTAATGAGTCAACCAAATTCAGTCCTATTAAACTAATTTTTGGTCATGAGGTGAATTGATTAAGGAAAAATTGAAGAGTGAGAAATCGGAAATTACATTATTGGATTATGTGCCAAATTTTAGGGAACGATTAAATAGAGCAGGTGAATTGGCTAGACAACATTTAAAAGTTGCACAAAATGTGATGAAATGGGTAGCGGACAAGAAATCCAAAGTTCGTATTTTTGCCAGTGGAGATAAAGTTTTAGTATTGTTACCAGTGGTAGGTGAACATTTAAAAGCAAGGTTTTGTGGACCATATCAGATTGAAAGGAAATTAAGTGAGGTGAATTATGTGGTTAAAAACACCAGATAGAAGGAAGACTCACCGAGTGTGCCATGTGAATATGCTTAAAAGGTACTTTGAAAGGGAAGGAGAGAAAAAAGGGAAGGAGAGAAAAAAGAGGCGGTTTTAATGATTGTAACTCAAAGTGGCGAATCAAATCCAAATGACTTGGAATTTGACATACCTCAAATTTAATTGGAAAACGAGGATGTTCTTAAAAATTGGGATAAATTGTTGAGTTACCTTCCAGAGGAAAAACGTACTGACCTGAAAGAGTTATTGATATCACATGGGCAAGTTTGTAGAGATAAATTGGGAAGCACTAAAATGGCTATACATGATGTTTATGTGGGAAATGCTGTTCCAATCAAACAATGTCCATACAGACTTAACCGTTTAAAATTGGTACAGGTTAACAAAGAGATTGAGAGTATGCTTAAAAATGGCATAATTGAAGTGGGTTGTAGCCAATGGAGCTCACCCATAGTGATGGTGCCTAAACCAGACAGTTCCCAACGGTTGTGTGTAGACTATAGAAAGGTTAATGCAGTTACAAGAATGGACTCTTCTCCTATCCCACATTTGGAGGATTGCATTAAGAAAGTGGGACAATCAGCTTTTATTTCCAAACTGGATTTACTTAAAGGTTACTGGCAGGTATCTTTATCCGAAAGGGCAAAGGAGATTTCAGTTTTTGTGACTCCAGATGGTATATACCAATTCAAAGTTATGCCATTTGGCATGAAAAACGCCCCAGCCACGTTTCAATGGTTAACTAAGAAAGTCATTTCAGGATTACCTAATTGTGCGGTATACATCGACGATTTTGTAATTTTCAGCCAGACATGGACAGAACATTTGAAACATCTGATGGAGTTATTCGATCGCCTTCAAGAGGCGGGTTTGGTGATAAACCTAGCCAAAAGTGAATTTGGAAAGGCCCAAGTCACTTTCCTTGGCCATACAATCGGACAAGGTCGAATGGTCCCACGGGATGTGAAAACAAAAGTTATTGGGTAGTTTCCCATAGCCTTGACACTACGGGAAATAATGCGATTTCTTGGTATGAGTGGATTTTACCAGAAATTTGTACTGAATTTTAGTAGTGTGGTCGCTCCACTGACAGACTTGCTCAAGAAGCGTAACAAATTCCAGTGGACAGCGGAGTGTCAACAGGCATTTGACGACCTGAAGGCTGTGTTAATCACTGCTCCTGTGTTAGACATCCCAAATTATACAAAACCATTCAAAGTGGCGGTTGATGCAAGTGGTGTGGGTGTAGGTGCGGTGCTTCTACAAGACGACGATGAAGGGCTAGCCTATTGGTTATTTTTCAAAGATATTGAGTTCTCACCAGAAAAAGTATTCCACGATTGAGAAGGAGACTTTGGGTTTGGTGCTGGCTTTGCAACATTTTCACATTTATGTGACCAGCAATGCGTCTGACACCATTATATAGACTGATCATAATCTGTTGACGTTTTTGGAGCGAATCCGGAATAACAATGCAAGGCTGTTTTGCTGGGGTTTATTGCTACAGCCATTTCATTTAAAAATAGTACATGTGGCAGAATGAGAAAACGTGATAGCCGATGCTTTGTCACGAATGTGATGAACGGAAGCAGGTTCAGTTGGAGGAAGAAGAACAAAAAAAAAATTGACTATATTATTATACTTTTTCGGGTGTGTTGTTTTTTGAAACAGAAAAGTATATTTACTGTGTGCATTTCTTAAAGGATGGTGAGATGGGGAAAAATGAAACCATCTTGAAGTTGATGGTTTATTTTTTTTTCTTGGGGGAAGGTGTCATGAGAATGTCACTTTAAGAAATGTCTGCCTGCTCATGTTACTGCAGTGATGTCAGAGTGTGGATGGAGCTGAGCTCTGGCTCTGCTTTTTAGTTTCACTTTGAGAAAAGCTTGGGTGTGTGTGTTTTTTTGGGGTTTCGTTTTCAGTGTTGGAGCTGAAGCCAGACAAAGCAGGTGTACCGCTGTTCTCTCTACCATGAAAAGACTATCTCTTGATCATTTGGTGAATTCAGAATTATAATTGTTCTCAATAGTGAATGTAAACCTGATGTGCTTCTGTTAAAAGGTGTTTCTTTTGTCTTCTGGATGTTGTTTGGGAAGTTATTAAGGATTACTTAGTGTTGTATTCTTTGGGGGCTGTATTTGAATTGGTGGTTGCTAAAATGTTCCATGTATGTTTTAAAATGGTTAACTTGCTTTAAGAAATACTTTTCCATTTCTGCAGTATCACACCTGTAGAGTGGGCCATGTGCTCCCCATACCACAATCTATCAGGTGAACTCCATGATACACTTTGGGGTTCTCTAAACCCTGGCTCATAACAGTTGGAACCGAGAAAGTGGTTCTGAGAAACAAACTCCTCCCTAACTGAAGCTAATGCTTTGCCAGCCAGGAATCAATCGATTGAGATGAAGCTACCTCTGCCATTTCATTAAATAAAAATAGAAAATGCAGGAAAGATTCAGCAGGTGTGTCGCAATAGAAACAGAGTTAACATTTTGAGTCAATATGACTTCTTCAGAGCCATTTCATTCTTTGCTATGATTGTTGCTCATGAACATGACATGCACCCTTGAATCGTTTTGTTCAAGGGCCTATAGGAAAATTTGGTATGCACAGATCCATGATGCACTTATGCACATGGGTGACCACGTAGTGTAACACACATTGTCCACCAGTTGACTTAAAGCTTTTCATGATTGTTGGCCGTATTGGGATGGGAATATTTAATTGACACAACCTAACTATACTAATAATCACTTATTGTCACAAGTCGGCCTCAGTGAAGTTCCTGTGAAAAGCCCCTAGTCATTCTGGCGCCTGTTCAGGGAGGCCGGTATGGGAATTGAACCCGCGCTGCTGCCTGGTTCTACATTACAAGCCAGATATTTAGCCTACTGCGCTAAACCAGCCCTGTAATTAATCATCACCTAAACATATTCCTGTTTAATTTGAATAGGCTGCTTGGATTCTAATGCTGGTGTTGTCTTTCTTGGGGAGGGGAAGAAAGACGTGCATTTATATAGCACCTTTCACAAACTCAGTATATCCTAATCCTCTTTACAGCCAACGAAGCACTTTTGAAGTGCAGTTACTGGCTGAAATCTTCTGTCCTTGTTTCTGGCTGGGATTTTTTAGTGCCACTGACAGTGAATGGAGTTTTGGGCAGATGCCAAATTTTCCATTTTGCTCACAACGAGTCACCCCACAGACGAGACCAGAGAATCCCACCGACTTGTTGTATCTGAGCCAATTTAAGCACAAAGGGCAATGTGATTATAACCAGATATTTATTTTAATAATGTTGATTCAGGAATAAATATTGGCCAGGATATCTGGCACTTCCAGGGTGCCCAGGTGGAACTGCCAGGCTGGCAGGGGCATTGCCGGGCTGGCATTTTGCCCACACCAGGGATCAGGCCCAGTGGTGTCCTGTCTGTCTGAGGTATGGTATGGGGGCCCCAAGGACCCCCTTTATAGGTGAGTTGGAGCATTGGGGGACTCCGGGGACCTTGCCGGGGGTTGGGTGGGGGGGGGGGGGGGGGGGGGTCTAGAGATCGGGCTGGCATTTATAAATGGCGCCCAATCTCTTCCTGCGCTGAGGAGTTTCACTTGTCGGAGCTCCTCAGTGCAGGAAACGCGGCTAAGTGCGACCTCGGGGGTGCGTTTTCCTCCGGGGCCAAAATAGCGACAAAGTACCGTTAGATAGGGGGTCGTTCTCGGCACTTGTAGCACCCAGAATGGATTCTTGTTTTTTTTGATTAAATCGTGCCAACAATGTCCACGTGATAGGCTAGAGCCTCAATTTAATGTCTCATCAGACAGAAAGCACACATCCAATGGTGCAGCAACTCCTCAGTACTGCACTGTAGTGTCAACCTAAATCTTTGTGCTAAACTCTCTGAAGTGAAACTTGAACACACACCTGCCTGACTCCAAGACAAGAGCGCTATCAACTGAGCTTCAGCTGACATAAGCACGGGTGACCTTTGGAGTTTTCTTGGTACCATTTAGTTCAGTGCCTTTTCCACTGGCCAAAATGAAACAGAACAGATCCATATCATAAGGTTTGTGAAAGATGTGCATTAATTGCACCCTATGTAACTTCAAAGGCCACACCATGGTAGAGCTAGAAGTTGATGGAACACAAACTTTCTAAAGAAGAGTCATATGGACCCAAAACATTAATTCTGTTTCACTCTCCACAGATGCTGCCAGACCTGCTGACTTTATCCTGCATGTTCTCTTTTTATTACAATAAGCTCTTAGGCTGCAAGGAGGCCATTAGACCCAAGTACTACACTTAGCGTGGAGGTCCTGTTTCTCTGAAAACTGAATTTAACCATGACAAATGAAAAGGTTGTGGCTTTTGATACTTTTAAAAACATTCTTGGCAAAACATGTGTGTTCTGTTTCCGTTTCTAGTCTACAATACAGTATTTTCATCCTTGCTTACTTTCTTGTAAAGCAATGCCAACTCTAAAAGTCAGCTTAAGCTACAATATAGGATACATCTGATGCATGTATTAGAATTAAACATGTCTGCTGCTTGAGCTATTTAATAATGTTCGAAGAGGTACAATGCCATTGCCATTTTAGATTCTGCTGTTTCACGGAATGGTACTTACTGGATTTGACTAAGCCATGCAATGGCAAATACATTGATGCTTCATCAGGTGTCTTGAATTCAAATAATCTGGGAAGGTACAAAGTGATAAAGGGGAGTGATAATGGAATAAACATTAATTGCTTCCTGTAAACAAAAAAGGTTCACCCTGCATCTATTAGCTGATACAAAACAAGGTTGGCGGAAGTACTCAACAATAGACTTGGCCACAAGGAATAACAAAGGTTTTTTAGAAAGAGGGAATTAAAATGGAATAGTTGTCAAACGATTCAACACTTTGTTTGCAATGTGATGTTAGGAAAAACATGTTCAATCAAAATTCAGAAAATAGTTATGCATTGAAATCAGCAAAAAGACAATGATATAGATGGCCTAAGTCTGAGTCCTGAAGAAGAGTCATTTTAGACTTGGAACATTGGCCGCAATTCAAACAATGAAAAACTAAACCCTGCCGCTAGCGGGAAAACTGGTGCGTTTCCCGCAGTCTTTGGCAGCGTTGCTGAGGTGGGATTCAACTGCACTTTGAAATCTTTGGGTGGGGGAGAAGAGGGTGTGTGCTGACCTTGAGAGCGGTGGGTCCTAAACCCGCTGACAGGCCCCACTCCTCAGAGATCTATTTAAGGGGCGCCTCAATCGCAGAATAACACTGCAGCCTCCCATTCGCTGGCAAACTCTCCCCCGATAATGAGCGACACCATGTTCTAGGTTTCCCAAATACTCCGCCTCTTCAGACAGCCATTATGGCCCCTCCCCCAAGCACCCCTTTCAGTCCCCACCCCGTGGCTGTGCGAACCTGGCACTGTGGAATCTGAGGAGGGGAAAAGGGGATGAATACCCTCTCTACACTTGCCTCTAGGATGCCAAGAGTAATTATTCATGGCAGAGGAGGCTTTGGCGGGGGGGGGGGGGGGCGGGGGGGCTTGGCCTGCACTGGAGGTGCTCAGGTTGGTCTTTCCTGTGATGGGGGTCGCTTAGCAGGCCTTCCCCCTGTAGCTTTGAAAATCATTATACTGTCTTTCAGCATGTCAAGTTGTAACTAAAAGCCTTTCCTCTGAGTGCTGCTCTTGCACCTGGTCTATCTAGGAAGCTCTTCAGAACAAAGAAACAGCCTCTTTAAAAAAACTTGCGGTTAGAAACAACACCCGCTTGAAAGAGGAAGCACTTCAGAATTAATGGACCATGAAGAACTATGAAAACAAATAAAGCAAATTGTTCCTTTGAAATAGCCTGGATCTGTCAATCAAAAGGTTTGTAAAAGGTAATGGTCCTTGAAATTAAATGTAAACAATGCAGTTCATAGCTTTAAGACTTCTCAGCATGCCGAGAGGCTTGAAAAAGTTAAAGGAGAATGAACTTGAATGTGAAAAGGCACTTCAAAGGAAATACCTTTACTTTCATCTGACATTAATATTGACATGTTGGAAGAGACATCAAAGGTTTGAATCTTCATCTGACAGATCTTTGAACTTGAGGGACATGCTGGGAGAGACATCAAAGTGTTCAAACACATCAGAGGGAAGACCTTTATCTACAACTTGTTGATAGAGAGTTTAAGGATTTTGAAACCTACAGAGGGAAGATCTGGCACATGACCCCCATCCTGGGAAAGACTCCCGACCTGAGCCCTTTCAGTCCAGCCCGAATCCCACTGACCCGCACCTCCACTGAAAGACTCCCCTCAGCACCCTAGAGGTAAATGTAGAGAAGGTACTCACTGCATTGACACCTCCCCCCCCCCCAGTCCATGGTGCCTGATCCCGAACGGGAGAGATTGGCGCCCAGCCCAGGGGACTTCCAGCTGCTGGGCCGGGAGCATACCAGGTGGCTGGAGCATCCAACCTCAAATCCGGTAATTATATTTATATGCATGTAGATTATTTGTAATCAGGTTCTTGCTTGCTGTGGGCGAGAACCTGAATAGGCCAGGTACAGCGGGCTGGGAGGCCCGCAATGGGTTTGACACTTAGCAAGAATCTCAATTTGGCCGTCTTGCCGGATTCAACGGGCCATCGTGAATCCTGGCTGGTACAGTGGCCCCAGAGAATCTCCTCCATTAACTCTGTTTATCTAACTGTGTTTATCTATAGATGCTGCCAGAGTAGCTGAGTTTTTACAGCACTTTCTCTTTCCATTCCTGTTAAATTCTGGAGTGAAAATTTGTATTTGTTGTGGTTATCTTTCAGGCATAAAACAGATAAAAAGCATACCAATTTAGGAGTGGCATTTTCATGAATGCTGAACTTCACACACCGTTTTTGTTTTAAAATGTCCCCCAGGTGAAATAATGGGAGCGATTGTGAGCCTGCACTATCTGTGCGCAGGATCAATGGAAAATCCTGCAAGAATCGGGAAATACGAATCTTGCTGAGGAGATTGTGTTTCCCGATTTTCCGGCATAATTCCGAGGTTCATGCCCTTCATTTTAATAAATTTGCACCAATTTAAATCTTCGTAGCGGCCCCTCTGCCACATGGTCCCCCTCAACGTGCTACCACTTTTGTGAGGTTCACAACAGTTTTGGCCAGTCAAGAAGCAGTCAATGGGATCCCTCCGGGGGGCAGAGGTAAGTGCCATTCTGGAAGTTCCAGCCTGTGCCTGGGGCAGTGCCAGGCCCCAGTGAGAGACTCTTCGGGTGGTACATTTGTATGTGGTTGGGTGGGGGGGGGGGGGGGGGGGGGGGGGGGGGGGGGGAAGTAGACACTGACAGTGGAGAGGGCATGCGGCTTGATGGGGGTTGGAAAACCAGTGCGGATCGCTGTGGGTGGAGGGGGAATGCTAGTGAGGATTGTCGGAGAATGGGTGAGAGCCCCAGATATCTCCATGATGGTGCAGGGGGCCATTAAGCTGCAACACTGATCGGGTCGCCCTTTAAAAATGGTGCCACAATCTCTGTGGAGCACCATCTCTATGGGCTCTATGAGGACTCGCTCTGCCAGAATGACAGCGTAAACCACGTCCACATTTTTTTCTAAAAGGCTCAATATTTGTAGAGAAAACAGGTCCGTGCAACTGGAGAGTTACACGCCAGTTCTCACTTTGACAAATTCTGGTAAGATTCCAATCAATGTTTTGAAAAGTGGGATGGTTGAGGTAATGATAACACCTCAGCTCAGAAACATGCCAGGTATGATCTGGTTACCATTGAGGGCGGGGGGGGGGGGGGGGGGGGGGGGGGGGGGGGGAGGGGAGAGGAGGAACTCAAACAGAAACCCATATAATAATTAATACCTTTTCAGTGTCTCACAGAAAAAGGACACCATCCTCGAGGCAGAGTGACAAAGATCATACTACATACTGCTGTGTAGAAACAAAAACGTACTTTTTGTATTAACAAACACACAGAATTGTTGCAAGAGTTCATTTTCTGTTCAAAAGGATCGAGAATGAAAATGAACATATGGGGTTCTTGGAGATAGCAGGAACTGGGAATCATCAAGGTTGGCCTTGCTGATGAATATCAAATCCAGAAAACCTGGCAGAGTGGACCAATCTTTGAAAGACACTAGAAGTTTTGACCTAGCCTGGTGGGCAGAAGTGACCCTGTTGGGAGAATTGGAAGTACCTGTGGGCCTAAATACTTCATATCTGCCAGAGGTATGGCACACAACAAATGTTTTTTCTTGAGACATCCCTCGATTGCGTTGATTAGGTAATAAAATACCTTTTAATTTGCTGGATGTATTAGTTGCCTCTTAATTAACATTTGATCTCTGTTGATTTTAGTTAGTTTGTTGCAGTAAAGCCTTATAATATGAAATCTTGTCCTTTGTTAATTTCTGTCAGTTGCTCTGAAATAAACTTCTTCAAAGTTATCTGTATTGATAGGGATCAGGATGAATGACTTTCGCTCAATCTGAAAGTACATAAAGGCCCACTGGTAAATTTGTGGGTTTTTTAAGGCATCACAGCAAGTTGAAAAAAGGTGGACAGAAACACTGTGACAAGGGTGACCTGCCTGCAATTCATCGGAACTGCTAATGCGTCATGAATGTGCCAAATAGCCTCAGAGGAAATATTGAAGAAGATAAGTATACTGTTTGATCTCTGATTATAATATTTAATATCCGCAACTTGTGGGAATGATCTTTGTTGCTGTTGCAACAACAGTATTGTGAAGTCAACGGAAGGAAGTTCTTAAAGGGACAAAAGCTTTGATGCAGTTAATAGGCTGCCGTTAACAAGCTTGTGTGCAGAGGGATTGTGCTGTGTTGCCACTGCCCTGGTGCATTCTGGACTTCTTTGTCAACTTGAAACTGGAGTAGATACCAGAATAAATTCATGCAAACACCATTCAAGCTTGATTTAGTGCCATCAACAAATTTATTTTTTGTGATTTTTAAACTTATGTTTGTTTTAAAGAGCTGTTGCTGCTGCATTGCAGAGCTTTCAGAAATATTCAGTTCTTGAGAAGCCAAGACTAATTAGTTCCAAAGATTCCCTGGACAGCTTAATCTTTTGCTATTAAGTTTTTTTTTAAAAAGTCTGTGCTGCATCAAATTTGAATATTTCCCATTGTATGTATTTAAAAAATACATTTTTAAATTAAAATTGATTAATTTGTAGGTTGTTGCATGTCACCAGATGCATCAAAACAGTGGCAACACAGCACAGCCCCTCTGCATGTAAGCTTGTTAACAGTGGCCTAATAACCACATCAAAATATTTGTCCCTTTAAGAACGTCCTTCTAATTTCACAATACTGTTCTTGTAATAACAACAAAGATAATTCCCATGAGTTGCAGGTGCTAAAAGTTATAACGTTGAGATAAGATAATATACTTACCAGCTTCAAGATTTCCTCTGAGGCCATTTGGCACACCAGTGATGCATTAGGAGTTCAAATGAATTGCAGGTGGGTCACCCTGGTCACAATGTTTCTTCTCATGCTCTGTATAAAAGTGTACGCTCTCCTGCACTGCCCCCATTCTTGGGTCCAGCTGCAGGAGGCTTTACATCTAGCACAATAATTACCTCAATAAAGCCGCAATAGTTCACCATTCGTGGCATGGTCATTGATGGTACATCAGATAGTACACATTTTAGGAGGGAATTGTTTCAAAAGTCACATTTTGTAAATCTTAGACAGAATTTAAAGACCAAAATGGATTTCAAGGGTCACTTGACTTTCTCCTTGTGGACTTTGGCTGGGATCCCTTCAGCCAGCCAAGGAGGAAACATCCTCAGACATGTACATTTATAATTCAATGAGTGTTTAAAAATAGTAAACAGGGACGGGGGGACACTGACAGTCAGGGACCTATACACGGACAACAGGATCGCAACACTGGACGAACTGACAGAGAAATTTCAGCTAGCTGGGGGGAACGAGCTACGGTACCTGCAGCTCAAAAACTTCCTACGAAAGGAGACAAGGACGTACCCACAACCGCCACGACAGACACTACTGGAAGACCTACTGGACGCAAGTATCCTAGAGAAAGGGAACTGTAGTGACATGTATGACCGACTGGTAGATAGGGACGACACCGTACTGGACGCAACAAGGAGGAAATGGGAGGACGACCTGGGGATGGAGATCGGGTGGGGACTCTGGAGCGAAGCACTGCATAGGGTCAACTCCACCTCCACGTGCGCAAGGCTCAGCCTGACGCAACTAAAAGTGGTACATAGAGCCCACTTAACAAGAACCCGTATGAGTAGGTTCTTCCCGGAGGTGGAAGACAGATGTGAACGGTGCCAAATAGGCCCGGCCAACCACGCCCACATGTTCTGGTCTTGCCCCAGACTCGTGGAGTACTGGACAGCCTTCTTCGAGGTTATGTCCAAAGTGGTGGGAGTGAGGGTGGAGCCATGCCCGATAGTGGCGGTCTTCGGGGTTTCAGAACAGCCAGATCTATTCCTGGGGAGGAGGGCGGACGCCCTTGCCTTTGCCTCCCTGATCGCCCGCCGTAGAATCCTGTTTGGCTGGCGGTCAGCAGCACCGCCCAGAGCTGCGGACTGGCTGTCCGACCTCTCGGAATCTCTCCAAATGGAGAAAATCAAATTTGCCATCCGAGGGTCGGACGACGGCTTCCACAGAACGTGGGAGCCATTCATGCAACTGTTCCGGGACCTATTTGTGGCTAATGTACAAGAGGAAGAATAGTCGGGGGAAGGTAGCGGGAGGGGGGGGGGCTACAGGTTCGTTACGGGGGTTCGATGGCTAGCTAAGGCCCAAAACCAAACTAAATAAACATGTTGAGGGGGGGGGGGGGGGGGCGCAGTTACTACTACGAAGATGCTTACCTGTAAATATGTATGTTAATTTTTGCGTGTTTGTTGTTTTTTTTCTCTCTCCTAACAATTTGTAATTTGTTCAATATAAAATATGAAAACTGAATAAAAACATTTATAAAAAAAAAAAATAGTAAACAGAAACTCATTGACTTGGTGGCTTTTCCTACAGAACACAGAATCGCTAATTGATAAGGCAGTATAAGGCGTGAACAACCTTGACCCTTTTGATCACTACTTCAGAGAACTTGCTTTATATGGAAAGTGACTCAGCATTTCTGTACAGCTCACATGATTAAAGGTAGCCTTACCTCCAAAAAAAATTGAGTAGAGTTGGAAGCTAGCAAACCCAGAGAGAAACTTCTTGAAGAAGCTTCAACCCAGGGAAAGACAGAAAAATACATCTAGAAACAGCCATGGTTTGTATTGTAAATAACGAGGCAACTTGAAAGTGCCAACGTCTGCAGAACCAAATAAAAGAATCTTCACTATTCCCTGTTGTCATGTTCTGTGTTATGGCCGTAGTACAGAACATCATGGGTGGGATTCTCTAAAAATGGGGCTATGTCCCCACGCCGGCGGGAAAACCGGCGCCAACGACTCTGGCATCGACGGCCCTCAAGTGAGGAATTCTCATCTTTCTGGAGGGCTAGGTTGCCACCGGAATCGCCCCCGCAGCTCCAGCCGGTGGCGAAGGGCCGGCGCGAGTTCGCGGAACAGTTGCCGTGATCTTGCGCATGCGTGGACCGGCCGGCATGTCTCCACGCATGCGCGGGGGTTCCCTTCTCTGTGCCAGCCCCCGGGCAATATGGCGGAGCCCTACAGGGGTCCGGCGCGGAAGAAAGAAGGCCCTCACGGAACCAGCCTGCCTGATCGTGGGCCTGGCCACCATGGGTCCCCTCCCGGGGTCAGGTCCCCCCACCCCAGGACGGCCCCCGCACACTTACCCACCAGGTTTTGTCGTGTGTGAGGTGAGTAATTCACGCCGGCAGGACTGGGCAAAACCTGACGGTCACTCAGCCCATTGGGTCCCGGAGAATCGCCGGGGGGGGGGGGGGGGGGGGAGGGGGGGCTGTCAATGACCCCCAACTGACGTGGCAGGAATCCCACCGGCGCCCGAAAAACGGCGCCAGAGAATAGGGAAGCCGGCGGCGGAGAAGACTAGCGCCCCCCCCCTGGAGATTCTCCACCCGGCGAAGGGTCGGAGAATCCCGGCCCTAGTTCTTTGACTAGTAAGATAATTTATTAACAAGATCAACACTTGGAAAGATAACTAACAAACTATAATACAAACGGTAACTGATATTTGAATTCTCCTGGAGCTACTTTTTTTTTTTCATTTTTTGATAAATTTAGAGTACCCATTTCATTTTTTCCAATTAAAGGGCAATTTAGCATGGCCAATCCACCTAGCCTGCAGCCTGCACATCTTTTGGGTTGTAGGGGTGAAACCCACGTAGACAGTGGGGAATGTACAAACTCCACACGGACAGTTACCCAGAGCCAGGATCGAACCTGGGACCTTGGGGCCATGATCTCTATCACCACCTGCTGGTTGGAGGCCAGACCGACAACTATCTACAATAATGTGTACATGCATAGAATAGAACAGTACAGCACAGAACAGGCCCTTCGGCCCTCGATGTTGTGCTGAGCAATGATCACCCTACTTAAACCCACGTAACCCGTATACCCATAACCCAACAATCCCCCCATTAACCTTACACTACGGGCAATTTATCATGGCCAATCCACCTAACCCGCACATCTTTGGACTGTGGGAGGAAACCGGAGCACCCGGAGGAAACCCACGCACACACAGGGAGGACGTGCAGACTCCACAGACAGTGACCCAGCCGGGAATCGAACCTGGGACCCTGGAGCTGTGAAGCATTGATGCTAACCACCATGCTACCGTGAGGCCCCATATCACCACATCCCCCTTCCTTTGGAAGTGTTATCATTTACCAATATAACTGCTTTACAAACATGATATGCATGATAACTTTAAATATGTACTGTACTCAGTTCACTACAAGGTCTGCCAGGTTTACGATGTATTCTGGTTGATCTCATGAGCATTGGCTGAGTAGGCGATTGTGTTCAACCTTCATTTCTTGTTGGTGTTCCTGCTTGTTCTGTGTTTATTGCTGCAGATGTTTCTCCGATGGTTAGCTCTGATGTATGGTCTGTATTCTCTTCATGTGTTTTGGGATTACATACTGACTCTTCTGGTGGACTCAAAACAAAGGGACATTGAACTTTCAACAGCGCTCTTCGATTTCTTCGCAATACTGAGTCATTCTCAGTGATAACAAGGAACGAATGCGGACCTGCCTGCTGAAGTACTTTCACAAGCTTCATCTATCCGTTTCCATTGGCATTTTCCAATCTAACAGTATCAACAGGATGCAGTGGCTGGATCTGTCATAAAACCCTTTTTGGCTTCTTTTTTTGAAGAAGCAGTTTCCGCTCCAGTCCTCGATCCACAAGATGTGATACAATGGATGGCAGGGTCGTTCATAGCTGTCTGTTCATTAGCAGCTGTACTGGTGACATCCCATTGACAAGCGGCGCTGAGCGATAGCTCAAAAGTGCCCGATTCATGTCTTCCTGGCTGTCAATGGCTTTCTTTCGCAGCTGTTTGACAATGTGCATGCCTTTTTAAGCCTTCCCATTTTCCAGGGGATACTTGACGTAATGTGTGTGAAGTCATAATTACAAGCGTACTCAATCCACTCATAGTTTTTGAAACCAGGACCATTGTCGATCATGGCAGTGTTTGGTATGCCATGCCGGGCAAAAATCTCCTTGGCATGTTGGATAACACACCAGCAGTCGAGTTCGCTAACTGTGCCACCTCAGGGTAATTTGAGAAGTAATCGATGATCAAAAGGAAGTTTTTCCCATTGAAGTGAAACAGATCCATGACCACCTTCTGCCGAGGAGCTGTGATGACTTCACTTATGTGCATTGGCTCCTTGGTCTGTTTGCACTGGAACTTTTAGCAAGTGTCACAGTTATGCACCATGACTCCGATATCTTGGGTGATACCTGGCCAGTAAATTGTGTCCCTGGCCCTGTGCTTACACTTCTCAATGCCCAGGTGCCCTTTATGGAGCTTCTTGAGCATGAGCGCCCTCAAGGAATGCAGAATCACAATCCTGTACTGTCGCAGTAGAAATCCATTCAACTCTGCCCGCACATTGTAGTAACCCGAGCAGGAGCCCTTTGGCCATTCCTCATGGAGATGCTTGGTTACTGTAGGATTATGTCCATGGCTGTTTCTTCCTTTATCAGACTCGACTCCACATCAGAGACTGGAAGAGACGCAGCGACGTCATCAACATGGACTTGCACATCCTCATCAACCAGGTGCACCTCTTTGATGCCAGTGGATCGAGAAAGGGTGTCAGCGACAGTGAGGTGCTTGCCTGGTGTGTATACGAGGTCAAAATCGTAGCGCTGGAGCTTCATTATGAAGCATTGGATCCTCGGGGACATTTTACACAAGTTCTTTTGCACAATGGAAACGAGCGGGCTGTAGTCAGTCTCCACAATAAACATCGAAAGACCATGCACATAATCGTGAAACTTGTCCAAACCATTGATTCACCTGAAGCATTCTTTTTCTATCTGCGCATACTTGTTCTCCATCTCCAACATTGCTTGTGATGCGTATGCAACAGGCAGCCAGCTGTCGTCTGCACCTTACTGAAGTAACACCACTCCCAGGCCATCCTTAGATGCACCAGTTGAAATTTTGGTCTTTTTGGCAGGGTCAAAAAACGTAAGTGCTGCCGCTGTTGTTACCGAGATGCCTAATGGTTGCCACTCCTGCCATGATTGGGAGTCCATTGAAACACTACGTCCTTTTTGATCATATTTCGGAGGTGAGAGGTTTTAGATGCCAGGTTGGGAATAAACGTGCCAACAAAGTTAATCATCCTCAACATGCCTTTTTATCTGTAGGACTATCAGAATAGCCTTTATTTTCTCATTATCTGGCTGCATGCCTTGCACAGAGAGCCTGCCCCCCCAAAAAGGTGATGCTGGCAACCCCAATTTGACATTTTTCTTAATCCTTTGCAAGACCCTGAGAAGCCTTCCATCATGCTTGTCACGTATGGACCCCAGTTTATAATATCATCGACATAGATCCGTATGCCTGGTAAACCTTCGACTATGTGCTCCACGGCATGATGGAAGATCTCCTATGCAGAGATTATGCCAAATGACTTCCTCAGGAAACAGTAGCACTCAAAGGGTGTGTTACACATGCGCAGCTTTGTGCTTGCTTTGTCCAGCTTGAGCTGCCAGAAGCCTTGTGACGCATCCAGCTTGTTGAAACACGTCGGTCCAGCCATTTTCTAAGTATCTCCTCAGATGAGGAGGATTTCGAGAAGGATGGTGAGGATCAACCCGTGGAGGAAGATCCTTGGGTAATGGCCAGGGCCTGCATCGGATGCAGGGTTTGGGGACAGCTAGGGCTAGGGTGTGAAGACTTCTCCCAACATGTGGTCTGACATCCTTTCACTGCTGTGGTGCCTGATGGTGGTTACATTCATGGGCAGGGTGCAAAAGCGATTGGCCGAACAGAGCTAGAGAATGATGATGATTTGCAGTGAGGACAGAGCCATGCTCCTCTTATCCTATGCAAAATGTTTGACTTGTGCCTGAGAGACAGCTGAAAACGACCTGCCACTGAATGGGGTGATCCAGGGGCCCAGAGAGGCTGAATGAAACATCTCGGCTGCTGCTGTCTCCTCCAAGATCAGGAGTCCTGATATTTTTCTCCACCGATGAGGTGGACAGACTCTCACATGTTTTCAGTCCTTGGTATTCTCATAAGTAGAGAACAATGGCAAACATGAAGGGATTGAGCATTACTGTGGGGAGTGAGGGAGGGTTCTGGGAGGGTGAACCTTCTCTGGAAGGCAGGTTGGGTGGAGGACTGGGGAACCGCACCAGCAACAGGATAGCTTCACTGCATCATTAGTGTGGGAGGTGGGAGAAACATGTTAGAAACATTCTCACCCTGCATGGGGAGGAAACGCCGGGTTTTCATAGGCTTTGCAGAACATGGTGCCATGACATGTCATTGTAGAGGTTCTTTATGGGTGAACAAAGTAATTTTTAATACAAGTGCCCCATTTCAATGGTGACTTATGTTTGGATGCTAGACCAGACTCCAACATATGTTAGGATACTTGATGAGAACCCCAAACATTTTTTTTAAATTTGCAAAACTGTGCCGAAAAAATACTTCACCCCAGGAGTGTTGACTGTTTTACGTTGAAACAAACTTTAGTTCAAACGTATAATTAATCACATTGGCCTCAAAGAAAAAGATTTACAATTATCAGTTAAACAGGAAAATGGTATGTAGTCAATTTATAAATTCATCTATCAGTGGACAAACACCAACAATCAATAAATTAGTGAATCAGTAGACCATAGTAATTTAGTAAATTCATAGGGCAGAGACAATCAATATAGTTGTTGGTATATTAAGTTGACAAGAAATATGGTTGAGTGACGAAGTCTGGAGGTCATTGATTTAAAATTTTTTTTAGAGTACCCAATTATTTTTTTCCAATTAAGCGGCCAATCCACCTAACCAGCACATCTTTGGGTTGTGGGGGCAAAACCCACGCAGACTCGGGGAGAATGTACAAACTCCACATGGACAGTGACCCGGGGCCGGGATCGAACCCGGGTCCTCGGCGCCGTAGTCCTAGTGCTAACTACTGCGCCACCATGCTGCCCTTACTGGAGATCATTGATGGAAAAAGAGACGGAGGTCATTGATGGAATAGGAGACGGGTCTTATCAAGGAAATTTCTATCATGGTGGCTGATGGAAATGAAAGGAGAGAAGTCACAATGTTGTGAGTTCAACATTGAGGTAATATTTGGGGGAGAAAGGTTATTGATTACTCAGTACTTGGTAAGGTTTCCTTCATATCTTCCACGAGAGCATTTTCATGGGAGTTGCACAATGAGTGCAGTTACTGGTTACATTAATAAAACATTATGAGCTAAATTCTTGAGGTAACATCCTGGAGCTCCTTAAACTTGGCACTAAAGGTGAGTGGGCAATGAGTGGGGTCAAAGAAGATACTTTGTTGTAGAGCAGCTTGGGGATTATTTTCATTTAATATCTTCCCCTCACCGCCCCCACCACTAAGATTTGATTTGATTGAAAATTGTCAAGTTAGTTTCAGTAGTGGATGGCTGTCAATTTTGTGCCAATTCTGTGCCTGTACATTCAACCCTACAGAACCTATTTCAGAAAGCAGTAATGCATTTGAAGAACCTACCAAATAATTAAAAAAACAATTTAAGAGTACCCAATTATTTTTTTCCAATTAAGTGGCAAGTTAGAATGACCAATCCACCTACCCTGCACATTTTTTGGGTTGTGTGGGTGAGATCCATGCAGACATGGGGAGAACATGCAAACTCCACGCAGACAGGCTGGGATCGAACCCGGGTCCTTGGCGCCGTGAGGCAGCAGTGCTAACACTGCACCACCGTGCCACCCCTGAACCTCCCAAATAATTTAATTTGTTTGAGAATTGGAAATTTGGTTTCGCAAAGTTTACCAAGCTATTAATCTTTATTTAGAAACCATTTCAGAAACATTTCTAATATAAATTTTCTAATATATACATAACCGTATTCTCTAAATACCATATGGATTGCAGTAGTTTAAGAAAGCAGGATTCATAGTGCTTGAGCGCAACTGAGCCTGAATTCGCCTCCACCAAATTTAGAAGATTATATCTTGGGTTTCTGTAAACCTCAATCATTCTGACAATATACTACTGAATGCTCTTTTAGTAACTATTTTAGATTTTTATATGTTGTAAGAACATAAGAACTAGGAGCAGGAGTAGGCCATCTGGCCCCTCGAGCCTGCTCCGCCATTCAATTAGATCATGGCTGATCTTTTGTGGACTCAGCTCCACTTTCCGGCCCGAACACCATAACCCGCTCGGGGGTCGCGTAACTATTTAGTTTATAATAGTATTTAGTAATTAGTAATTAGTAATTTAGTAATTAGTATTTAGTTTATTTTCTCCGTATATTTTAGAATATGGACCTATTGGCCTGAATCTTCTATTGTTTCCAGTCAGGAGCTTATTTTTAAAAACATTTATTCAGGGTTCAGATGCATTTGAGATGGTTCTTCTGTAAAAGATAAAAGCTGATATAGCCTGGAGGCTAATTTGTAATATCTAAACAAGCTTTCGGATTAAAATATTAAATTAGTTTTGCACATGTTATAACTTATATTTAGAATTTAAGCGTGTGGAGGCCTGAAGTTGCTTTGGAGCTCATAACTGTTTGCCACAGAAACATTTTGTATTAACGTCAGAATCAGTTCATTTATTCCAACTGGTACTAAGGTGAACTAGAAGGAGGTGTGATTGAAAGAAATATCCAAAAGTTGCACATTTTACGTTAGAAATTGCTCATTAATATTTAGCTTTGTTGTCCTTATTATAGATGAAAATATTTACTTTATTACTGTAAGTCAATCACAGCTTCCAACCAATACAAAAATGTGGGTTGAGTATTTTATTTAGTGTTACATCTGTCAGTGTCCCTGCAGTTTTTTTAAGCTAAAGAAGAAATCTTGAACACTGAAAATCAGGAAGAAAGAACATAAATTACTAGAATGCACAACTGTTCTATCTGTACCTGGAAAGAAAGAGAAATCACCTGGATTGTTTCCCATTGATATGCTTTTAGCAGCATGATCCTAATGCCTGCCAATTGAAATACCACTGAGCCACCTCAATTTCCTCCCAGAGCCCTCATGAATTTGCAGGCTAATTTGGAGCAAAAAGCTGCTAATCAGTGACCTAGTGCTGCTCGGAGATGGGAAAACACATTTCTGGTGAAACCTTTAAAGACTAAGAAGAGTTAAATGACCACATTTTTGTCCAGCAAGATGGCAGAGGAGCGAGTATTGGAGCAAATGATGGGGTGTCAGCTGCTGACTGTGATTGGATTTTCCAATGTGTCCTGTCGTGGTGCAGATGGAAGAAGAGGTCATCCAATAGACTCTGAGAGGTGGCTTAGCAGAGTGGTATTATGTCTGGATGGAAGGGATCATCAACAGTGCTATCAGGTAAACCTACTCACCAATAGCCTGCTCACCAATGCTCAGATACAGAGAGTTGTAAGGCGGGAGTTCCAGAACTGAAGGCATGGCGAGCAATGGTGAAACAATTATAAATGGCAAAGCACAAGAGGCCAGAATTTGAGGGGTTGTCAGGCTGGAAGAGATTAGAGAGACCAGGAAGGGTAAGGCCATTGAGGGATTTGCAAATAAAGATGAGAATTTTAAAATCAAGAGATTGTTTGACTTGGAGACAAATGTTGCTCGTCAAGAATAGGGGTGATAAGCAAATACCACTTCCTGCAATCTGAGAAACAAGTGACAGGTTTTTGATTTTGACCTCTACAGAAGGGTAGAATGTGAAAGATCAGCCAGGAGTGTGTTAGAACAGTTGAGTTTTGTGGTAACAAAGGTATGAATGAGGGTTTCAGCAGGGGATGAGCTGAGACAGGGATGAAGTCTGGCAATGTTAAAGAAGCGGAAACAGGCAACCGTAGTGATGGCATAAATATAAGGTTGGAAGCTTATCTCAGAATCAAATGTAATACCAAATTTGTGAACAGATTGGTTTATTGTCAGACTGTTGCCATGGAGAGGGATGGAGTCAATATCAGGGGAATGGAGGTTGGAGTAGGCATTGAAAACAATCGCTCTAGCCTTCCCCATATTTAATTGGAGGAAAGTTCTGCTAATCCGGTAGTGCAAGTAAGATAGCAACAGAGAAAGAGTCCGGGGAGATGGTGGTCAGGTAGAGCTGGGTGTCATCAGCATACATGTGAAAACTCATGCTGTGCTGTCTGATGATGTCGCCAATGGGGACATATAGATGAGAAATAGCAAGGGGCAAAGGATAGACTCCTGGAGGTGCCAGAGGTTGTGATGCATGGACAGAAAGGGAACCTTATTATTAATTTTATAAGTAGATGTGGTGAAATTGCGATGAATCAAACTCAAATCAAACATTGGGCTCCCAGTCAAGCAATCTCTTGAAATTCCGGTTATGTCAAAGTTGTCAACCGTTCCAGATGGCATAACAGCAAATCCCATAGTACGATGCCTGTGATACGCCAAAATTTCATACTGGGAACTCCGGATTAGTCAAACTTCTTGTCCTATGACCACACCAACCAGAGTGGGTTAGAACACAAGAGTGCAAATCTATGGAGCGCTGGGCAAGCCACCATTTGACATGAAGATCTCCCTGTTAAATGATGTGCTAAGCCTGCGAGTATGGCTAAATTTGTAAGTAAGTTAAAAGTTTTGAAAGGAGAAAAGGTGAAGTTGATAGAGCAAGTGGAAAACAACGGCACAAAGCAGAACACACTCATTAAAACACCAAAACTTTTCCCTGCAGTGATGACATGGTGGACTGTATCACACATTTCCTAAGACAGCACGCCAAGCGGAAAAAGGATTACAGCGTTTTCCCGAGCTAAGGAACTCAGGTCATTCTAAGGTGTGACCAAATTGAATTTTCTATTTTTTCTCACATTTACTGATTTATTGTGTTTCCATTCGGCATTTGAATCTTTTATTTTTGAAGTAGACCATGTTTGGGGGCATCAAGTTAAATGAAGATGTATTCATGTGGGAATGAGCCTCTTCAGCTATCATGAAGGTTTGCTAATCACAAATTTCTGGGCAGACCCCCTGGGATTTGACTCAGCAGAATTTTATTAGAGATAAGAATGGAACGAAGTGAGAGCAGTCCCCACTAGCTGAACAACAGTGAAAAGGCGATGAAAGAGGGTGGTGTGGTCAACTGTGCCAAAGGCTATAGATAGGATGAGAAGTGAAAATTGACCTTTGTCACAGTCGCAAAGGATGTAATTTGTGACTTTGATTGTGGCAGAGGCTGAAACCTATCCACAGAGTCCAAAGAATCCCTGCAGTGCAGAAGGAGGTCATTCGGCCCATCAAATCTACACCGACGCTCAGAAAGAGCACTCCACCTAGGCCCACTCTCCTGCCATATCCCTGTAACCCTGTGCATTGATCATGGCCAATGCACCTAACCCACAAATCTTTAGACACTAAGGGGCAATTTAGCATGACCAATCCACCTAATCTGCACATTTTTGGCCTGTGGGAGGAAATCAGAGCACCAGAGGAAACCCACGCAGACATAGGGAGAAAGTGCAAACTCCACACAGCCATCTAAGGGTGTATTTGAACCGAGGTCTCTGGCGCTGTGAGGCAGCAGTGCTAACCACTGTGCCACCATGATGCCCATAATTGGAGAGATTCAAATATGTAATTCCAGGAAAGATGGGAACAGATCGTTGAACACGCAACATGTTCAAGAACTTTAAAAAGGAAAGGGATGTTGGAGATGGGACTGTAGTGTGCACTAGGGTCACAGGTTGGTTTTGTTAGAGGGTTGGTGACAGTAGATTTAAAGGAGGGAGGAACAAACTTAGTGACACGTGATAAGAAGAAGAAAAATGGCTGCCAAAGACTGATGAGTTCCAGGTTTTAGGGCAGGGAAGAATTCGAGAGCCTAGGTAGAGGTGGGAGGATGGATTTTGGAGGGCAAGCAGCGAGGAACAAAGGGGAGGGGGGTGACATCTTCGGGGGTGGGGGGATGCCAGGGCATTCCTGAATGATTTCCCCCTCTTTGTTCCTGCCTTTTGTTCAACCTGGCCTCAATAAATGTACTACCCACTCCAGGCCTCCTGACCTGAGAAATGTAATATATGGATCAATTAAATTGACCTTTACTTATTTATTTAAATATGGTGGGTGGGCTTCTGATTTCAGAGCCTGTTTGCTTACCATCGGGGATGGGCGAGAAGGTGGTGTCCCCTCCTCCAAATATATGATCAGTGAGCAGCCATAAAATCCAATCCAGTTCTCTATTTATGAAGCCCTCGTGCCATATGCTTTGCTAACTACTCCCTTAATATATCCTGTCACCTTCAAAAATCTCTACACATGATTCATCAGGCCCTTCTGTCCTTCCATACTCTTTAGAACTGTGCCATCAAGTACACAGGCAATTGTTACGGCACAGAAATGAGGCTATTTGGCCCGTCATGTCTGCACTGGCTCTCCAAACAAGCATCATGACTTAGTGCCATTCCCCTGTACCCTTGCACATTGTTTCCATTCAAATAATCATCTAATACCCTCTTTAATGCCTCATTTGTACTTGCCTCCAGCACACCTCCAGGCAGTGCATTCCAGACCCGAACCACTCGTGTGAAAAACAAACTCTCACATCACATTTGCTTATTTTGCAAATCACTTTAAATTTGTGCTATCTCATTCTTGATCCTTTTGCAAGTGGGAAGAGTTTCTCCACAGCTATTCTGTCCAGCTCCCTCATTATTTTAAACATTTCTATCAAATCTAATCTTAGCCTCCTTCTCTCCAAGGAGTATAGTCCTAACATTTTCAATTTATCCCCATAACTGAAGTTGCTCATCCCTGTAACCATTCTTGTAAACCGCTTCTGCACTCTCTCCACTACATTTATATCTTTCCTATAGTGTGGCACCCAAAAATGTACACAATATTCCAGCTGAGTTCTAACTAGTGTCTTGTATAAGTTTAGCATAACCTCCTTGTTCTTGTACTCTATGCCCCTATTAATAAAGCCCAGAATACCATATGCTTTATCAAATGCTCTCCACCCGTCCTGCCATCTTTAAAAAAAAATAATTTTTATTCAAATTTTTCAACAACAAATTTTCTCCCAACAATAAAATAAACAAGGCATAGAAACCACCCCCTCCCCGGTTGCTGCTGAGATTGACCACCCTCTAACACTCCGCCAGGAAATCAAGAAAAGGCTGCCACCGCCGAAGAACCCTTGCACCGACCCCCTCAGGGCAAACTTGACCCTCTCCAGTTTGATGAACCCGGCTATGTCATTAATCCAGGATTCCGGGCTCGGGGGTTTCGCGTCTCTCCACTGTAAAAGAATCCTACGCCGGGCTACTAGAAACGCAGAGGCCAGGATACCGGCCTCTCTCGCCTCCTGCACTCCCGGCTCCGATGCTACCCCAAAGATAGCGAGCCCCCAGCCCGGTTCCACCCTGGAACCGACCACCTTGGACAAGGTCTCCGCCACCCCCTTCCAGAACCCCTCCAACGTCGGACACGCCCAGAACATGTGGGTGTGATTCGCCGGGCCTCCCGGACACCTCCCGCACCTGTCCTCGCCCCCAAAGAACCGGCTCAGTCTGGCCCCAGTCATATGCACCCTATGCAGCACCTTCAACTGAATTAAGCTGAGCCGTACACAAGAAGAGGACAAATTCACCCTCCCCAGGGCGTCCACCCACGTCCCCTCGTCGATCTCCTCCCCTAGCCCCTCCTCCCACTTCGCTTTCAGCTCCTCCACCGAGGCCTCCTCCCCTCCTGCATCACCTGATAAATTGCCGAGATCCTACCCTCACCGACCCACGTCACCGAGAGCACCCTATCCTGCACCCCTCTTGGCGGCAATAGCGGAAACTCCGCCACCTGCGCTTAACAAACGCCCTAATCTGCATATACCTGAAAGTATTCCCGGGGGGAACCCCACTTCCCCATCAACTCCTCTAAGGTCGCAAACTTCCCGTCGAGGAAAAGATCCCCCATCCGCCTGAGTTGCCTTATGCCAACTCAAAAACCCACCATCTATTCTCCCTGGTGCAAACCGGTGGTTGCCCCGTATCGGGGTCCAAACTGAGGCCTTCACTTCCCCCCTATGCCACCTCCACTGCCCCCAAATTTTGAGGGAAGCCACCACTACTGGACTCGTAGAATACCTTGCCGGGGGAGTGGGAGCGGGGCCGTCACCAATGCCTCCAAACTCGTGCCCACACAGGATGCCACCTCCAACCTCTTCCATGCGGCACCCTCTCCCTCAATCACCCACCTACGAATCATTGCCACATTCGCAGCTCAGTAGTACCCACACAGGTTGGGCATCGCCAAACCACCTACCTCCCTGCCTCGCTCCAGGAATACCCTCCTCACTCTTGGGGTCTTCCGTGCCCACACGAACCCAGAATACTCTTATTAACCCTCCTAAAAAAAGTCTTCGGAATCAAGATGGGGAGACACTGGAAGAGAAACAAAAACCTCGGGAGCACCATCATCTTAACCGACTGGACCCTGCCCGCCAAAGAGAGTGGCAGCGCATCCCACCTCCTAAACTCCTCCTCCATCTGTTCCACCAGCCTCAAAAAGTTTAGCCTATGCAGGGCCCCCCAGCTCCTAGCTATCTGGACGCCAAGATATCTAAAGCTCCTCTCCGCCCTCTTCAACGGGAGCTCCCCTATCTCCCTCTCCTGGTCCTCCAAGTGCAGCACAAACAGCTCACTCTTCCCCATGTTGAGCTTCTAGCCCGAAAAGCCCCCAAACTCCCCAAGTATCCTCAACACCTCTGGCATCCCCCCCGCTGGATCCGCGTACAGCGACATCCGGGGCTCCTCCCCCCCGACACAATCCCCCTCCAGTTCTTCGAATCCCTCAGCGCCATGGTCAGGGGTTCAATCACTAAAGCGAAGAGCAGGGGAGACAAGGGGCACCCCTGCCTCGTCCCCCGGGGCAGCCGAAAGTCCTCCGACCTCCTCCTATTCGTCACCACGCTCGTTACCGGGGCACTATGCAGCAGCCTCACCAAGCTAATGAATTCCTCACCAAACCCAAATCTCCTCAACACTTCCCAGAGGTAGCTCCACTCCACCCTATCGAAAGCTTTCTCCGCATCCATCGATGCTACTATTTCCGCCTCCCCATCCGTCGACGACATCATCATAACATTAAGAAGCCACCGTACATTGACATTCAGCTGCCTCCCCTTCACAAACCCCGTTTGGTCCTCATGGATAACCAGCGGGACCACATCTTCCACCCTCTTAGCCAACAACTTTGCGTCCACGTTGAGGAGCAAGATCGGCCTGTAAGACCCACACTGGAGGGGGTCCTTATCCCGCTTCAGAATCAGTGAGATTATTGCTCTAGACATCGTCGGGGGCACAGCCTCGCCTCATTCAGGGTCCTCACTAACAACGGGCCCAGCAGGTCCGAGAACTTCTTATAAAACTCCACCGGGAACCCGTCAGGTCCCGGTGCTTTCCCTGTCTGCATGCTCCCCTGCGCCTCCATCAGCTCCTCCAACTCGATTGGGGCCCCCAGACCCTCCACCCACTCCTCCTCCACTCTTGGGAACTCCAGCTTATCCAGAAAGCGGTCCATCCTGCCCACCTCCCTAGGGGGCACCGACCGGTACAGCTCCTCATAAAAGGATCTGAACACCCCATTAATGTCCCTAGCACTCTGCAGCAGGTTCCCTCCTGCATCTGTGACTCTCCCTATCTCTCTTGCTGCCTCCCGCTTCCAGAGCTGGTGGGCCAGCATCCGACTTGCCTTCTCCCCGTACTCATATACCGCCCCCTGCACCCTCCTCCACTGCGCCTCCGCCTTCCGGGTGGTCAGTATATCGAACTCCGCTTGGAGACTGCGACGCTTCCTCAAAAGCCCCTCTCCCAGGACATCCGCATACCTCCTGTCCACCCTTACCATTTCTTCCACCAACCTCTCCCTCTAAACCCTCTTCCCACTCTCCCTGTGCGCACAAATAGATATCAGCTCCCCTCTAACCACCGCCTTCAGCGCTTCCCAGACCACTCCAACTTGCACCTTCCCGTTATCATTAGCTTCCAAATACCCCTCTATACCCCAACAGACCTGCCCACATACTTCCTCCTCTGACAGAAGCCCCACATCTAACCTCCACAGCGGGCGCTGATCCTTCCCCTCCCCCAGCTCAAGGTCCACCGAATGTGGAGCGTGGTCAGATATGACTATCGCCGAATACTCCGCCCCCACCACTCTCGGGATTAGCGCCCTGCTGAGGACAAAAAAATCAATCCGGGAATAAGCCTTGTGGACATGGGAGAAAAAGGAAAACTCCCTACCTCAAAAACCTCCAAGGGCTACCCCTCCCATCTGATCCATGAGTCCCCTCAGCACTGAGGCTGCCGCCGGCCTCTTGCCGTCTTAGACCTCGAACGATCCAGAGCTGGGTCCAACACAGTATTAAAATACCCTCCCAAGATCAAGTCCCCCGTCTCCAGGTCCGGAATCCGGCTCAACATTCGCCGCATGACACCCGCATCGTCCCAGTTGGGGGCGTACACATTAACCAGAACCACCCGCTCCTCTTGAAGCCTACCACTCACCATTTACGTATCTACCACAGCTGTCCGCCACCACACTCGACGCCACGAACGACAAGCTCTTGTCAACTAAAATCGCCACTCCCCGATTCTTCGCATCTATCCCCGAGTGAAACACCTGTCCAACCCAGCCTCTTCTCAGCCTCACCTGATCCGCCACCTTAAGGTCCGTCTCCTGGAGCATAGCCACGTCCGCTCCCAGCCCCTTCAAATGCGCCAAGATCCGGGACCGCTTCACCGGTCCATTCAGCCCCCTCACGTTCCATGTGACTAGCCAAATCTGGGGGGGGGTCTTCCCCCTCCCTCTGCGCCGGTCAGCCATAGCTCTCCCCTCGGCTCACCACGTGCCTGCAGAACACCCCAGGCCCGTTCCCCACGGTGGCAGATACTCTTCTTCCAACTCCCCCCCCCCCCCCCCCCCCCCCCCCCCCCCCCCCCATCACCAGCAGTTCCCCTACGGCCCCTCTAGCAGCAACCCGGTAACCCCCACCGCCCCCCAAGCTAGGGCCCCCCCTATCTGCGAAATCCCTTCCATCGTATTTCCGTAAGTCAGCCGACTCCTGCTGATCCCGGCTGCTCCCACCACCCCAACGACCCTCCCCGGTGTAACACAACCACCACTCCCCCCACCCAGTGCCGGTCCCGCCCACTGCGCCTCCAGCGTGGGAAGAAAGCCCGTGCTTCCATCTCAGACCCCACCCCCCTGACCCAACACGGGGGAAAAAGAAGGGCGCGTGACCCAGCGGGACCGCGAACAGCTCCCCAGCCATCCATCAGCGAAAAACAAGAAAGCACCCGAATAAATGAATAACAGCCCAAAAAAGCAAAAAGGCATCAACAAACACAACCAGAAATACGAAAGGATACTCAGGAGGACAAGGCCTCCAGACTATGTATATCAGTCCCCAGCCCCCCAGTCCTCAGTTCGAGTCCAACTTCTCTGCCTGGACGAAGGCCCAGGCATCCTCCGGGGAATCAAAGTAAAGCTGGCGATCTTTGTAAGTGACCCAGAGGCGAGCCGGCTGTAACAGGCCAAACTTCACCCCCTTCTTGTGAAGCACTGCCTTTGTCCGATTAAAACCAGCCCTTCTCTTCGCCACCTCCACGCTCCAATCCTGATAAATCCTGATCTCTGCATTCTCCCACTTGCTGCTCCTCTCCTTCTTCGCCCATCTCAGCACACACTCACGGTCAACGAAGCGGTGAAAACGGACCAGCAGCGCTCTAGGCGGCTTGTTCGGCTTGGGCTTCCTCAACAGCACTCGATGGGCACCCTCCAGCTCCAAGGGCCCCTGGAACGACCCCGCGCCCTGTGGTGGTATGAATGTGAGCACTGCCATTGGTGCAGAGCATTGGTTTCCCATTTCATGTGCCTCTCGTCCGATTGGCTGGGACTAGTCATGTGACTGCTCACCAATTGATTGAGAGGCAAGTAGACCCCGCCTCTGAGGGGGGGTATAAGTACCCAGAGTTCCCGGCGGTCGGCCTTTCTCTGTAGTCGACCACCGGGCTAACAACTAGCTGATTAAAGCCACAGTTTGGATCTTCATCGTGTCTCAAGTCCAATTGATGGTACATCACGGTAGCATTGTGGATAGCACAAATGCTTCACAGCTCCAGGGTCCCAGGTTCGATTCCGGCTTGGGTCACTGTCTGTGCGGAGTCTGCACATCCTCCCCGTGTGTGCGTGGGTTTCCTCCGGGTGCTCCGGTTTCCTCCCACAGTCCAAAGATGTGCAGGTTAGGTGGATTGGCCATGATAAATTGCCCTTAGTGTCCAAAATTGCCCTTAGTGTTGGGTGCGGTTACTGGGTTATGGGAATAGGGTGGAGGTGTTGACCTTGGGTAGGGTGCTCTTTCCAAGAGCCGGTGCAGACTCGATGGGCCGAATGGCCTCCTTCTGCACTGTAAATTCTATGATTAACGAGTTCAGCATCACGGCCACGTAACCCCCCAAGTCAGAACTTTCTAGCCTCTCCGGGAGGCCCAGGATTCGCAAGTTCTTCCGACGGGAGAGGTTCTCCATCTCCTCCATCCTCGCTAGCCATTTCTTGTGGAGCGCCTCGTGCGACTCCACCTTCACTGCCAGGCCTAGGAATTTGTCCTCGCTCTCCGAGGCCTTTTGCCGTAGCTCTCGGATCTCTGCACCCTGAGCCGTCTGAGTCGCCATGAGCTTGTCCAGCGAGGCTTTAAACGGTTCCAGGATCTCAGCTTTCAGCTCTCTGAAGCAGCGCTGAATCTGCTCCTGCGACCACTGCTGCCGGTTCCCCGCCCGCCGCCATCTTGTTTCTCCTGCCTCGCACCTCCAAAGCCGATTTTTTAACCGCTCCACTCCTGGTCTAGTCCATCCACTGGCAGATAAGCGCAGTTGATGCGTTCCCACACCGGGAAAAGTCCAGCCAGCACCGCTACGGGCCCTTAAGAGAGCCCAAAAGACCGAAAATCGCAGGAGCTACCGAACGTGCGGCTTAGCTCCTCTTCACCGCAACCGGAAGTCCCCTGTCCTGCTATCTTTAATGATTTATGCACATATACACCCAGGTCCCACTGCTCCTGCACCCCCTTAAGAATTTTATCCCTTATTTTATATTGTCTCTTCACATTCTTCCTACCAAAAACGCACCATCTGACACTTCTCCACATTGAACTTCATCTGTCACCCATCTGCTCACTCCATCAACTTGTCTATGTCCTTTTCAAGTTCCACACAGTTCACAATACTTCCAAGTTTTGTGTCATCCACAAACTTTGAAATTGTCCCCGTACTATACTGATCATTACTATATATTAGGAAAAGCAAGAGTCCCAGAACCAACAACTGGGGAACAACACCACAAACCTTTCTTCAGCCCAAAGAATTTCCATTTAAAGTTATTCTCTGCTTCCTATTATTTGTCCAATTTTGTATCCATGTTGCTACTGTCCCTCTTATTCCATGAGTTACAACCTTCTTTACAAGTCTGTTATGTGGCACTGTATTGAATGCCTTCTGAAAGTCCTTGTAAACACACAGCATGGCAGCACAGTTGTTAGCACAGTTGCTTCACAGTTCCAGGGTCCCAGATTCGATTCCCGGCTTTGGTCACTGTCTATGCTGAGTCTGCACATTCTCCCTGTGTCTGCGTGGGTTTCCTCCGGGTGCTCCGGTTTCCTCCCACAGTCCAAAGATGTACAGTTTAGGTGGATTGGCCATGCTAAATTGCCCTTCATGTCCCCCAAAAAAGTTAGCTGGGGTTACTGGGTTTCGGGGATAGGGTGGAGGTGTGAGCTTAAGTAGGGTGCTCTTTCCAAGGGCTAGTGCAGACTCGATGGGCCAAATAGCTTCCTTCTGCACTGTAAATTCTATGATTCTATGATCAACAACACCCTCATTGATCCTTTCTATTACCTGTTCAAAAAACTCCAAAACATGAGTTAAACATGATTTCTCCTTTAGAAGTCCATGCTGGCTCTTCTAATCAAGTCACATTGTCTCTTCTTTTCCCTCCTGCCAAAAGACATCACCTCACATTTTTAAATATTAACTTCCATCTTCCACCTGTCTAGGCATTCTGCTAGTCTACTAGTGTCCTGTTGAGCAAACTGGTATTATCCTTACTGTTTGCCACACTTGCAAGTTTGGTGTCATGGGCAAATTTGGAAAAGGTAGAAAACATCCATTGTGTTCCCTAAATAAACTTCTCAATTTCTGAACCAAAACTTGAATGACATTAGTCAAGCATGATTCTACTTTTGTGTTATCCTTAATTAACTCAAACCAAGTGGCTGCAAATTTTTTCTTTGATTATTGTTTTAAAAATTTTACCCACTAGTGATACTCTGACTGGTCTGTGGGCTAGAATTTTCCCATATCTTTTCAGAGCATTAGGCTTTGACTGAAAACCAGCATGTAGCTCTCCAGCTGCACAGCTATGTTTTTTAGTCCAGATTTTCAGGCGCTCAGAAACAAATAAGAGTGGGTGGGGTTTACGCCATCAGTCTGGCAGGGTGGGGCCTGATAGAACCAGCAAGGATGGCTCGAGAGAGATTGGGGCATAATTTTTAAAGATCACCTGATCAGCACAGAAAGTAAATGGCTCCTAACATGCCCCTCATAGACATGGAGAAACCTTCTCCACAAGCATTGAGGGCTCCCTCCACCACCATCACCATAGCACAAGCAACGGCGCAAACAGTCCACCCACAACACGAACATCAGGGAATCCGCCACCCCCTGCACCACAATCTTTGGGGTGAATTTTTCCCCTCACAGGCATCAGCGTTCCTCCACATGTAGGGGAACCCTTCCCATTAGACTCCCAAAGGGACCTACCTCTGGTACTACCCCCTGACACAGGTTGGCATGGCTAGTCTGATACTGCAGCCGGGCAGTGCCAATCCGTGCCGGGAGAGTGGCAGTGCCCAGACACATCCTTCACCTTTATACTCACTTTTGCGCACCCAGGGGAATCCATTCGAATGATTAATGCATTTAAATAGCTGTTGTTACCCTTGCCGACATGACCTCACGTCGGTGAGGTATGAGTATTCAGTGAGGGGATGTCACAAGGCGGGGGCTCGCTAATTACATGCAAATGCGTGAAAATGTATTACAATGTGGTCCTTGCCTGACTTTCATGGTAATTTGCTTGCGGCCCCACGCACACTGACAGCTAACATGGGTGCAAAATCACCCAGTAGCTGCCAAGAACGTCCTCACACTTTTCCTTCACCAAGGGTGTCACACTTGCCACTTTCTAATCCTATGACACCTCCTCAGTATATATGCAAGATTAGACTATGGCAAACCCTTCTACTGTATTGAACCCCACTTCCCTTAACAATCTTACAATCTTGGATGCAAGCTATCCTGATCTATAGAGCTATCCACTCTAAGCAAAGTCAGGCTTTCCAGCACATCTTGTATTCTTTATTTTCCAGTACTATTTTCCTCTTTATTTCCCCCTCAACTTATTGTATTTGACCTAGTTCTTGCTTGATGAATTCACCTACCATTCATCATGCATCATTTTTTTTTTGTTTATTATATTTTCTATCTTCCTGACTATCCAACCCTGGTCGTAATTTCCCTGTTTTTACCTCTTGTTGGAATGTATCTAGGCTGTAAAACATTTTTTCCTGAAAGATCACCCATTGTTCCTCTGCAGATTTTCTGGTCAAACTTTGGTTTGATTTTACCCGGGCTGACATAGATTCTCATTCCATTGACATTTGCTCTCTTTCAATTCAGAAGTTCTACTTGAGATTGTTCCTTGTTTATCTCAGTTAGTACTCTCAACTTTTTGATACAGTGATCACTCTTACCCAAATGGTCTCACATAGACATATGTCTATTTGGACTGTCGCATTCCTCAAATATAGCACTACCTCCTTTCTACTTAGACCAAGAACATGGGTGATCAATTAAGTTCTTTTGAGCATATTTTCAAAATTCCTCCCCTTGATTTCCCTTTACTCTAACATTATCCCAATTGATAGTTGAGTAATTAAAGCCTTCCATTATCACCACTCTATAATTCTTGCACATTGCTGACATTGAGTGGTGTATTGGACTGCACAAAATGCAGTACCAATGACTTGACCGCTCCAGTGTGCTGTGCAGTACACCGCCCGGAGGGCTGCCCATTTTATGGTTGCCTGCCGTGTCCTCCACAACTTGGCACAGCAGCAGGGTGATAAGGAGGTTGGGGATGTGGAACATGTGACCACCACCGAGGAGGACAAGGATGATGAGGAGACTCCGGACCAGCAGGGACCAGGGACGATCCCGGGGAGGAACCGGACGACCAGCTGGAGGCTGCAGGGCAAGCGGCAGCAGCGAGGGTCAGGCAAGCCAGAGATCCAAGGAAGTCCTCATGCTCACCCGCTTTGCATATGACATGGCCTGGTCTGTCATCGATACCTTACTTACCCACCACCCCTATTTGCCACCCTCTCAGCATCTGTGTCACATCACTCCAGGGTGCTGGGACTGTGTCGGCACCGTCAGCGGGTCACTGTTAAGGGCAGGGGGATGATGATAACCCGCAGAGAGCTGAGCGTCAATGCTCTTCAATCTATGTCAGTCTGACCCCTGCCTGTCTGCTGAGTACTCGTTCACACCAATATATGCATGCAGTGTGCCCGGGAGGGGGAGATGCCGGGGAGGTGACAGAGACGTTCTACTGCTTGTGGTTAAGAGTTTTTAGTGTATCACGTGTGTCCAACAATTTCCCACTCTAGCGATGATGTTGCCCCACTCTCACCACCACCCATCCTCCCCCTCACCCCCTACCTATCCACCTCTTTTCCTCCCCTCCCCCTGTACCCTCAGTGATCCTCAACGTGCTTTACCTTCCTTGCTCTACCGCTATGTCTAGGTGTGACCCCCAGGATGCACATCTGAGGTGGAGGCAGCCAGCTGCTTACGACATCGCTTGGCCTTCAATGCCCCTGCAGGTGTCCTCTGGGGCCTGAGGGACTCGCCGCACTTGTCGATGGCACATGCACAGCCGTGCCACACTGTCCTGTGTGATGACTTTGAGATGTGGCTAAATCAAAGGGGTGGAATTTGGGGAAGCTGGGGGCCACCATCCCCACTCCATGGGATGGGTCAAGGAGAGACCCAGCTCCCTCTCCTCCCACTACCCCGCATCATTTGGCACTGCTAGCCCTGGCGGCTGCCCGATGTCTGCACCATGGTGCCGACACCCTCGCCGATGCTCCTCAGTGATTGGGACATGCTCTGCAGTGCCTCAGCAATCTGGCTGGGACCCAGTTGGGTCCTAGGATCCAGCAGACCTCTGACTGCTGTCTCACCAGGGCTCTCCTGCCTCCACCTGATATCAGCAACTGTCTGGAGCTCACCAGATTGTGCCCCAGAAGCCTGATCACTAACGTTTCCCACCGAGGTGCATGTCTCTGCGCTGGTGGAGGGTGGGGATGACAGCTGTGATGCGACAATCGCAGCATCCTCAGAGCTCTCCTCTGAGGTGGTCTCATGGGAGGCAAAGGAGGTGGCCACCCTGGATGCGCCGGTGCTGCCGGCTGGACCTGCGGGAGAATGGACATATGGTCAGTGGGAGGGATGTGTCAGTCAGTATGGCAATAACAAGTCACATGGGACAGGTCCTGTGGGGGGGCCCAATGGACCCTCACCTCTGAGTTGGTGACCACTCTGTCCTCGGCCATCTTGTTCCTCAAAGGCGGTGAGTATTTGTATCAGGCAAGCCTCTGCCAATCTGGATCCTCTCCTGGTGACTGTGAGAGAGCTTCTCCTGCAGAGACACAGAGGGCATCATTAGCCATACGGTGGTTCACAGTGATGGTGGTGGGGGTGGTGTGAAGGAAGGGTAGGGAGGGTTGGGGGCCACATGGAGGGTTGGGGCGGTGGATGCTCGCCTGGGGACGGAAAAGTCTCGTGGGGGCGGGGGGAGTGTTGGTGTCCACTCACCCGTGCTGCCCGCTGTAGGTCGTTGACCTTCTTGCGACATTGGAGGCCAGTCCTCTTGTTACCCTCCCCGAGCTCACTTTGTCCCAGGCAGCACTGGCTGCCCTGTGGCTCATCCTCTAGCATCCTCGGGGGAACAGGACATACTCTTAGCCGCCACCACATCGAGGAGCCTCCCCAGGTCTGCAACCCTGAATCGTGAAGCCGATCGCCTCAGTGCCATTGTTGCGAGCTGATTGGGGTTGCCTGTGCAAGTGCTGTTTAAGTGCTGCTCGACCTTGTTAGCGGGTGGCTGGCGAGGGTGGTCCCGGCGAATTGGCTGATGAGCCTTCATTTGCAGCGAGAAGCCCGTCAGTCCTTGTTAAGTAGACCAATTAACGTTGAATAGTATTCCCAGCCTTGCTGAGCAGGTGCCAAGAAGTTCATGGCACTTCCTGCTCGCTACCACATTTCGGGTGCGATTCTCCAGAAAGATTTCGAAGTGTCATTTTGGGTGGTCTTGGTGGGACAATTTGCGTTGGGTGTTTGGGTGCGATCCAGACCAGTTTCACCCACACTTAAATCATTTTTTTTGAGCTTGGGAGTTTCTCACTGGTAAATGCCACACTTAGATTTTATTTCTGCAGTGATAAATTCGCCAGCAAGTCTGGATCCTCAAGATCAGGGCATGATTTTTAAAGAGTACCCAGATCTCAATGTGAGGTTGAGGGTCCCCACACCCCATTCTCACAGACATAGTGACTCCCTGCAAACATGGACAACATCCCCAATCTTTGGCCCTGGAGGGGCAACCTCCTCCCATCATTAAATATCTGCGTGACGCCCCCACCACCCAGGCATGAGGCTGACCCATCCATCCTCGTAGGCATTGGGGCATTGCTCCCCCCCGCCCCCAAGTGAACATACCCTGCTCTGGAATTACTGGGGGCCCCCTACATTTAAGGCACTCCCCCTTCCGGCCCCACCCTTTCAGCACCCCCCTACGTCACTCGTCACCATTCATAACTTTCCTCATACCCCTTCATCCCCCACCCCCCTTTCATTGTCATGGCCCCCCTCAAGCCCCACCACTTGGCAGTGCCCCCAGCACCATGTCACTGCCAATCAGGCTGGTATTGCTAGGGTTCCATGATGCCAGGTTGGCACTGACCTGGTGTTAGGGCCATGCCCTGCCCTGTCCCCCACCACCTGTGGGCTCCAATGGCCTGCAAAGCCCCTGGCATGGAAATCATGCTGTTCTCCATTCGTGGAAACCAGTACTAATCCGCGTTGGCCTGAGGCCTCGCCAGCGCAGCCGCTGACTAACTGGAGCCGGGAGAATACAGCCTGAAATGGGCCTAATGGTTCATTTAAATATCATTATAGTGGTGGGTTGGGTGAATTGTGCAAAACCTGTTTTGGGCCTCTCATGTTATGCACCCAGCGCAACGGAATTGGCGCCGGGAGCAACACAGTGGGAAAATCGTGTCCATTGGCAAAAATTCCCAAAATGTGAATCAGCCCTACTGACAGTTATTTGAGGACCAACCAAGTGTCATTCTTTTAATTTAAAGTTCCAGAATCATGGAGAAGTAAATGAAACATGGGTGTTGGTTATGATTACATGATTTAAATTATTTAGCTGTAAACAACTTGAATTGGAAATGTGCACCTCTGTGCTTTAGATAATTATAACTGTAGTGTACCCATGCAGAACCTATATATGTAAGAAATGTATCTGTTTATTTTTGTTATACGTTGAAAAGTAAATGTGTTAATGATTTCATTAGGCCAATTTTAAAATTGTACAGATATATTTTAAACTCTCTAACACTACTCTAATACAGAATCTATACCTGAATATTATTATTATGGGAAACATTTTTATTTTCGTTTTGAATTTTGCCATCTATTATGTTATGGGTCTGGGCCAGAACACTAATTTTGGTTAAGATCCCAGATTAGAACCCAACTATTTGCATTTGGTGAAACTGTGAGGAAATGTTACTGCCCAACAGGAGTGATAACACTACCAGTGGACCACTTTTATGTTAAAACACACTTTAATTTGATCACAGAATTAAACACATTAGCAACAAAGAAATAGCTTCACAGTTAAAAGTTATAACACCTTAGCATGCTTTCTGAAACCTGCTTCTGTATTCCAATAACCAAACCCATATATTTCAGGTACCATATACCTACAAAGTTAACAAGAAAATTTTACTTGTGTATCTTGATGCAGAGTCCATAGAGAGAAATTTGTTTTTAGGACCAAGCTGAAAACCTTCTGCTCAGCTTAAAGCCCTGGCCCATCCCATTAGTCTGCATCAGCTGCACCCAAAACACATAGCATTCTTTTGTCTCTTGTTACAAGCTTGCCTTGATTTGTTTAGCCAGGCTCAAACTGTTACAATATTACATTAGCTCTCTCCATCTGCAAACAGGTAAAATGGCTTTTAGTATCTTTTAGCAAAACACTTCCCTTCAAAAATCACTCATTACCTCACTTTTAATCACAGCTCTAGCAGAAGACGTATTTGTCTGTTAGCATTTTAACCTCGGTTTTAATAATATTACTGGAAAAATACAGACTATAAAGTATGGCAATTTCTTATATTCATCACAATAGTTTTCTGCTTACCGTAAGTGTTGAAAGTAGGAAAGTAAAAGCATGACCTTACAGTACTCATGGGGCTAAATATGATAATTATGAATGAGGCATAACGTCATTAAATATTGTCCCAAAGATTTGCCAGTCACTCGCTGATTATCTTTGGTGCGGTTTGAGGGGAGAGATGATCAGCTGTTGGGGCAGGAGACTCTTCCTTTAAGTATTGCAGACATAGCTGAAATTTATTGATGCTATATCTTCGAATTGTCAAAATATTTGAATTAAGTGTTGCTCGGCTGCATGCAAAGTACCTTTGTGATGTTTGCTTATTCATGTACTTTGCTTTAATTATTATTCTTTCTCTAGTGAGATTCCAAAGCTGATAATGTTCCAGTCATGTATTAAGAGGGAAAAATATATGTTGTAACATCAGATTTGTGTTATATATACAACCACTTGGATTATTAGTTTATTGTGAGGCCTTTCCTTCAAGGCTCCATTTTTGCTTACTCACACTCTCTGACTCAACACTCTAATCTCATGATTTTAAACTGCAAATCAGCACATGATGCTTCAGAGTTACCAGTTACTGTATTAATCAGCATCCATGATCATGAGATATGAATGTGGAGCTCATATTTTTTGAAACTTTTAAACAAAATAATTACATCTACATTATATATCCCAAATTCAAATGCAGAATTGCCTGTTATTCTATGTACGAAGAGCAGATTAATTTAATTGTATTGTCTAAAAGAGGGAATCCACCTTGGAAAACTGACAATATTCAATCCCTGTCACTGCAGGAGAAAATTGATGTGTTCCCAGAGTTAGACCATTAAACCATGTTGATCACTGAGGATCATATGATTATAGGAAGCTATTGGGGCAGGAGGTTAAAAATAGCTTCACTGAAACCTTTGACATACAAATGTTACGATTAGTGCAACCAGATCTATGTTGCCACAAGTAAATCCATATAAGCATACAGACAGAAGCATTGAATATTTTGTTTAATTTTTTTTTAAATCCCAGAGCTATTTGACTGGGCTTGGTTTGAATCAAAATATTTTTGTAATAAAATTCTGAGACCAAGACTGAATTTTGTAACCTTAGAGCAACATTCAGAGTTGGTTTTCAAACTTGTTTCACTTATAAATAAAATCCCTTTGTAAATGAAGCACCTCATGATGCGTTTTCTGAACTTTGGAGATTTGGGGCCACAACAAATATGATACAGCTCTATCACCTCTTATTGTTCTTCCAATCAGAAAAATATTTATTAGACATTCTGGTAACGAAGACTATGTTCCTTAGAGAAGAATATGTTATATATTTTTTTTAAAAACGTTATGCCTCTTCATCTATACGCTGTTTCATAAAATAGCTTTTAGATTTGAAAAGATCGGGAAATCAGTACTGTAAGGGCTGAGTATGTCATGCATTTCACTGTTCCACACCCTGCCTGGGAATGAGGTCAGGTTCCAGGTAGATGCTACACCCAGCTACATTTATTCAGTCTGACCACATTGAAAATGGCAGCTGTGGTGAGTTAACAAGTACAACTAGTAATAAACAAAAAATGATGCTACAATATTAACAATTCTCTTGGCTGGAACACCAAATTAAGGCTTGTTATTCCCTTTAAAATACAATCGTGGAATGTGTTTGGTCTTGCAACAGAACAGGGTAAGGCTTAAAATATTGCTGACGCATTACAGTAGTCATTGCCTGGCAATGAGGTTAAAGAAAATCTAATGCTGATCAGAATCTAATTTAAGTCAAATAGTGGCTTTCTAAATCTCTTTTATGTTGAACAATTACTTTTTAAACAAGTACACAGTGATCTAGATACTATTATCAGTGTTTCTAAATGACAAAAGTTGCTTACCTTGCCCTGTTCTGCCCAACTATTTTTATAGTTGTCGAGGAGTTCTCTCTTTTTTCTGTTTAATTTACCTCTTTAGGACTGAGACTTGGGAATTTTTTTGTTGCATGTTCACGTCTCATGGATAGAATTGCAGACGTCACTGTGACATAAACAGAGTCAGACAGCTGATTACTCCAACTCAGCTGATCCAGCCACAGCCTGTAAATAGCTTTTGCCTTCCATCTTTAGTGTTCCTGCTTTCATCAGAATCTGTCCTTTACATAACTCGCATTTTATTTCTCGGTGTGTGTAAGCATCATTGAGGAGATGTCAGATAGTTAATTGACAATGTCACTTTTATTGGAACCAGATATTCAGCTGTATTACAGAATGAAGATGAATTATTCCATTGTAGCATGTGTGACTTACCCAGAGATATAAGTAAATTTAAAGCTTTCATCTCTGAGCAGGTCAATATTTATATGGCATAATCTTTGACCTTTGTTTTAGAAAAACAAAGCACTCTAATTGACAGAATTGACAGCTCTTTGCAATAATCCTGTTGTCAATTTGATTCTGGTGTTTAACCAGAATATAAAGCTATAATGTTGCAACACAATGATGGCATGCAACAAGACTTCTTATTTTAAATTGAATGCATATTTTATGTGTTACAGACATATAATGATGTACATGTTGCAACATTCACAGTATTTATATCTATTTCCATTATTTGAAAATGTGTTGCAGCACTATTATAGCATTTGTTGGCTCATGTGAAGGCAGTAAGCATATCTGATTTTCTTTTTTAAAGTTGCTGAAATGTTCCCTGACCACCACTGGGTTAGTTTGCAGAGCGGCCAGTACCACAGCCAAGTCCAAATTTGTCATCCAGCTGATGTAGATCAACTTCACGAACCACACTGAATCATTGGACAACAATTAAGAGCAGGTACTCCTGGAAAATAGCTTTTTGCCTCTGTGGTAGTCAATTGTTTGGTGTTTGGCAGCACGGTGGCCTAGTGGTTAACACAAGTGCCTCACGGCGCTGAGGTCCCAGGTTCGATCCCGGCTCTGGGTCACTGTCCGTGTGGAGTTTGCACATTCTCCCCGTGTCTGTGTGGGTTTCGCCCCCACAACCCAAAAATGTGCAGAGTAGGTGGATTGGCCCCTTAATTGGAAAAAATAATTGGGTAATCTAAATTTATAAAAAAAGAAAAATTGTTTGGTGTTTGATTTTGTATGTCTATTGATTGTTCTGTGTGCTGTTAGTGAAGCCTGGATATGGTTCCTGAGCAAGCGAAACTATACTGAAGCAAGAGATTGTAAGCATGAGAGAACAGATGATTAAAAGCATTTGAAAATAAAGTCCTGTTCAGTCATAGAAATATGTGTGTTATACCTATATTTCTCTGAGACATAAAAACAATTGGTGACGAGGTAGAGAATAGTTCAAGTTTACTGTCTCCGGCACATTCCCTTTCTTCACTGAGACATCCAGCCATGCCGCGATTGATGGATTTTGGGACTCAAGAACTACTTGCTCACTACAGGCATGTCCAGTGGGGATGTAGCAGTTACCCACAGAAGACGATACTTGTACATTTTCTTGCAACAGAAGGCCAGCGCATATTTGAGCACAGTATCACAGAATGACACAGCACAGAAGAGGCCCTTCGACCCATCGAGTCTGAAATGATGCAGAAAAACACCCGACTTGCCTACTTAATCCCATTTGCCAGCCCTTGGCCCATAGCCTTGAATGTTATGATGTGCCAAGTGCTCATCCAGGTACTTTTTAAAGGCTGTGAAGCAACCCACATCTATCACCCGCCCAGGCAGTACATTCCAGACCGTCACCACCTCCTGGCTAAAAAAGTTTTTCCTTAAATTCCTGCCCCTCACCTTGAATCTGTGTCCTCTTGGAACTGACCCTTCAACTAAGGAGAACAGCTGCTCCCTATCCACCCTGTCCATGCCGCTCATAATCTTGTATACCTTAATCAGGTAACCCTCAATCTTACCTGCTCCAACAAAAACAACTCCAGTCTATCCAACCTCTCTTCATAATTTACATGTTGCAGCTCAGGCAACACTCTGGTGAATTTCCTCTGAACCCCCTCCAGTGTATTGTGGCAATCAGAATTGCAGACAGTACTCCAGCTCACCAAAGTTCTATACAACTCCAACATGACCTCCCTGCTTTTGTAATCTATGCCTCGATTGATAAAGGCAACTGCCCTTTATGCCTTTTTCACCACCCTATTAACCTGCCCTCCTGCCTTCAGAGATCTATGGACAAACATGCCAAGATCCCTTTGTTCCTTGGAACTTCCCAGTATCATGCCATTCATTGAATACTTCCTTGTCACGTTATTCCTTCTGTAGTGTATCACCTCACACTTTTCAGGATTAAATTCCATCAGCCACTTTTCTGCCCATTTGACCATCCCGTCTATATCTTCCTGTAACCAAGACCTCAACCTCCCTGTTAACCACCCGGCCAATCTGCGTGTTATCCGCGAACCTGCTGATCCTACCCCCCACATAGTCATCTATGTCATTTATATAAATGACAAACAATAGGGAATCCAGCACAGATCCCTGTGGCACGTCACCAGACACTGGCTTCAAGTCACTAAAGCAACTGTCTGTCATCACCCTCTGTCTCCTACAACTAAGCAAATTTTGAATCCACCATATCAAGCTACCCTGTATTACATGTGCATTTGCCGTCTTTATAAGTCTCCCATGTGGGACCTTGTCAAAGGCTTTGCTAAAATCCATGTAAACTACATCAACTGCGCTACCCTCATCTACACACATGGTCACATGCTAAAGAAATTACACCAAATTTGTTAGGCATGATCTGCCTCTGACAAATTCATGCTGACTATTCCTGATATTATGGTCGCAATTACCAAAATGCTCCCCTACCAACACATCAACCACCTGTCCAGCTTAATTCTCCAGAATTAGGTCCAGCACTGCACCATCCCTTGTTGCACCCTCTACATATGACCCTCTTCTGTGCGCAGCTCACAGCAGATACGTCTACATTTGATAGGCAGTAGGTGCCCTCAAACAGTAATTCAGGCCTAAGAAAAGTGTGATAATTGAACAGTATGTGTTCTGTCAGAAATACCTGGGAAATGGTGAACAGATAAAACCATGGCCGTGGTTCTCCATTTGGGAGACTAAGGGCTCGATTCAGCTGACTCTAGTTAAAGTCCCGTTTAGGGTGCGGAGAGCTTTGAGACGGTCGTGTTGTCGAGATTGTGGCCCTATTCAATGGCACTTAGTGCCAACAATGAGCCCCCCATGAGATTCTTGACATTACTGGCACCCTTGCCATCTGATTCGCCTGACTTGTGCCTCAGCAGCTCACCACTAACAAGAGGAAGCAGCTTTAAGTGCTCCCTCACTACTCACTCCCAGTCAACACACAAGCATGGCAGCGCACGGGCCTGCTCCTCTCTTTGGGGATACCGACTTCACAAGGCTGCTCAATGCTGTGGATGAGAGGTGGGGCACCCTGTTCCCCCAAGGGGGATGGAGGACCAGCAACAGGGTGAGCAACAGCGCCTGGGAGGCAGTGACAGCGGCTGTCAGTGCGGACAGCATGACTAGGAGGACGTTATCCAGTGTCGGAAGAAGACCAACGACCTCCGATGAGCTGCAAGGGTAAGTTACCACCTCCTGGCATCAGTTCCGCCTGACATCCGATAAATTTCCCAAATCCCCCGCCACCGATTGACTGTCTGACGCCTCACACCCTCCCTACATCCGATCTTTGTGCTAGTTCCACAGAACTCCCTGCCATCTACTGACACAACTCCATGTCCAGGTGTACTGCCCACACATGCCACCTTCTATAGACCACCCTGACCCATCAGGCATATGGCTCACAATGTCCTCTCTTTGTCCCCGCAGGAGAAAATAGCTCATAAGAAATGGGAAAGGGGCAAGACGAGAGGAGGAATCCCAGAGATTCGAGTCCTCACCTCCTATGAGGAACGGGCCCTGGAAGTGGCAGGGTTGCCCAAGGAGAGAGCAGTCATCGACAGCGAGGTCGGCCTGTACCAAAGAGGTGAGGATCCACTGCCAGATGACCTGTCTCAAGTGAGTTGTTCATGTCAGTCAAAATTATCCTTCCCTCTCACTGACCACATGCCCATTGTCTCGCAGGATAACCATCTGATGAGGTCAGACCATCCAGAATCGTACCCCCTCCCCCCCCCCCCCCCTCTCCCCCCCACCCAAAGGCTACAGGGCAGGGAAAGCAGCAGGCTGCCTCCACATCTGATGTGCATCTTAGGGACACACTTAGACATACCACTATACCACGGAAGATCAAGAGTAGGGAGGAACACTGAGCGGGCATGGGTGTGGGAGGGGGGGGGGGGGGGGGGACATCATTTGTCATTCCCTGTCGCTAGAAGCAATGGAAATCTGTCACAGTGAAATGATCAGTATTAAAACATGTCACACCTCACACATGTGTAGCCTCTGTCACATGAATCATCACAGCGGGCCTGCCCGCATCCCCGCCTCCTGGTGCGCTCTGCTCCCTCCACCCCCACAGTGATCCAAGGTCAAAAGCCCCCGATGCAGACCCCATTCAGAGGATAGGTGTGAGTGTGCTGTCAGCAGAAAGACAGGAATCAGACTTTAGCAGAAACTGAGGAGCGACAAAGCTTTCCTGGAAGCACGTTATCATCACTCTACTTGTATAGTGACCCTCTGACAGTGAAACACAGGCTCTTCACACAGGAGTGATGTCACCCAGACTCTAGGAGGGGGGAGCAGGGTGGTTGGGGAGGAGTTGGTATGAACCGGGGGGTGGCGGGGGGGGGGGGGGGGGGGGGGGGGGGGGGTAGTGCAGTGGGGAATGGGGGTGGAATTTTGCTTTGTTTTTGTATTTGCTTTGTTTGGCCCCTTGTTCCGCACTGTAACCAATCACTGTTTGTCAATGTTTCACAATGTTTGACAATGTACTCTGTCGATTATTCTTTTTTGTCTACTATGCATGGGCTGCGTATGTTCTTTTGGCAGCAGAAAAATACTTTTCACTATACTTCGGTACATGTGACAATAAATCAAATCAATCAATGGAGGGATTAGGGGAGTAGAGGAAAGGGGGAGGGAGGAATATGGGGGAGGGTGCTGGGGTTTGGCAGAGGGGAATAGAGGAGGGGTGAATGGGGGAACAGGGAACAGGGAAATGAGGGAGTGGGGATTGGGGGAGGAGGGAATTGGGCGGGAGGGAGCAAAATGGAGGGGTTGTCGTTGAGCTGACAGACAAAACCTTGTTCGAGAGGGATCTGGAGATGTTAAGTGCCTTTGTGGTCCTCCTGGCATGTCAGACCCTTGCTGCCGGCTGTCCTCCATCCTCTGGCTCCTCCTTGGGCTCGTCCTCCCGCCACTCCTGGACAACCTCATCCTCCTCCTCAGAAAAGGCCGCATGTCCCTCCGTCTCCCCCTGCTCCTCATCCTCCTCCAGTATGTCATCCCACTGTTGTGCCAGATTGTGGAGAGCACAGCAGACCAGCACAAAGCTGGAAACCCTCTGTGGGGGTGTACTACAAGGCACTGTCAGAGCGGTCGGGGCATTGGAACCATATCTGAACAGCCCGATACACCGCTCAATGACAGCAACAGGTGACAACATGGGCCTCATATTGGGTCTCTGCCTCGGTCTCAGGCCTTCGCTCACTGAATGACCATTGACACCTGTACACCTTGGGCCGTTGCTGACCTCCCCTTCTGGGTCTCTCCTCAGCCTGGTAGACGGCTGGGTGAGCAGCGGCCCCCTGCACATGGGGTGCTGCCTCCAGCATGCGTTGTCACTGCACAGTGGCACAGTCGTTAGCACTGCTGCCTCATCGCACCAGGGATCTGGGTTCGATTCTGTCTGTGTGGAGTTTGCACTTTCTCCCTGTGACTGCGTGGGCTTCCTCCGGGGGGCTCTGGTTTCCACACAGTCCAAAGATGTGCAGGTTATGTGGATTGGCCATTCTAAATTGCCATTTAGTGTCCAAAGATTGGGTGGGATACAAGGCTACCATGTCTGTCCCGTCTTCTCTCAGAGTGCCGTCAAGCGAGCCAGCTGTGCTGGCAAACCTTGCTCTGCATACTCACCACCGTCCACATCAGGACTCCCAAAACCCCAGACCTCTGCTGGGAACTTTAGGGAGGATGTGCTCAGCTGCCCTCCGCTCATCCACATACTTAACCTTTGGCCGCACAAGGATCCTCAGTGCTGAAGATCTGCTTTTCGGTGTTTGATTGTTGGCAGCTGCCTCTATGGTGCAGATGCTCTGAGAGTTCAGGCACACTATTCAGGCATAAAAGGTTGTTGCTCATGCAAAGCACTAATCATCCTCTGAAGCATGGCATGTGTGTACTGAGAGTTGAGGAACGTGAAGGTCTATCACAACTAACAAGGCTAATCCGTCCTTTGAGATAGCCTTCAGCTGTGAAGCTAGAGTCCTCTTGAAGGGAGTAAAATTGAAGAAGCTGCAGCTTCTGTCCTGGAAGAGTCTGGTAGGGCAGGCAGGCTGCAGCTGTGGTTGCCCCCATTATGGGATTGAAGGCCTCACCTCCCACAGGCAATGTTCGACTTAGAACGCTTCAACCCCCTGACCAACCCCCCCCCCCACAAACCCGGCCGAGCATTGGGGCAACAGCTCTTGTGCCCTTTAACTGCAAGCCAGGAAATGGAAACGGCTACTCACCGCCTCACTTCCATATAGCAGCCATTGGACCAGCTTAGCATTTTTGAAAAGGGGTATTAAACGATACCTGCGTGACTTCCCACTGGAGAGTTGGATATTTACAGGGAGGCCGCTGCATTTGACTTCAATCTCATTAATGAGATTGAAATGAATGCAAATGAGGGTTAATGATATTCTCACCATTTTTGGGTGTGATCCGGAACTCGCCAGCCGTGGGCCGGGTGAATTGCAAAATGGTTCGCACCCAGCGCGAATCAATATTTTGCCCCCTCCCACTGCGCACCTGGCACGCCCGAATCCAAGCTGGGCGGAATGTGGTCGCTGAGTCGCTTTCAAAGGGGAAAAGATGTATTCAATAGTTCTGTTTGATTTTACGTGTCTAATGATTATTCTGTTGCCCTGCTAGTAAGGCTGTAGTTACTCTCTTGATTTGCATCCTGCCAATTATTTTGTTTTTCAACCTCTTTTTAAAAGCCATTAAAAAGTTAGAACATTTCTGGTCACTGACTGATGTTGTTTATTTGGTAATCAGTTGCTCTTTTGTCATCAAAGTGACAAAAGCACATTTTATAAACTTGAATGTTTTCTCTGCCTTAGTTCCTCCATGTGAGTCAAGTAAAGTAAGGTAAAGTCGCCATAGTCCCAGATGACCAAAGGCTGATTTCTCCTTTGAGGGGGAGAGCTGACTGGTGGTGATTTAACATCGTGAACTTCACCTGCTGCACATATGCAACTACTTCCCCACTCAGGTCACTAGTGAAAATAGCAGCCGGGCCCCGATGTAAAAGAAATAAAGGAAGTCTACAGAAATACAAAGCATAGAGCTGGAATGCTTCTTTATGAACTCAACCAGAGATTACATCCTACCATTTAGAGTACTGACATAAAGAAATATAGCTGCTTTAACCCTTTAGACTGCTTCACAGAATTTAATGGCCAATGTCTTACTGTTTGTTCACAGTCTTCTCATTTAACCTATTCTTCTGCACAACAGGTAACTAGTCCGAGGCTGTCAATGTCCCACCAAGCTGCTTAAGTTAAAACCTACCACACCCTAAGCCCATTGTACACAATTCTCTGGCACTATTCTGGTATCCTGCCTGCCATATCCCACAACTAACGTCACAAAATCATTTGACATTTATTTCTTTGCATTTGTGGGCCTTTGCTATGGGCATATTAGCGGTCACATTTTCCTACATTAATACAGTGATGACACTTCAATAATATTTAATTGGCTGTACTTTGAAAAATCATCAAGGATGCTACATAAATGCATGTCCATTCTCCTTTTCTTTGAAGTGTGGTGTATAAGATGGAAAAAAATATTCACCTGCCTGCAGTCAGAAAGGAAAACATCGATTTTATTATTTCGCAACCAATTCAGAAAACGTTTACTTCACTTGTTATCAAGCTTGTTCAGTGGAAATGTGTACAACCTCTATAACAGTCAAACCACTGACTTACTGGGTTATACCACGGGAGGTCTATCAATCAGTATGTGACACAAGACAGAGCAAGGCAACATTTAGTGATTTGATGGTTAAATGCCTCCATTGACTCCCCTTTTATCAATAACTCTGCTTGACTGAGCCAGCAGGAAAGAGGCAGCTGGAACAGAAACAAACATGCAGGAAGTGAGTTATACATTAGCTGTTGTTTTCTTTTGTGTAGTGAGAACGGCCAGAAATTTCAAGGGGTACCTTCAACAACAGGAGTTATGCATAAATACACAGTAAATTTTTATTCATTTTTCCCAAATTGCATCAGCATTAACAACTTATCTACATCTAATGTAATATGAAAACTTTGAACATTCAACTGTATACGTAAGGCTTCAGAAGCAAAATGGCTTGGCGTAAAACATTAATAATGCACATTTGTTTAAATTGCTCTCAGTTTCTCTTCTATCTGAAGTCGATAAGCCATTTAAAATCTAACTTTGATGTCATTCAATGTACCACCACTGCTTTCATTTATCCCCAGTGCGCTGTTTTAGCTGTGTTTGAAGCCCTCTTTATAGGCACTGATTCATCATCTCAGTCTTACGATCATGCATTTTTCAAAAGCAATATTTAACCAAAATATCGAACAGTTTCTCAAGACATTAAAGTGTTAAAAAAAATTTTTTAAAGATAAAGTGTAAACAAGAACATGTGAATCATGGGAGGAGAGAAGGGAAACTGTGTTTATGTACTCATGTCACAAGGTCCTACTAATATCATCTCGAAAAAGTACTGAATACCTAGCATGGACAGGGGTAGCAAAGAGGGAGTAGCAGAGAAGACATAAAAATGTGCAAAATAAACCGCACGGACAACCACAGAACAACGAATAGTGTTGAAAGAACAGGCAGCAAATGGGAGAAAACAGCAAAACAGTCTAGCATTGGAATGTAGACAAAAGTAATACAGTTGTAAAGTTTTTTCTGACTGGAAATAATAATGCATTGGAGTCTCCCAGGGATTAGTATTAGGATCATTGCTTTTTTGTTTGATATATAAATTACCTGAACGTGAGTATACTCCAGGATTGAGCGTGATAGAAAACACGACAATGTACTAAACAGCAAATATTATATCAGTAAACTTAAAACTTATAATAAATGTGGTACAAGAAGAGTGGGACCTTGAAATGCATGTTCACAAATCTTTTAAGGTGGCAGGGAAAGTTGAGAAGGTGATTAACAAATTGTGTGGGATGCATGGCACTCCAAGTAATTCAAAAATATGGATGTCAGGATAAGCCTTGACAAATCTTGACAAACCTGTAATGTTCTTGTCGGATGGCCTGATTTATATTACATACACACTTGTAGCTAAAGCTATAAATGATTTATTTACATTAACTATGGGTCAAATATATACAAAACAACAGATGAATAACAGTATTAACATGCAGAAACAACCTCTCTCCCTAGCTCTTCAGTAAGTCTGAGGTCACCTGAGTCTAACATTCTATATACTAATGAGGCTCCTAGTGGTCAGTCAGTGAATTACAACACAACCGCGATATCACTACGTACCCTTTCTTTGGAAGGAATATATTCATACATTATCATCAGTATATTCACATGATATCATTAGCCTGTGAGTCCAACAGTATTATTATTTTTTTAAACAAATATATATAACAGCAAGCATAGTATGTGCAAATAGTCCAAATCTTCAAATTGAGTTGATCAGGTTTTCTTCTGACTCTGCTTCATCTTCTCAAGATTTGACCTTGCTGCTCAGTACTTGTAGATTCAATGTTCTCCATGACATTCTCATGCTCAGGAACTGCTGAACTATCTGACACTGCAGCTGACGAAGGACAAACTAGGGGCTGGTTTAGCACAGGGCTAAATAGCTGGCTTTTAAAGCAGACCAAAGGAGGCCAGCAGCGTGGGTTCAATTCCCGTATCAGCCTCCCCAGACAGGCGCCGGAATGTGGTGACTAGGGGCTTTGCACAGTAACTTCATTTGAAGCCTACTTGTGACAATAAGCGATTTTCATTTTATTTCATTTCATCCATCACGTTTTTGAGAAAGTCTTCTCTGGTTTTCAAGAGTGCGCAAAGATTTCTTCTTAAAATCACCCTGTCCTGGCTCGGGAACGGAGCGAGCAGCAGGAGAAGCATGAGGGGAGAGCCTCTCAGGGAAGAAGGAGAGGAGGCCGAAAGGAACCGAAGGGAGGAAAGGTATGCGGGAGGAGCCGGGGGCCGGAGACCAGGAAGCGAGAGTTGCGCCACCCCCCCCCCCCCCCCCCGAGTGGAGACGGCACGGAGCGTGGGCCGGCCGAGCCACCCCCTCCCCCCCCCCTTCCCGGTGGCAACTACCACGAGGCAGGCAGCGGCGGAACAAAGGGGGACTCCCGGCCTGAGGAGCCTTTCTCTCTGATTCCAGGCTGAGTGAGGGGCAAAAAAAAGAAAAGAAAGACTTAGAAAAAGAAAACTGTTAAAGGAACAGAACACTCCCTCTCTCCTTCCACGCTTCTCAAAAAAAAAAACCAAATTTACCTGAAAAAAAAGTCTCCTCAGAAGGGAGGAGGGAGAGAAAAAGAGGGGAAGGGGGGGGGGTGAATAAGTGGGGGGGGGGGGGGGGGAATTAATAATAAATAAATAAATAAATAAATGCCAGAAGGGAGCCAAAGTAAAGGGAGAAAGGGGACCAAAAGCAAACAGGGCAATACACAAGCCCACTCAGACGAGCTAATTGGCACACAAAGCAGCGGAATGGAAGCCTCACTGCAACTAAAAGAACTGGGCAGACATGAGCTTTCTCCCCCTGGGCCAGAGGGGAACTGGAAGGCAGCCTTTGCCGAGTCGCTGAGGGAACACCAGCAGGAAAGCAAGGCAGGGACCAAAGCAGACATAGAGGCCGCAGTACAGACAGCAATGACCAAGGCCCTGGCGAAGGTGCAGCTCGCCCTGGGCAGAGCAGAGAAGAAACTGGAAGCCCAAGAGGAGAAACTGCAAACCCAAAATGCGACCATTAAGGAGCTGGAGAGGGCTGCAACTGACATGAGCGACTGGATCACAGCCCTGGAGAAGGAGGTGGCGAGACTGGGCACAATGCAGGGGAACCTGAAGGGCAGGGTGGACGACCAGGAAAACCGCTCAAGACGACAAGATGTTAGGATAGTGGGCCTACCAGAGGGGATCGAGGGTAGAAACCCCACGGCCTACATGGCCTAGATGCTGGGCAACTTAGTGGGGAGGGAAACGTTCCCCAACCCACTGGAAATGGACAGAGCGCACTGGTCGCTGCGCCAGAAACTCAGGGCGGGGGAATACCCGAGGGCAGTTATAGCCAAACTGCACCGGTACCAAGACAGGGAAACAATCCTGCGCTGGGCCAGGCAGAACAGAACCTGCATATGGGAAGGGCACCCCATTAGAGTGTACAAAGACATTGGGGCAGACCTCGCCAGGAGACAGGCCGAATTCAATAGAGCAAAAGCAGCCCTTCACAGGAACAATGTGTGCTTTGGTATGCTGTACCCAGCGAAACTCTGGGTCACATACCAAAAAAGAGAATATTTCTTCACATCCCCGCCGACGCAAACAAATTTATCGAAGAACATGGGCTGGAAAACCAACAGCGAGGGTAGAAACACGGGGCCCCTGGTAAGGGGCAACAACATGCCGAGGGGGGGGGGGGGGTGAGGCAATGCCAGGCCCTCCCACCCCCAACATGGCAAGCGCACCCTGAACAAAAAGCAAACCGCTACCCAACGAACCGACATAGATGGGAAACCAAGCCCAGAACAAGGGTATGAGAGTAGCGGAGAAGGGTGAGCAAACAGGGGGAGCGCAGGGTAGGGCGGGGGAAGAGTGGATGAAAAAACGCAGAGGCTGGGCAGGGGAGAAGCGAGACAGTAACTCCCTAGAGGGGGGTCGCCGCACTAGCAAGAAAGCTAGCACCGGGGACATGCAAAAAAGCAGGGCTGCAGCGCGCCCCCAACAGAGGGGACGGCGCCAGGCAGAGGGCGGGTGGAACCACTTGACAGAGGCGGGAGGGCAAATGGGGACAGGAGCAGGGGAAAGAGGGACAAAGGAGGGATATATGGGAGAGGGGGAGAAAGGGTGAGAAAAGGGAGGGACTAGGGGAGGGAAACAGGGGGGGCAGAACACAGGGACGGAGGGACAAACAAGGCAAGAAAAGGAACCGGAATAAGGCTACAGAGTGCCGCAACCAAGGGCTCGGAACAAGGAATTACTGTAAGCATCCACCCAGTACGGCCACTGGGTGAAGGGAAACCCCAAAGTGAAGGGGGCTACCCGCATGGCGGCTGCACAGCGGGCGACTATGGCGGGGGGCCCCTGGACAGAGGGAGGCCCCGGAGCGCAGGAGCCTGACCGCATGGAGAGAGCAGTGACAGCGACCATCCAGGACGGCCCCCTAACAAGGGGGAACCCCGGAGGGCGGGGGTGCCTCCACCAGGTGACTATGGTTAATCCCACAGGAGCGAGGGGACAGAGCCCCCCCCCCCACCAGGATAGTCACCTGGAATGTAAGGGGACTCAACGGCCCAGTGAAAAGATCCAGAGTCCTCAAACACCTAAGAAGCATGAAGGCAGACATAATCTTTCTTCAAGAGACGCACCTGAGAGAGCAGGACCGACTGCAGGTAAGAAAAGGCTGGGTGGGACAGACCTACCATTCCTGTTACGGGACGAGGGCCAGGGGGGGTGGCAATACTGGTCAGCAAATGGACGATGTTTAGGGCGACAAAGATGGTTGCAGACCCGGGGGGATGGTACGTCATGGTTAGCGGGACCCTGGATGGGGCACCGGTAGTACTGGTTAACGTGTATGCGACCATCTGGGATGACACGAGCTTCATCAAGGAGACCATGGCAGACATCCCTGACATAGCGATGCACCGGCTAATCATGGCGGGGGGGGACTTCAACTGTGTACAGGACCCAACGACTGGCAGATCGAACCCCAAGAGGGGGAAACCCGCAAACATGGCAAGGGAACTCGGTCACTTTATGGAACAGATGGGAATGGTGGACCCCTGGAGGTTCACCCACCCAGGGGAGAAGGGGTTTTCCTTCTTCTCCCCAGTACACAACGTATACACCAGAATTGACTTCTTTGTGGTGGGGGAAACGGTGCTTCCGGGGATAGACAAAGTGGAATACTCCCCAATAGTGATATCAGACCACGCTCCACACTACATGGATGTGAGGCTGGAAACGGGCAGGGCCCAACGCCCCACATGGAGGCTGGACGTTGCTCTACTAGCTGACAAGGCCTTCAATGAAAATATATCGCGGGCCATAGCAGAATACACGGAGAACAATCAGAGCGGGGAGGTCTCCCCCTCCACGGTCTGGGAAGCACTAAAGGCCGTACTAAGAGGGGAAATCATCGCTTTCAAAGTGCGAAGAGATAGGGAGGAAAAGGCGGCTAGGCAGCAGCTGGTCGACACCATACTGGAGGTAGACTGTAAATACTCCGAGGCTCCAACCATTGAGCTCCTGGCGGAGAGGAAAGAGTTACAAAGGAACTTTGATCTGCTCTCCACCAGGAAAGCAGTGCTTCAACTCCGCCAAGCACGTGGGACCCTATATGAACACATAGACAAAGCCAGCCGCCTGCTGGCACACCAGCTGAGAAAGCAGGCAGCCACCAAAGAAATTGAGCAAATCAGGGATACTGGAGGTGCATTACAAACAGAGCCAGAAAAGATCAACAAGGCATTCAGGGCCTTTTACCAAGGGCTGTACACCTCAGAGCCCCCAACGGGGGAGGCCGGGATGAAACGGTTCCTTGATGGACTGGACATACCAATCGTGGGGGAGGGCAGAAAACAGGGCCTGGAAGCACCACTAGCACTGGGAGAGATCATGGACAGCATAAGCTTCATGCAGGCAGGGAAGGCACCGGGACCGGACGGATTCCCGGCGGACTTCTACAAAATATTCATGACATCACTGGCCCCGCACCTGCGGGAGACGTTCACAGATTTGCTGGCCAAGGGCACATTGCCACCCGCGCTAGCACACGTCTCAATCTCACTGATAGCCAAGAAAGATAAAGACCCAATGTAATGTGGGTCACACAGACCCATCTCACTGCTGAACGCAGATGCCAAAATGGCCAAGATTCTAGCCAAAAGGCTAGAAGACTGCGTGCCAGAGGTGGTCGCAGAAGACCAGATGGGCTTTGTCAAAGGTAGACAGCTTACCTCCAACATCAGGCGCCTGCTGAACGCGATAATGACCCCCTTCTGGGGAGAGAACACCAGAGGTGATCGTCTCCCTAGATGCAGAAAAAGCCTTAGACAGAGTCAAATGGAAATACCTCATAGAGGTACTGGAGTGGTTCGGGCTTGGAACAGGATTCACCTCCTGGGTAAAACTCCAATACAACGCTCCCATGGTGAGCGTACAGCCAAACAACACCAACTCCCTATACTTCCAGCTGCACAGGGACACCAGACAAGGATGCCCACTGTCCCCGCTGCTGTTCGCCCTAGCGATTGAGCCATTAGCAATTGCGCTCAGAGCGGCAACAAGCTGGAGGGGGATCCGAAGGGACGGCATGGAGCACAGAGTCTCACTCTATGCAGATGACCTGCTCCTCTACATCTCGGACCCACAAAGCAGCATGGACGGAATCATCGTGCTCCTGAAAGAGTTTGGAGCCTTCTCGGGCTACAAACTCAACATGAGCAAAAGCGACATCTTCCTGGTACACCCGCAAGTAGGTGGGGCAGCACTAACGGGACTGCCGTTTAAACAAGCCCAACACACATTCCGTTACTTGGGGATCCAAATAGCCCATGACTGGAAAGGGATCCACAAATGGAACCTCACCAGTCTGACAGAGGAAGTAAAAAAGGAGCTGCAAAGATGGAACACACTCCCATTCTCCCTTGCAGGGAGAGTACAGATGATCAAAATGAACGTGCTGCCCAGGTACCTCTTCCTACTCAGAGCCATCCCGATCTACATCCCCAAGGCCTTTTACCAAGCAGTAGACAAACTAATCATGGCGTTCGTATTGGGGGGTGGAGGAATGCTAGGATCACAAAGAAGGTCTTACAAAAAACAAAATCAAGGGGAGGACTAGCCCTCCCAAACCTACAATTCTACCACTGGGCGGCGACGGCCAATCGAGTAAGGGGATGGATCAAGGAGCCAGAGGCCGAGAGGGTGCGCGCGTAAGAGGCCCATGTAAGGGGACCTCCATCCGGGCCCTTGCCACGGCGGCACTCCCAACCCCACCCAAAAAACATTCCAGCAGCCCGGTGGTGATAGCCACCCTCCAGTCCTAGAACCAGCTACGGCAGCAATTTGGCCTGACCAAAATGTCAGACAAAGCTCCCATCTGTAACAACCACAGGTTCACACCAGCACTGACCGACGCCACCTTCAAAAGGTGGAGACAGGACAAGGGGACACTGACAGTCAGGGACCTCTACACCGGCGGCAGGGTTGCGACACTGGACGAACTGACAGAGAAATTCCAGCTGACCAGGGGGAACGAGCTAAGGTACCTGCAGCTCAGAAACGTCCTACGAAAGGAGACAAGGACTTACCCACAACTGCCACGACAGACATTACTGGAAGAGTTACTGGACGCAAGCATATTAGAGAGAGGAAACTGCAGTGACATGTATGACCGATTGGTAGAAGGGGCCGACACCGTACTGGACGCAACAAGAAGGAAATGGGAGGAGGACCTGGTGATCGAGATAGGGTGGGGACTCTGGAGCGAAGCACTGCATAGGGTTAACTCCACCTCCACCTGCGCAAGGCTCAGCCTGCGCAACTAAAAATGGTACATAGAGCCCACTTAACAAGAACCCATATGAGTAGGTTCTTCCCGGAGGTGGAGGATAGATGTGAACGGTGCCAAGGAGGCCCGGCCAACCACGCCCACATGTTCTGGTCTTTCCCCAGACTTGCGGAGTACCGGACAGCCTTCTTCAAGGCAATGTCCAAAGTGGTGGGGGTGAGTTTGGAGCCATGTCCGAAAGTGGCGGTCTTCGGGGTTTCAGACCAGCCAGATCTATTCCTGGGGAGGAGGGCGGACGTCCTTGCCTTTGCCTCCCTGATCGCCCGCCGTCGAATCCTGTTCGGCTGGCGGTCAGCAGCACCACCTAAAGCTTCAGACTGGTTGTCTGACCTCTCGGAATCCCTCCAAATGGAGAAAATTAAATTCTCCATCCGAGAGTCAGACGACGGCTTCCACAGAACGTGGGAGCCATTCACGCAATTGTTCCGGGACTTGTTTGTGGCCAATAAACAAGGACAATAGCCAGGAACCAGGGGAAAGCAGCCGAAGCATGAGAGGGCGAGATGGAATGGGAGGCGGGGGACAACTCATTCAAAGAGGAAGGAAAGGCGAACCACAGGGGGGGCGAACAAAACTCACTCTAAGATTAAGGCGAACCACGGAGGGGGGGCAGGCAGGGAAGCGTTAACCAACCTGACATCCACAGGAACAGAGAAAAAGGAGAACACAGGTGGAGGACGGGAGGGCCGGCGGAAGCGGCAGCGTGCACGAGAAGATAACGGTGGCGAAATCCGACCGGGAGAAGCAAGGGGCAACACTTGGAACAAAACTTGCCAAACACTGGACATTGCCTAAATTTGTGCCTTTGACCACATCTTTTCCACATAAATACTTTGTCCTAATCTTTAACATGTCTGTTGGTTGTAGGAACTTTCCTGCTTTTTTTTTTTAAGTTTCCTGCCTTTTTGGAAAAAGGGCAGTAACCGGAGTGCTTCTCTCGAAGAAGACGCCACCATTACTGAGAAACATTTATGAATGCTGTGCGGCTATCTCGTGAGCCTGGCAAATCGTAACTGTTTGTTCCAAAGACAGCTCCGATTCCCTCAGCAACCATTCTCTCAGCTTATTTTAATTCACACAAAACACAATTTGGTCCAGAATCATGGAAGATTCCACCGCAGAAAAATTACAGGTTTTAGTTTTTAACTTTAAATCAGTGATGAAATGATCTATGGACTCTTCTGTCTCTGTAAATGTGATCTAAACGCATAGCGTTCACAAATTTCATTCTTTCTGGGGGTGCAATGTGCACCATATCTTCGAATTACTTTGTTCAAATTTTACTATCTTCATCGTTTGCAAATTTAAACGTATTAAACACAGCAAATGCTTTGGTCGCTGCCGCTGTTAGGAGCATTGCTATCTTATGCAAATCTGTTTGATCTCATACATTTACAGTAAGAAACAATTAAATTGTTGTTTAAACACATGCTAGTTGATGTCCACATTACCATGAAATCTGAGACCCATTGGTGGCTTCAACGACTCGATGTCGTTAATTCTTGCAGTCTGCAAAATCTTGAAATCTCTGTGGGCCCCGTGGCAGGCTTGCTCAGTGTTTAATACAATCCAGTGCTGGGTACCATGTAATGTTCTTGTCAGATGGCCTGATTTATATTACAAGAACACTTGTGGCTAAAGCTATAAACAATTTGTTAACATTAACAATGGGTCAAATATATACAAAATAGATGAATAACAGTATTCACATGCACAAGCAACCTCTATCCCCAGCTTTTCAGTCAGTTTGAGGTCACCTGACTCTAATATTCACTTTGAGACTCCTCGTGGTCAGTCGGTGAATTACAACACAACCATGATATCACAACAATACAAAGGATGAGAAAGTTCACATATGTGGAGGGATTGGAGAAGCTGGGATCATTCTCCTTTAGTAGAGGTGATTAAGGAGCTACCAAATATGGAGATATTCAAAATTATGAAGGCTTTTGATTAACAAAATAAGAAGGAACTGTGTCAGCTAACAATTGGGTTGGTAACCAGAAATGGTAGGTTTAAAATAATTCTGGAAAAAAACTAAAGGGGAATTGAGGCGGTCTCCTTCAAATAAAAGGTTGTTAAAATCTCTCCACACCATTTGAAAATGTGGAAAGATCTGATTCCATAGAAAGTTAAAGACAATTAAATATGTACTTGAAGAATTTAGGGTTATGGGCATAAACTGCGGTGTTGGACTAATTCAAACAGCTCTTTCAAAGAACTGATAAAAGCGTGGTAGGCCAAATGGCCTCTATCTGTGCTCTAAGATTCTATAACCTGTTAAACCCATGTCTCCCTATATTACTGAATCATTCTTTGCTCTTAATCTCACTTAAGCCCGATCTCCTTGTTTTACTCTCCACACATTCCTGATTTCATTTAATTCTTATAATCATAAACTGCTGGATTTTCCCCCTAACCCTAACCCTATATCCTCTGTCCAGCTTCTTTTTTTTTTGGATGATGCATGCTTAATAAATAGTCTCTAATTTAATTGTTCAATTGAATCCAGTTTACCGGAACCTGACTAGAACTCTCAACTTGTTTCTTCTCATGCTTTGCCCTTCCTTAGTATTCACGTTATGTTCCTACCAAGCTACAGCTGAACACTAATTGAGGCAATAGAAACATAAAATGCTGAAATGTTCAGCAGGTCTGTAAGCTTCTTCAGAGAGAGAAACCGAGTTAAGGGGAGAAATTTGCTCACCGATTACCTCTAATGGGACAAGTAAAAAAACAGAAGATGGGCCTGGAAGAGATCTAAATGAGGAAAGCAGAATCACAGATTTTTTTTTTTTAATTTAGATTACCCAATTATTTTTTCTAATTAAGGGGCAATTTAGCGTGGCCAATCTACCTACTCTGCACATTTTTGGGTTGTGGGGGCGAAACCCACGCAGACACGGGGAGAATGTGCAAACTCCACACGGACAGTGACCCAGAGCCGGGATCAAACCTGGGCCCTCAGCGCCGTGAGGCGGTTGTGCTAACCACTAGGCCACCGTGCTGCCCCACAGAATCATTAACAACGGCTGTACAGAAAAAGAAAATACGCAAGAAAAATGCGGGCAGAATTTTGACCTGAAATTGTTGAATTCAATGTTAAATGTGGGAGGTTGTAAAGTGCTTAATCTAAAGATGAGGTACGATTCCACAAGCTTAGCTGAGCATCTTGGGAGCAGTATGGGAGGCTGAGGAAGGAGATGGTCAGAGTGGGAATGGGTACAGAGTTAAAATGACAGAGGATCAGAAGCTGGGGTCAACTTATGGACTGAATGGACATGTTTCAAAAAGCAGTCACCTAACATGGGTTTGGTTTCACCAATGTAGTGGACTGCATGGTGAGCAGCAAAGGCAGTATTGAAAATTGAAAGAAGTTGTTATGACCAGTCTCCAGGCAAGGTTTTGAAATTTGTTATCGTGGATGAGATCCCTCAATTTCTTAAATTCCGGAGGGATACCCCCAACTTGTTTTGCCCCGGATGTGAAGTGATGAACTGGTTCCTTTTGTTATTCAAGTTGGTCGCCAGAAGATTAATTGAAAAAGAATCCTTTCCCCTGCAGATATCTTTTCCCAGCCCAATATATTTATGAAATGAAAATCGCTTATTGTCACAAGTAGGCTTCAAATGAAGTTACTGTGAAAAGCCCCTAGTCGCCACATTCTGGCACCTGTTTGGGGAGGCTGGTACGGGAATTGAACCGTGCTGCTGGCCTGTCTTGGTCTGCTTTAAAATCCAGCTATTTAGCCCAGTGTGCTAAACCAGTCACAAACGATCTGCAAGAGCAGCTCTTCAATACCTTCAGCAGGTTGCTCAGTTAAATTGGGCCACTTCCAGACTGGCAGCAGATCATCTGACTTCCTCCTACTTGTGACAATAAGCGATTTTCATTTCCATTTCATTCACTTTATTATATTGCTGACTGTATGATTTTTTAATGTCTGGAGGCCATGGGCTGGATTCTCCCTTCCTGTGGCTAAGTGCCGATGCCGATGGAGGACCAGTGGTGTTTCACGACGGGAAAATTGGTGCGAGCCCTGTGTTGTTCCTCGTGTCTTAATAAAGCTCGTAGTCTCAAAGTTGGAGAAGATGCTTTATTGTGAATTCGTTCTGTCTTCAGAACTTAACTTACGACTACCTCAAATGCTGTCTGCCTGTGTCTTGCTACCATTCTCCCTTCCGTGAAGTGTGTCCTCACTTCCTGTCCCTGTGTATTTATAGCTCTCCCGTGCTCCCTCTAGTGCTTGCTCAGTGGTATTGCATCTACACTGATACACAATCACCACAAGCCCCTCACCGAATCTGTTACCGGTGAGGGGTTAGCACTGGCACTGCGTGAAACACCTGAGGATCATGCGGAGAACGGTCAGAGAATCGCCGAGTCCCGGGCCGCACATGGCGCGGCTGTGCTGGATCACATACCCGCCCACCCCGACCCACAGCCCAACCCTGACCATTCCCCAGGCCACCGCCCCCCCTCCCCCATTACCCCAGTCCTAGCAGAAGGCCCAGGGCAGTGTCATGGATCTTGGCCAAGTGTGGCGGCGTTGGACATTGTCCGCAGTTGGCATGCCAGGTTCATGACCACTGGGACCACATGTGGCCCGCGCTGGCGGAAGCTTGGCTCATCGGAAGCAGAGCATTGTGGGTGAGACGGCTGATGAAGTGCCAATGTCATTGAGCCTGCGCGCGGCGCTTGTCCCGATGACGGCGATTTGGAGGGAGTGAAGCATCGCGAACCGGCGTCAAATCGGCGGTTGCCTCGATTCTGGTGATGGAAGCCATTCTCCGCCCGATCGCCATTACCAATTTCGGCGTCTGGCTACGGAGAATTCCGCCCCATATGCTTGCTCACTGCCGCCTCTTTTACTTCTGTGGCCTGGAGCAAGGAAAGGGAAGAATTCCGGTGACCTGACTTCTTACCAATTTTCAGGTGACATGACTTCTTACCAATTTGTACAGATGCACCATAGAAAGAATCCTATCTCGTTGCATCATAGCTTGGCATGGCAACTGCTTAGCCCAAGTCCGTAGGAAACTACAGAGAGTTGTGAACACAGCCCATTCATTACGCAAACTTACCTCCGATCCATTGACTCTGTCTACACCTCCTGCTGACTTGGGAAAGCGGGCAGCATAATCAAAGACCCCTCCCACCTGGGTTATTTTCTCTTCCAATCTCTTCCATTGGGCAGGACATACAAAGGTCTGAGAACACGCATGAACAAATTCAAAAACAGCTTCTTCCCTGTTGTTACCAGACTCCTGAATGATCCTCTTATGGACTGAACTGATCTCTCCATGCATCTTCTCTACTGAGGAGCACTACACTCCGTATGCTTCACCAATGTCTATGTCTATGTATTTGCATTCTGTATTTGTTAGCACTCTGCCTCATGGCGCCGAGGTCCAAGGTTCGATTCCTGCTCTAGGTCACTGTCCGTGTGGAGTTTACACATTCTCCTGTGTTTGCATGGTTTTTGCCCCCACAACCCAAAGATGGGCAGATAGGGTCACGCTAAATTGCCCCTTAATTGGAAAAAATTAATTGGGTACTCTAAATTTAAAAATAAAGTATTTACATTCTGTATTTATCGTATGTCTCGGCGTAGGACTGGGGTGGGCACAGTTAGAAGTCTTACAACACCAGGTTAAAGTTTAACAGGTTTGTTTGGAACTACTAGCTTTCCGAGCACAGCTCCTTCATCAGGGGAGTGTTTTTCATGTATGGAATGATCTGCCTGGACTGTGCTCAGAACAATCCTTTTCACTGTACCTCGGTACACGTGGCAATAAATCAAATCAATCAATCAATCAACTGCTGCCAGTGCTGAGGGAGGGGAAGGGTAGCGTTCCAATTCAACTGAGCAGCTTGCAGAAGGTCTTGTGGACATAAGTTTGCAGATTGCTGGTGACTTTATTGTACTGTTGATTGTTCAATGTTTAATGTCCAAGGTCATGTTTTTGCTATCGTACTATCGATTGTTTAATGCCTGGAGGCAGTATGCTTGTCTGATGCTGCCCCTCTTGCTTCTGTGGCTTAGAGCAAGGGGAAGGGTGGCAGAAAGATGACCTACCACCAGTGTTTGTGAAGGGAAAGGGGTGCCTTTTGCTCTTCTGCCGTGCTCCATGTCGGTGTACTTTCCGGTGTTTTGTTACGCGACCCTTGAACAAATTTCCACTGATGTGAATCTACTGCTGAATCTGTGGAAGGAGGAGAGTTATTGTGCTGTTGACTTTGTAATGTTTAATGCTTGGAGCCCGTGTATTTGTCTGCTACAGCCCTTCTGCTTCCATGGCCTGAAGCAAGGAACCTGCTGCCATTGCTGGAGAGGGAAGGGGTATTCTCTCACTCTTCCATTATGCTCTCCTTCGGTATGACTTTCGGGTATATTATTATGCTCACCCCCAAGCAATTTTCCACTGATACATGTGCACTGCTGAGAACTGGGGAGGGTTATTGTGCTGTTAATTTAATAATTTTAATGTTTGGAGGCCAGGTTTTTCTGCTGCAGCCCCTTCTGCTTCTGCGACCTGGAGTAGGGAACCTACTGCCGGTGCTGGAGAGAGGGAGAGTGTGCTTTCTTGCTCTTCTGCTATGCTCTGCATCAGTGTGACTTTCTGATGTATTTTTACACTACCCGCCCTCACCTTTCCCGAGCAACTTTCCACTGATGCAAGTTCACTGCTGGGAGCTGTGGGAAGGGGAAGAGAGTGGTGGGTTTATTCGAATGCTGGTGACTTCATTGTACTGTTGGCTGTTTAATGTGTATTTGGTTTTCTTTGTATAAGTGCATTGTTGGAGATTTGTGTTTGTATCGATATTCTGTAGTGAAAAAATGCCTGTGTGTGTGTATGGCACGGTGCCTTTTCCTTGTAGATTAATGTTTGCTGTGACATATGGGCTATTAAGTAGTTTGTTTTTATCTTTTTGCATAAAAGTATTGTTGACCATTTAATAAACAGAATATTCCCAAATGGATTCCGGTGAGTAGACATGCCATTTCGCAGGCAGGTGTGAATCCCTAACACCCCAATCAAACTGTGAGGCCTGTACACTTTGCCTAAACACTGGAAGCATCAACACCACAGAGGAAGCAGCCAACAATCAAACACCGAGAAGCTGGGACTTAGTACTGGGGATATCCCCGCGACCAGAAAGTGGCTCTGTGGATTGGGGCAGGAACCTGAGCTCGGTTCAGGTAATGTTCTCAGAGGGGGTCTGGGTGTGAGGTCTTGAGCCCAGGGGCCCTTGATCTGGCCAGGGGTGCGTGTGCAGGGCAGTGTCCCCCAGTACAACCAGCACGTTTGATGGCACCCAGGGAGGCGGCGGGGAATGTAAGAGTGGTGGACGCTTGGGGGACTCAAAGGTACCGGGTGAAATCATAACTGATTGCCAGTCACTCACCCTCCAATTCCTTTCAGATATCACCTGGGAATGGGGGGGGGGGGGGGGGGGGGGGGGGGTGTGCTGATGGGTTCCAATGTGTGCTGCCAGTATTGTGCTGGGGGGGGGGGGGGGGGGGGGGTGAGGAATGTGGTGCCAACTGCCGGTTCGCCGGGGGGAGCTGGGCATCTGGGGGTGGCAGGTGTAACTGGTGCCGGGGTCCGATGCCAACTCACCAGTGCAGCCCGGTGGAGGTCGTTGGGTTTCTTGTGGCACCTTGTGGCGGCCCTCCTGGTGACACTCCCAGAGCTGACTGCTGCTGCCACTGCCTCTCAGGTGGCACTGGCTTACCTGTGGCTGACCCTCGAATGCCCTCAGCGGAACCTGTGTGGACTCCACCGCGCCCAACAGTCTGGCCAGGTCGGCATCTCTGAAGCGTGAAGCGGGTCTGCGTGGTGGCATGGCTGAGCGCTGTGGAGGGTTTGCTGAGCTGGATTGGTTTTAGAGCTGCTCCCCCTCATTAGCGTGGAGCTGCCGGGCGCAGTCCAGGCAAATCAGCTGGCAGGACAGTCATTCCCGACGTGAAGCCCTCGGGCATCATTACCGGCCCTAATTGGTGGGAGATACCGGTTGGAAGTCTTGCCGGGTTGGCCGCCGGGAAGCAACATTTCCGTTAGATCGTGCCCACTGTATATATTCTATGTGAGCATTTATTACTCAGTTAAGAAATATGACTTGTCATATTTAAAATAACTTTTTATATAGTAGTTGAGTCGGAAAATTTATGGACCTTCAAGCGGCTATTGGATAGGTACTTGGATTAGGGTAGAATAATGGAGTGTAGGTTAACTTCTTAAGGGCAGCATGGTAGCATTGTGGATAGCGCAATTGCTTCACAGCTCCAGGGTCCCAAGTTCGATTTCGACTTGGGTCACTGTCTGTGTGGAGTCTGCACATCCTCCCCGTGACTGCGTGGGTTTCCTCCGGGTACTCCGGTTTCCTCCCACAGTCCAAAGATGTGCAGGTTGGGTGGATTGGCCATGAAAAATTGTCCAAAATTCTATGATTAACCTAGGACAAAAGTTCGGCGCAACATCGTGGGCCGAAGGGCCTGTTCTGTGCTGTATTTCTCTATATCTATATCTCTATAGCTTTAATACAATAAATTAATATATTTTGAATTCAGCTCCCTCTAATTTGATGCATTTAAATCATCAATCTTGTTTGCATAATAGTTGATATCGATCTGGAATGCTGGTGCATATATTACTGCGCTGGATTTGTAGTTTCACTGAATTCAGCCGCAGAGTAGATTACATCTGCAGTGCATGAAATGCACCCTAGGACACATAATCCAAAAGGCATTTTACACTGGATCAGTGCCTGTTCCTTCTTTCTGTAGACATAAGGATATTCCGCCAGATTAAATTGTGAAAAGTCTAATAATTATATTCTAGTGTCCTTCCCTGTCAGTTCTGGTGTCACTTAAGAAATAAACTATTGAGATTCAAAGCTATTGGGCTGGATTCTCCATTTCTGAGACCAAGTGTTGGCCCCGGTGCAGTAATCGTGGAGTTCCACGACAGAAAAACTGGCGCCGCACCTGGATAGATTCAGCTACTGTTAAGGGGCTAGCACCGGCGTAACGTGGAATACATTCGATTCCAATGAGAAAAGGTGCGGGTTTTCCGGTTTTGTGATTGACACTCAGGAGGGTGACAAGCTGCAGCCGCATATACTCACTTCATTCCCCACACACACCATCCCAGCCAACAAGATGGCTGTAAGGTGAGCAGCTCCACACTTCACCGACGCCGAGCTGGAAACCCTTCTGCACACGGTGGAGGAGACGCGGGCCTCCCTGACCCAACCCGGGAGGAATGCTGCCAGCTGCCGCCATTTGTCGTGCCTGGCGCAGGTGGCAGAGACGGTCAGATCCTTGGGCAACACCGTCCGGACTGGCCAGCAGTGGCAGAAAACTCTGCATGACCTCCTCAAGGCGGCCAGGCTGAGTAGGCAGCACTATGCCCCTGGCACTGACCAGCATCCCACACAACCGTAACCTGACCCCTCCCCCTGCAACCCAGAGGGCGGCTGAACACCCACCCTGCACCCATACCAACCTCCATGGTCGGGGGCCCTGGCCAATGAGGCCACCAGCTACTCACCCCCTGGGCTGCGTGCGTCTAGCATTGTCATTTTTTGTTTGCGCTCTCTCTTCCCCCCCCCCCCCCCCCCCCCCCCCCACCCCCGCCCCCCAGGAGAAGGCCGCCATAACTGCCGGGAGTGGGAGAAAGTTGGAGGGGGACCACCGGACTTGCGGCCCATGACAATGGCAGAGCAGAGATCCGTGGATGTGGTCGGCGTCCTGGAGGAAAGGAAGGTCTCCAGGATGGAGTTCGGCTGGGGTAAGAAAGTGAGATGCTGCTGAGTTGCGGGTCCCCATGAGACATGTGCCAATCGCATCCCTCAGTCCCCAACACCACCCTCATCCCCACCCTCCCCCTCACCGTACACCACCCTGACCCCCATCTTCACCCGCCCCAACCCTCATTCCCTCCCGTACCGTGGTCATCTCCTGCATCTCGTCTTGTGTCATGTAGGACCTGCTAGAGTTGGGGCGGATCCATCTGATGTCCCCCGCCCTCAGCCATTCCCACAGCTGGAGACCCCTCGTGAGCCGAGCACTAAAATGAGAGCAGCTCAGACAGAAGCCCTCAAACCGAGACGCAGGACACCCCGGAGCTCGAGTCTGGGGATGACACTGACTTCCCGTCACAGCTGTCCCCAACATCCTCCACCATCCCAGAGATACTCACCTCGATTGGCACTTCAGTGAAGAGGCTCCTTGGACACTATCTGGTGCGCACCACACAGCTAATCCAGTACAGCAGGAAGAGGAAGGAGCACCCTAGGGGGCGGATGGTCGTAGGGCTGGCCGACCCCAGAAACTAACTGCTGTCCATTCAGGTTTCGGGCTTCTGGAACAGACAGTTCCATTGATTGTGGAGATGCAGTCGCAGAACCAGGGACTACATGACAGGTTGTTGGCAAACATTCAGCACCTGCAGGCGCAGTTGGAGGTGTCCCACCGCATGCAGGAACAGGAGTGGTGCCGCCATGAGTGCCACGCGGACAACACCGCACGGGTGGAGGAATTGGGGGCGACGGTTTTGGCTATGGATCAACAGGTCCAAGGCCTGGAACATTCTGTGCAGGCCCTGGCCGAGGGCCAGGACAGGATTGCCGCCTAACAGGCAACCATGTGCAAGAGCCACTTGGAAATTGCAGCAGCACTCCTGAGCAGGGCCCTGTCACAGCAAGCCATGGCTGGGAACGCGGTGGCATTGCCCGGGCACTGACCAAGTGGCGCAGCACAGAAGGAGGTGCTCCAGTCCCAGAGGGAGATAACGCAGTCACAGGCTGATGTGACACAGACACAGAAGGGGGTAGTGGCACAGTTAATGGGTGATGTGGCGCAGTTCCAGACAGAGATGGTCCACTCCCTGTGCTCCATGACCGTGGGCATGCAGACCGTGGTCAAGACCAGAGCGGGCCTCCAGGATTGGCAGCACAGATGGCGGGGGAGCCCCAGCGGATAGCTCCTCTTGCACCCGCGTCCCATGGAGTAGCCTGGGCCACCCCCCCCTCTCTCCTGTCCCTGGCAAATCTGGTAGACAGTAGGCATCAGGCAGTACAGGCCGGCATCACACCACCTGGGACACCCGAGCAGTAACCAAGTCCATCCAGGCCCGGTCTATCCAGAATACGGCCACCAACAAGGACCCAGGTTTCAGGGTGGGAATCACAGCAGGCCACCTCCACTCCTGCTGTACCATCTGGGGACCCACCTAGTTGCAGCTTTAGGGCCCATAAGGCCAGAAAATTTGACACCAGTTAGGTTGGCATGGGTGCAGGGCAGTTTAGTTATAGGGGCTAGGGCACAAATCTGTGTATAGTTGTCACATTAAACACCTGTCCACACTGTTACAACCTGCCTTGGTGCTCTGTCAGATAGGTGTGTGGAGTGGGGTTGGTCTGGGCTGACCAGAGAGGGTGTGGCAGGGGGAAGGTGGGTGGGGGAGGTCAATGGGCGGAAGTTGTTGGTGGCCTGCGATCCCCACCCTCCCCACTCCCCGACCATCCCCACCATCGTCGCCCCAGGGATCCTGTCACAGCAAACCATGGCTGGGAACGCGGTGGCATTGCCCAGGCACTGACCACAGTGGCACAGACACAGAAGGAGGTGCTCCAGTCCCAGAGTCGCCACGGTTAAGGCGACCGTCTCAGCGTCATACTGGAGGGCCCCTTCAGAGCAGTCCAATGGGCGTCGTTGTAGTGGGTGTCAGCGTCGGTCTGTGGCCAACGCTGTTTTTTATTTGTCCATGGGATGTGGTCATCGCTGGTCGGGCCAGCATTGATTGTCTATCCCTGAGGGCATTTAAGAGTCAACCACATTGCTGTGGATCTGGAGTGAAATGTAGGTCAGACCAGGTAAGGTCATAGATTTCCTTCCCTAAAGGACATTAGTGAACCAAATGGATTTTTACGATAAATGGCAACGGTTTCATGGTCACCTTTTAGACTTTTAATTACAGATTTTGATTTAATTCAAATTTCACCATCTGCCATGGTGGGATTCCAACTCAAGTCCCTAGAGCATGATTCTGGGTCTCTGGATTACTAGTCCAGTGGTGGAATGACCAGCTTGCATGCAGCGATCACCCAGGTAGACGGTGGAAAGTGGGCATGAGTCAAACGTTGTCATCTCACCAGAGCTCATCACAGAGCAAGTTGTCATTATCCTCCATCCCATGGAACAGACATAAAAACATAAGACCATAAGAACTAGGAGCAGGAGTAGGCCATCTGGCCCCTCGAGCCTGCTCCGCCATTCAATTAGATCATGGCTGATCTTTTGTGGACTCAGCTCCACTTTCCGGCCCGAACACCATAACCCTTAATCCCTTTATTCTTCAAAAAACTATCTATCTTTACCTTAAAAACATGTAATGAAGGAGCCTCAACTGCTTCACTGGGCAAGGAATTCCATAGATTCACAACCCTTTGGGTGAAGAAGTTCCTCCTAAACTCAGTTCTAAATCTACTTCCCCTTATTTTGAGGCTATGCCCCCTAGTTCTGCTGTCACCCGCCAGTGGAAACAACCTGCCCGCATCTATCCTATCTATTCCCTTCATAATTTTAAATGTTTCTATAAGATCCCCCCTCATCCTTCTAAATTCCAATGAGTACAGTCCCAGTCTACTCAACCTCTCCTCATAATCCAACCCCTTCAGCTCTGGGATTAACCTAGTGAATCTCCTCTGCACACCCTCCAGCGCTAGTACGTCCTTTCTTAAGTAAGGAGACCAAAACTGAACACAATACTCCAGGTGTGGCCTCACTAACACCTTATACAATTGCAACATAACCTCCCTAGTCTTAAACTCCATCCCTCTAGCAATGAAGGACAAAATTCCATTTGCCTTCTTAATCACCTGTTGCACTTGTAAACCAACCTTCTGTGACTCATGCACTAGCACACCCAAGTCTCTCTGAACAGCGGCATGCTTTAATATTTTATCGTTTAAATAATAATCCCGTTTGCTGTTATTCCTACCAAAATGGATAACCTCACATTTGTCAACATTGCATTCCATCTGCCAGACCCTAGCCCATTCACTTAACCTATCCAAATCCCTCTGCAGACTTCCAGTATCCTCTGCACTTTTCGCTTTACCACTCATCTTAGTGTCATCTGCAAACTTGGACACATTGCCCTTGGTCCCCAACTCCAAATCATCTATGTAAATTGTGAACAATTGTGGGCCCAACACGGATCCCTGAGGGACACCACTAGCTACTGATTGCCAACCAGAGAAACACCCATTAATCCCAACTCTTTGCTTTCTATTAATTAACCAATCCTCTATCCATGCTACTACTTTACCCTTAATGCCATGCATCTTTATCTTATGCAGCAACCTTTTGTGTGGCACCTTGTCAAAGGCTTCCTGGAAATCCAGATATACCACATCCATTGGCTCCCCGTTATCTACTGCACTGGTAATGTCCTCAAAAAATTCCACTAAATTAGTTAGGCATGACCTGCCCTTTACGAACCCATGCTGCGTCTGCACAATGGGACAATTTCTATCCAGATGCCTCACAATTTCTTCCTTGATGATAGATTCCAGCATCTTCCCTACTACCGAAGTTAAGCTCACTGGCCTATAATTTCCTGCTTTCTGCCTACCTCCTTTTTTAAACAGTGGCGTCACGTTTGCTAATTTCCAATCCACCGGGACCACCCCAGAGTCTAGTGAATTTCGGTAAATTATCACTAGTGCATCTGCAATTTCCCTAGCCATCTCTTTTAGCACTCTGGGATGCATTCCATCAGGGCCAGGAGACTTATCTACCTTTAGCCCCATTAGCTTGCCCATCACTACCTCCTTAGTAATAACAATCCTCTCAAGGTCCTCACCTGTCATAGCCTCATTTCTATCAGTCGCTGGCATGTTATTTGTGTCTTCCACTGTGAAGACCGACCCAAAAAACCTGTTCAGTTCCTCAGCCATTTCTTCATTTCCCATTATTAAAACTCCCTTCTCATCCTCTAAAGGACCAATATTTACCTTAGCCACTCTTTTTTGTTTTATATATTTGTAAAACCTTTTACTGTCTGTTTTTATATTCTGAGCAAGTTTACTCTCATACTCTACCTTACTCTTCTTTATAGCTTTTTTAGTAGCTTTCTGTTGCCCCCTAAAGATTTCCCAGTCCTCTAATCTCCCAGCAATCTTTGCCACTTTATATGCTTTTTCCTTCAATTTGATACTCTCCCTTATTTCCTTAGATATCCACGGTCGATTTTCCCTCTTTCTACCGTCCTTCCTTTTTGTTGGTATAAACCTTTGCTGAGCACTGTGAAAAATCGCTTGGAAGGTTCTCCACTGTTCCTCAACTGTTCCACCATAAAGTCTTAGCTCCCAGTCTACCTTAGCTAGTTCTTCTCTCATTCCCTTGTACTCTCCTTTGTTTAAACACAAAACACTAGTATTTGATTTTACTTTCTCACCCTCCATCTGTATTTTAAATTCCACCATATTGTGATCGCTCCTTCCGAGAGGATCCCTAACTATGAGATCATGAATCAATCCTGTCTCATTACACAGGACAAGATCTTGGACCGCTTGTTCCCTCGTAGGTTCCATTACATACTGTTCTAGGAAACTATCGCGGATACATTCTATAAACTCCTCCTCAAGGTTGACCGACCTGGTTAAACCAATCGACATGTAGATTAAAATCCCCCATGATAACTGCTGTACCATTTCTACATGCATCAGTTATTTCTTTGTTTATTGCCTGCCCCACCATAACGTTACTATTTGGTGGCCGATAGACTACTCCTATCAGTGACTTTTTCGCCTTACTATTCCTGATTTCCACCCAAATGGATTCAACCTTATCCTCCATAGCCCCGATGTCATCCCTTACTATTGCCCGGATGTCATCCTTAAATAACAGAGCAACACCACCTCCCTTACCATCCACTCTGTCCTTCCGAATAGTTTGATACCCTCGGATATTTAACTCCCAGTCGTGACCATCCTTTAACCATGTTTCAGTAATGGCCACTAAATCATAGTCATTTACGATGATTTGTGCCATCAACTCATTTACTTTATTCCGAATACTATGAGCATTCAGGTAAAGTACACTTATGTTGGTTTTTTTACCTCTGTTTTGAATCTTAACTTCTCCAGTTTTATTCCTTTTGTTATTACTGGGCCTATTCGCTGAGCTCCCCTCAGTCACTGTACCTTGTACTGTCGCCCTTTTAGATTTTTGACTATGTCTTCTCTGCCTTGCACTTTTCCCCTTACTTCCTTTTGCTTCTGTCCCTGATGTTACTGCCAGCCAAATCTCCCACCCCGTAGTGCGGCAGGTATGTATCATGCAGGGGGTGCAGGCAGGGGTGTGTGGCCGGGAATTGGGGATGCGGTAGTGGGGTGTGGTATCCGTGCCCTTGCTAGTGTCCCCCCGCCCTCCCCACCCCAGTCGGTGAACCTGGAGGTGAACAGAGCGTCCCGTGCGCAGTCGCCCTGGCGTGCAAGCTGTGCGGCTTCCCATGCCTGCCAAGGCTCCATGTCCTGCCCGGTCTTCTCCTCCCCCGCATCCTCCTCACCAGATGAGGCCTGGCATTCATCCTCTTCTCCTCCAGCGCGTCGCCCCTGCTGCATGATATTGTGGAGGATGTAGCAGCCTCCACGATAAAGGCGACTGTCTCAGCGTCATACTGGAGGGGCCCCTTCAGAGCAGTCCAGGCACTTGAACTGCATTTTCAGGAGGATGAACCACTGCCCTATCACAGACCTGGTCGCAGCATGGGCGTCGTTGTAGCGGGTGTCAGCGTTGGTCTGTGGCCTCTGTGATGCACGATCAATAACTCCCGAAGCAAGATTGTAGGACAATTGAAGGCTTTATTGAACTAGATGGTTCCCCCAGCAGCGCAGGCACAGAATGCGGCAGCTAGGGAAACACAGACTCTTATACTCTGCCTTTCTGGGCAGAACCAGCTGGCAGGCTTCACCAATGATCTTACAGTATCAGGTACCTCTAACACCAATGATCTTACAGCATCAGGTACCTCCAACCTAGATACCGTAATACCCCTAATACCGACTACCACACTCTGAATCGGCGTCAACAGCCACACCAGCAGTGGATAACCCCTGCCGCCTGGGAGCCAACCCCCCAGCTGGGGCGGGGGGTTGCATCTCGAACATGTCAGGAAGCGTCAAGTGTGCCAGGATGAAGGAGTCATGCACACTTCCCGGGGATCGGTCGCAGACGTGCATGGTGCGCAGCTGATGGTCACATATCATCTGCAAGTTCATCGAGTGGAACTCCTTTCAGTTTGTGTAGAGAGGCCTGTCATTTGCAGCTGCTTGTATGACGACATGCATCCCATCGTTTATCCGCTGAACCCGGAGCATGTTGGCGATGGCGGCGAACCCCGCTGCCTGGGCATCCTGGCGGGCTCGGCGCACATTGAAATGGATGTATTGAGCCACCTGGGCATATAGGGCCTCCTGACAGCGCGGATGTGCACCGAGGTCTGTGAGATCCCGGACAGGTCCTCACTCGGCGCCTGGAAGGACCCCGCAGCGTAGACGTTCAGGGCGACCACCACCTTTGATGGTGGTCCATACAACCAAGTTGCCATGAACTGGCAGATATGTCACACTATATCCCTACTCAGCCGTAGTCTTCAACGGCATGCCCGGTCCGGCAGGTCCTTGAATAACAGGTGCTGCCGATACACACGAGGCCTCATGCGGCGCCTCCTTGGCACATCCTCCTCCTCAGCCTGTTGGGCCTCCAACCTGGGTGGCTACCTCCACAGCAAGCTCCGCTGCTGCAGCTTCCTCCTCCTCCTTGAGTAGCGCCAGCTCGTACAGCCGCAGGGTATCCCCCAGAGCTGCGACAATTCGGAGGAAGTCTCCCATTGCTGGTTGAATTCGAATATCCATTGTCTGCAAGGGGTGAAAGGCGGACATGTTAGCATGGTGCATACCCTCGTGCCCAACCAGGTCCACCAAGCTACATGGTGGCCCAGGTCGGCACTGCGGGCTCCACCTCCGCATGTCCCCTCCCCCACTCCCCATCACCACACCCCTGGCCTCGTCGGTGCCCGGCACCATGGGGGCCTCTGGCCCTGGTGCCTGTCCCTGATGCCAGGCGTCTGTCGGCTTGCACTGCCCTTGCAAGCGGTACGCTCCGCGACTCCCGCCCGGCACCCCGGTAGGGGCTACAGTGGACGTTGCCCTGGGTGGGCTGCATGATGCCCTGCCGGCGGGTGGTGACCGAGTGGGGGAAGGGTATGGCGGAGGCTGGGGTTATTGGGGGCACCCACATGGCCGATGTCACTCTGCAGAGCCAGGAGCCAAAGTGGGTGGTCAGTGTGGTACGCAGCAGGATGGCTGCCTTGCAGGTCGCAGCAATAGCAATCCATGCGTGGACACTCCAACAGTCCCATGATGGGGGTGGGGCACCCCGGCCACATGGCCTGTTCACCCATCACCTTCCCCCGACCCCGCCTCCCCACCCCAGCCAGTGTTTGGCCCGGTAGCCCACGATCGCGCCCCTCCATGTCCTACCTCCAAGTTCTCCCTCATCAGCCATTACTCCGGTTTCACGATTTTTAAAAGCACAAATGAACCGTGCCGTCTGGAACTTGGCCCATCAGAGGCTGAGAATCACGGAATACCGTGTCAGCCTCGCTGTTGCTAAGCAAATGATGTTCACTGTACGTATGTTCCAGACTGCTTTGACGCCGCTGTCGAGGTGGCGGAGAATTGCGATTTGGAGTCAAATTGGCGCCCGCTGTGATTTTGGCATCGCAACCTATCGTCCGCCCAATCACAGTTCATGATTTTGGCATCAGCCAATGGAGAATTCTGCCCGTCATCTTAATTGTATTATTAAGTATTTATAGAGGCAGATCATTCACCCAGCGGGACAATGCTGGTGTTGATGTTCCATGTGAGCCTCCTCCCACCATTCTTCATCTAACTTCATCAACGTGTCTTTCTATACCTTTCTCCATCATGTGTTTATTCAGATTCCCCTTAAATTCATCTATGCAGTTGGCTCAGCTACTCCATGTGATAACAAATTCAACCTGAGTTTCTCCTGAATTCCCTATTAAATTTATTAGTGGCTATTTTATATTCATGACGCCTAGTTCTTCTCTTTCCGTCCAGGGGAAACATCTCCCCTACAGTGGCGGACTGTGTCTAAAAATATAGGTTGCTAGGAGACAAAGGTGGCCCACCCACAACTACAATGCTATCATTTAATTTTCATAACGAATAAATAAAATTTTCAAAAAATATATATGGAAAAAAGGGTACAATTAAAATTTTTGTGGAAAAAATGTGTATTTCTTAGTAATTACAGTGTACACGTACTGTACATATTACTGGCAGTAGATACCAAATGTAAATACAGAATGTTATAATTTAATTTTTAATTTTTGTTTTTAATTTTAAGTAATTGGTTGATATTTTTAAATAGTTTACTGCACAATTTACACATTGCTAGTTCAAAAGCACAATAGAGCATTGCATGCAGTCCACTATATTAAGAGCAATCGTTTGTGTTCGCTAGATGATTGTGCGAATCTGCCAATAATTGCTTCTGCATCCAATTCATCCAACAATTCCTTTTCAATGGATAGCAACATGTATGATTCCAAATTCTCTTCAGACAGCAAATTTCTTAACCTTGTCTTTATGATCTTTAGCTTTGAAAATGTCCTCTCACATTGGACTTGAGTAACTGATAGTGTGCAGATGACTTTATAAAGTTCATAAAGGTTATCATATGCCTTGCCATGAAGTCTGTTGGATGCCAGAATTTTTAGTACACATGATGGGCAAGTGCTGCAAATTTTACAATTGTTGCAACTGGAATCCATATTCTCACCATCATTAAGCAATAGCTTTAATACATCAAAGTTTGAAGCAAAAGAAAACAATTCCAATATTACTTGATCTTTGCTGATTTGTGGAAACAGCCTAATAATACCTTCCAATGCTTCATCTTCAAGGCCCTTCTCTGCAATAGTTTTAAACTTTGCTGGGTCCAAGCAGGACAAATCTTTATACAACTGTTTGTGTTGTACAAAGCGTGATTCTAGTGACTGGACAATGCGATCCATTATTAGGTTAAACACATTTACTCGAAAATCAGCTAGAGAATCTGAGGAATTTCTTTCATCATCAATAAACTCATCTGCCATTCTTTTCTTCTTCCTCTGCCTCTTAACTGGCAATGCTGTTTCCAACGCATCAATTTCCAATGTTTGATTTTCATCCATATTCATCTGTGAAATCCTGTCATTACATTTATTTACAAATTCCAAAGCCTTGCTGTGAACGTTATCAAATGTTCTTGTCTGTTCCTTCAACTTTGTTGTAGCTGAATCTACCAAACTCCATGCAGTAAACATATCTAAACCACTTGTCTGTAGATAACTGTAGATAACGGGGTTGTAGTTTCAAATATATACAAGTAAGTAAATGCTGTCAATATGGTTTCAAACTTTAGAAGACTTTGAAGTAAAACATTTGCTTCATGTTTTGTTTTTGCATCAAACTTTTCTGAATCTTGTATCATTGATAAGCATGTCAATAGATTTACGAAAGTACTGGCAGCGGCATCATCAAAACGTCCAAATATAGTTGTTGCTGCATTGGATTTTCCTGACCATCTGGTCTCACCAATTAGCTTTAATCGTTTCATTTTTTCTTGTCCTAGATGTTTTCCAACAACTTCTATCCATACAGCCATTCTCTTGTATGATGCTTTCACAAAAGTTGCTATATTCTGGAGCAAATTGAAAAAAGAAACTGCAGGCACACAACATTTTGTTGTTTCAGTTATCACCAAATTCAAGACATGGGCATAGCACCATATATGAACATGTTGATCAGCCACATCAGCAATTTTACTTTGTAAACCATTATACTGGCCGTGGTAGCTTGCAGCGCCATCTGTGCTATCAGATAAACATTTTTGGGGGTCAATTTTAAGATGCTGTAATGTTTCAATCAATAGATCAAAAAGTCCCTGTCCTGTACCATCATTACTTGGCACAACTGAAAGTAGTCGCTCACAGATAATACCTTTAAGCACATACCGAATAATAATGCTAAACTGATCGATGGATGAATTATCTTGTGTTGAATCAACCTGAACAGAATAATATTTTGCTTGAGAAACTTCATGACTAATTCTTTCTTGTATCATATTCTTCATAATTTTGATTAACATGTTTATAGTTGTTTTACTCAGGTATGTAACAAGTCCACCACGGCCTTTACTTTGAGCCTTTCCTTGTTGCTCTAATCGTTTGATTCTTTGTTTAGACTTGTTTTGCACTGCAGAAACGTGAGCTGCCATAATGGGGTCATATTTTGCCATCAACTGCACTGTAGCTAAAAATTTGCCATGATTCAGAACCTCATTATCTAGAGTCTAGGCCGATTCATTTCTGTGACCTCGAAAAGGAAGTGCTTGCTTGCCTAACATCTTTATGATGTCTATAATCCTCATGACAATACTTCTCTGCTTCAATACTTCTTCTTTCCTTTTAATTAGTGATGCTGCAAAAAATGTATCTAAGGTGCCATCATTAACCACACTGATATATTGCTGAGCATTTCTGACATGTGTTGTTGTCGATTCATGTAAAGTCAAGCTCTGGCTAATACACCTGTAGTCACTAAAGCCACGTACAAAGGGTGATGGATTACAAGTGTTGGGAAACTCAAAGGCTGAGCAGTATGAACAATATAAGCATCTATTTTCTTTGTTATATGTTAGCCATTTTCTTGGGACTGAGTCATTCATAATTTTCCTCTCATACAAACGAGCATCAAATGGCAGATCATCAAGTGGCTGAAGTAGATGTTCAGCAAAAAACTCTTTTAGCTTTGCTCGTGATGGATATTGGAAGATTCCAGTAATTGATCTTTCATTTTCTTGCGTAGGTTCATTTACAGGATGTGCTTCAGAAACCGTCATTTATGCTTGAAGGAATATCTGATTCCCTGTCACTAGTTGAAGCTATGTGTTCAGATGTTGCAACTACAGGCAGTACAGATACCGGAACAAGAAAGCCAGAAGAAATATTGGGCCTGGGTTGATTAGTAATGGATGCACTTGTATTTGTCTCTACATTCAAAGTAGCTCTTCTCTGTTCTTGTAACTCGCATGTCATTGCATCATCACCATGAGCATTGTTTCTTGCTTCTTGATTATTTGTTGCAGAACTGGATATTGATGTGGATTGTGCTTGTGGTATTATAAACTCTGTAATAGGCCTGCATCGCTTGGCTGATTCCTTCCTTTCTGCTTCTTTTTGTTCTTTGCGTTTTAGTGACCCAAATTTATGCTTTTTCTTTTCCATGCTGGTAGGGGTAATATTCCTGAAATAAAAACTTAATTAAAAATAGTCCACATTGGGAAAAATTAATATTGATGATTGCAAGAATAACTTGAAGGAACGCCAGATAAACCCCTACTTGATAAAAAATATAAAATAACTTACTTACACTTCAATAGGCTATGTTCATTAGTCAATACTACTGTGGCCTATGCAGCTTCAGAAGAGGAGACAATCCACTGTCCAGTGATCACACCAGCAAGCAACTGAGACAACTGTTGAAACTTAAAAGTTTGGTTCGACTATAGTAAGACATTAAGAATGGTCCCACGACCAAAGTTAACATATCCAGTTTGATACCAGTGTAATGTTACAAGTCGCAACCCTTTGAGTTTACCGATCATGGCTTATCACTTCAATATCTTTGACCTCATGATTCACGGTCAAAGGTACCGCTTCTCCTTTTCGGTGACCTCAAAACCCTATGTACTGCTTGATATCCTTTCAAGTTGCCAACCATCTCAAATCACGAACTGTAACTTTATCTTTAAATTCACACACTCTTGCTGAAAATGTGAAAATGTGGATTTCCAACTATGTCCGACCCGGGTGAACTAGCCCCCCCCCCCCCCCCCCTCCACTCCTTTTCACATCCGTTTAACACTGCTTCGTTCCTTCATACACTGAGTGATTATTTGTTTGTTTCTTTATTGCATTTTTATTTGGTATTGCTCTTTTTAAAAACAATTATATTTTATTAAGTTAGAATACAAATCTCAGGAAAGAAGTTGGAGATTTATTTATCTAATTAATTATAATTTTTAAGGGCCCTTCAGAGATTCACGGGCCCCTTCTTGGCTCTCCGGGTCCCGGACTGATGTACCGGCTGAACCAAGCTTGATATCTTTTGAAGTTGCCGACCATCTCAAATCACGAATTGTAACTTTATCTTTAAATTCACACACTCTTGCTGAAAACATGGAATTGCCTTAATTATGCCCGACCCGGGCCCCCCTATTCCACATCCTTCCACTACCTCCCCTGCTTCGTTCCTTTTCATGCACTGCTTATTTGTGTCCTGTTCTCTTTTTCTTCTTATTCCTTTTTATTACTAAAACAGTTGTCTGTGTTTGTTTCTTTATTGCATTTTTATTTGATATAGGGGGCCCACTTCATCAGGGGTCCACTTGCCATCGGGCAAGCTGATACCCTGGCCAGTCCGCCACTGCTCCCCTACATTTACCCTATTGACCCTTACATAATCTAAAGGACCTGTGTCTAGTCACTCTTTAGTCTTCTCTTTTTTAAACAGTCTCAATCTGTTCCAATTTTCTTGATAGGTATTTTCATAGTTCTGTTATTGTCCTTGTAGATATTTTTGGTACTATTTCAATATCCCTTTCATAACATGGAGGTTGTAGATATATATGCTTCTAATCCTTCTTTACAGTTTCTAAATATAACTTTACAGAACATAATCTGTTGAGATACTTAGGAATGCGAAAATCTGTACGTGATACCTGCTGCTGAAGGTAAAGGACTTCTGAGTTCCCTCAACATTGTGCGATTGACACATTTGAGACAGGTTGTTAAATAGAAGAAACCAAGAATCAAGGGCCCCCCAGAAGGTTTAAAGGAAAGATATAGATTGAATGAATGAATGAATTGAGGCAGCTGGACATATACTGCTGGTAGATGCCAAAAAGAAAAATACTGCAGATGCTGGAAATCTGAAATAAAAATTGGGAAGTGAAACATTAACCCTCTGCTCTTCCCTCTACAGATGGTGCATGACCTACAATTTTACGTCAGTCATTTGAGACAGGCTTTGAATTCAAAGGACCCTAATCAGTAGCCATTTAAGGCAGAATTCCACCATCCGACACCCAACCAGAATGGCCCAGAACCCAAAACTCTGAACAGTCTGCCTGACGGTTGTTCGTTATCAGAGCTAACCAAATGTCATCCTTCCTTTGGGATCCTTGTCCAATCAAGGATTGACGAGATGACATGTCCATTCTGTCAAGGGAAGGTAATAGCGTAATGGTATTGTCCCTGGACTATTCATCCAGAGATCCAGGGCATTGCTCTGGGGACCCGGGTACAAATCCCAGCATGGCAGATGGAGAAATCTGAATTCAATAAAAATCTGGAATTAATAGCTAATGATGAGCATGAAACCATTGACAATTGCAATAAAAACACCTGGGGCGGAATTATTTCAGCCCACACCGGGTCAGAGAATCGCCAGGCCAGACGCGATTTATGCGACGCCGCCCTGATGTCTGTCCGCCAATTCTCCGGTGATCGGAGAATCGGCGCCATTGGCGCCAGTGCGGCCGGTGCGGCACCAGTCGGGGGCTGCTCTACGCGACCCCCCACCAGCAATTCTCCGCCCAGGATGGCTGAGTGGCCGCCCAAAAAAGCCCGAGTCCCGCCGGCGCCATTCACATCTGGTCTTACTCAGCAGGACCTCGGCGTCCATCCTGTCGGGGGCGGCCTGGTTGGGGGGGGAGGCGGGGGTCCAACCGCGGCGGGGGCCTCCCCCATGGCCCGGCCCGCGATCGGGGCTCCCGATCGATGGCCCGCCTCTTGTGGTGGGGGCCTCTTTTGCTCCTCATCGGCCTCTGTAGCCCTACACCATGTTGTGTCGGGGCTGGCGCGGAGAAGGAGGCTACTGCGCATGCGCGCAATCGCGCCGGTCACAGTGCGCATGCGCGCCAGTCGCAGCGCACACGTGCAGACCCGCGCCGCTGATTTGATGCCGGTATCGGCAGCTCAAGCGGCGTGGGTCACTCCAGTACCATGCTGGCCTCCTGTAAGGCAGAGGATCGCTACACTTAGCGGTCCGATGATGCCGTCGTTAAACTCTCCAGTTTTTATGATGGCGTCAACACTCTGCCTTCAGATGGGAGAATGCAGCCCCCGGTTTACTAATGCACCTTTATGGAAGGAAATCTGCTAACCTCACCTGGTCTGTATGTGACTCCAGATCCACAGCAATGTGATCAATTCTTAAATGCCTTCTAATTGGCCTCTGAAAAGGAAATTAGGGATGGGAAATAAATGCTGGCCTAGCCGGCAATGCCCACAGCACAGCAATTGAATTTAAAAAAAGTGAAGGATTTCTGATAGACCACGACATGTTTGAGAAAAGTTCACCTCAGGAAAGGAGGTCTGGGAAGGCTACTCCACTGGTCCCCCACTTGAAATGAAATGAAAATGAAATGAAAATCGCTTATTGTCACGAGTAGGCTTCAATGAAGTTACTGTGAAAAGCCCCTAGTCGCCACATTCTGGCGCCTGTTCGGGGAGGCTGGTACGGGAATCGAACCGTGCTGCTGGCCTGCTTGGTCTGCTTTAAAAGCCAACGATTTAGCCCAGTGATACTCACAGGTCTTTCTGATTGGCCTGAGGGGCTGAAATGAGGTGAACTCTATCAAAGATGGGATGAAAAAGACAACCACTTCAGCTCAGAAGGATTGGGACATAGAACTTGGAACATAGAATTTACAGTGTAGAGGAGGGCATTCGGAGAACATGCAGACTCCACACAGACAGTGAACCAAGACGGGAATTGAACCTGGGACCCTGGAGCTGTGAAGCGAGAATGCTAACCACTGTGCTACCATGCCAAGACGAGAGAATACAACTGGACCAGAGGCAGGCACACAAGCTGGAATCTCTAGTGAAAGCCAGTCCGTTGGCCATTGGCAACGTACTTGTTCCACTGGAAGTGGAATCTTATTCCATGGGCTGCAGGTGTCAACAATGACCTGTCCTGAGAGTTTGAGCCTCCTGAGACACATTGAAAGAGCTGATCCTCTGTCTATAGAGCCCTGTGTTGAGGGTCTTGCTTCATTCCAGCTAGATCTTGGTGTCGATCCTATCTTCCAAATGGAATGGCATGTGGATGAAAAGAAGGCAGCTTGTTCTATTGTTCCTGCTGCTTCTGGTGAAAGTTCTACTCCAGATCCTCAGCAGCAGTGTAAGGTGGAGCTGCATAAGCTGTTCCCATGCCAAGGTGGAGGCTGCCAGCAAGGAAATATAGCTTAAGGTCTGTGTTGTGCTTTGTGGGTGAAATATCTTCCAAGAAGTTAGCAATCACCTGTCAAGCAGCAAAAGCACTATCTGAGAGAAGAACAGCTATGAACCCAGTCTCTCAATGACCATGGCTGGAACTCTTCAGTGTAACTGATCAAAGTTTTCCCAACTTATCAGTTTCACCGAAGAAGCGCTTCCTTCTTGTGCACTCACTGGTAAATTGCTGAGATGTCCAGAAACAGGTTCCATGGCTGGGAAATCCAAGATTTAGGGCAAAAGCTGTTGACTTCTTCGCAATCAAAAACTTCTTAATTACTCACCTGACAGATTCAAGGAAGTTCCCCATTCACTTTCAGTGCTGCCCTGGGGAAAACTGGAAGGGGGTGGGATAACATCTGGAACTTGGCTTCATTTCATTTTCCGTGCCTTTCCCACCACACTTCCACTGAATCCACCTCCAATAGCCTGAGAAAACTCTGCTCACAGTATAATGTCCATACCGGATGCATACCTCCTGGAAATTAATTTTAGTTTATTTGTCAAGGTTTGTAGAAACTATGCCACATGTGGATGCATTCTTGTTTCAATGGCCTGGGACCAATAAAATTGTGCACTGTGCAGCAGCTTCGAGCACGAAAATTAGACAAAGCCAATCCAGTTACCCCAGAATGAATTTAAGCAGAATAATATGCTATAACAGAGAACCATTTTAAGATTATAAACTAACCTTTATATTGAGCTTATTGCTATAAACGGCTTTGACTTTATGGTTTAAGGCAAGATATGAACCTTTCAATTAAAATATCACTTGGAAATCAGTTCAAAGGTGTCCATTATTCCCAAAGTACTGGTGAGTGTAATTGTAAAGCTATACTTTAAAGGGTTTACAGGGGAGTGCTTACAGAGTAGTAATCTCATCTGGAAACTTGTATTTATATGTATCATGTCTTTCAGAACTGCTCCAAAACACGTCACATACAATGAATTGCTTTAGAGTGCAGTCATGTAATGGAGCAGCCATTGTGTACACTGGAAGGTGTTACAAAATGTGGAGATAATTGACCAATTAATCCTCTTTGAATGTTGACCCAGACATCAACTAATCCCTGCTCCCTTTTAAATAGCGGCACGGTATTAACAGCCACCTAAACTGCTGCAACAACAACTTGTATTTATATAGTGTATTTGACAGAGTAAACATCCCCCAACACTTAATGGGCAAACAGAGTCTTTGTGCATATCCCGTTGGCAAGGCAGCATCTCTGACTATGTGGCATTCCCTCAGTATGTCGATTCCTGGTTAATTTGCTGTCAGTCTAGATTCAATAAAATCTGAGATGGATTTGCAGGTATCATATCATTTAATAATAACTAACTTGCAAGGCTGACTCAATCCATAGGACCTCAGGACACACACACTGTCTTCTGAGAGCCCAGAATAAAGAGAGACAGAATACAAAGAAGCTTCTGCTGATATATTCAAAATCACAGTAAGATTCACATATAAGCTTCCCATTGGTCATTCTATACACCTCCTGACCTGGCCCTATATCCTAATTGGTCACTTTGCATTGTAACCCCAGCATCTTTTTCAAACTTCTGACCACGAGGTTACCATCCCCCGCGAGCCATGAAACTTCTGCTTTCCTTTGTTCTGTCTGTGACCACAGTGCCCTCAGGGTCCTAGTGCCTAATTTTATCACATTCATTTATTCATTTCCTCATTCCCTCCTTTTATCATTTCATGATAAACTATCGGTCCAAGCCGCAGTCACGGCCCCTCATCTAGGAAAACTTGTTGCAGCATTTCTAAATCCTACTGCAGCACCTCATCGGCCGCTGCATGCTCGTGGATCCTAACAGTCAAGACTCTGGCGGCGGCTATCTGTTCCACGGCACCCTGCATTTTACCCATCACGCATTTAAGGATGATCGTGCCCACAAAGATGCAGGCGAGATAGTCAAGAGCATACCGGTTCTGCATGGCAAACAACCGCAGTTGAGATAATTCCCTGGTTATTGCCCCGAGGGCCCCTAAGGTCTCGTTTCCCAGGATGGTAAGGCCGCAAATAAAATACTTCCTATCGTTGACCGCCAAGGAACCCCCCATACCCCCCAGTGTCAAGGCGTTCAGAATTCCCCATCCGGCTGAGTGGCCCCGGTTGGGGGCTGGAACCTGAGGTTTCTTCCAACCTTCGCAGAATTCGGCTGAGACTGACCGGCGCGCCAATTTATGGTGCAGTATCCACTCAGTGGGGCAGGGGACTGTGGTGGGGACTAGAGTCCCGATAGCAATTTGGCGGGGAAATGGGAGTGACTAAACATTGGCCATTGTACCATTAAAGAAAAAGTAGTATCCTTGCTCCGTGTACCGGCTAGCATCACAATCAGTGTATTGGTTGAGCAGGGAACCCCCAGTAGCCCATTTCATCCAGCTTTGGAACGCCCATTCGGGCCTCATAGCAATGCAGAACGCCCTAAACTCAACAGTGATATGAGAGACATTCGCCCAGCTACAAAGGAGCTGGATGCCCAGCGTCAATGGGACACAAGTAGCATTGTAACAGGCACATTGACCTGATGTCAGGGTTATGCAACACTTTGGATCAGTACAAGTGGAGGACAGACATGTTATATTCATTTTCATCTCTACCAGCAAACAGCCGTACCTCTCACTGCTGAAACAATTCTCATATGACCGGGAATCTCTATTGGGAGTGAAGGGGCTAGATATATATGCCCTCCACCGTTGAAGCTTATCCTAGTGAGAGTGGGAATTATCCCCAGGAAGGGGAAGGCGAATAGCCGGTGGGCCGAACCTGGATCGGAAGGAAGAGTAACTTGCGCGGGCGGTGGCTCGGAACTCTGACAATGAACCACAGTTTGGGGAGTGCCCCAAAGCGGTGAAACAGAAAATAACCTAGACACCGATGTGGGGTTTGGGTAGCAGACAACCCTCCCCTGGCCATACAAGCGGTGGTAAATCTAGAAGAGATTCATGCCGTCCAGGTTTCCCTCATTCCGGATCCTAAATAAATTAAGTACATCTCCTGATAATCTACATCTGGTTGTACCTCCCCTCTTACACAGCCCTTCCTCTGTCTAGTCCCTCTTTCTCTCTCACAACCTCTTCCTACCCCCTCCTCATAGTCTGATTTTACCTGTAAGGCATCAAGGTTAACACATCCAAAATCAAATTTACATATGCTCCAAAAACAAGGCAATGTCCATGCAGTCTTCCCTTCCCATCGTTGGGACCGGTGCAATTGCGTCATAAGTCCTGAATGGTCCGTTAACCGGATGACCTTCCATGAGTCGATACCACGTCCTCGTATATGGGGGCAGCGAAGAACGTCATCTTTGCAGAGGTGGAATGTCCGGGTACTTCGGTTGGGGTTACAGATGTAGATGATATTCCCCTGTTCCATTACCGCCGCCGATGTCACTCTAAGCGAGGCGTTGCCGAAGATCACACAGGCGGCGTGTAGCCACCCCATCATGCTTCACACCTGTAAAATAGCGCTGGGGAAGGGAGGCAGGTTAGTGACCGACCTTTTACAGTGGTGGAGGTGGACCCAAACACTCCACCCCTCCACTTTAACTGCAGTGGGGGTGGTAAGGAGAACTTGGAAAGGCCCCTCCCATCGTGGCTCTAACCCTTTCCGAGTCCAATTTTTGACCATGACATAACGACCAGGCTGCACTGAGAGCGAGCTATGTGATAGGGACGGTGACGAGTGAGCTGCACGGTACTGGCCATGGAGCTCCTTGAGGGCGTTAGTGAGGGCTAGAACATAGTTAGTCCTTTCTTTAGTCAGATGGTGAAACTGGACCAATCTGGGAACAGGCAGGTTCCCGGGAGTTCTAATGGGCCTGCCGGAAAAGACTCGGCAGGAGAGAGCCAGGCCGATCCTGCAGGTGTGACCTACAGCTGAATGAGGACACCGGAGAGCAACTTAAGCCATGTCGGCCCCGTGTCCGCTCTTAATTTAGCCAATCTAGTTTTGAGGGTCTGATTATGTCTCTCAACCAACCCGGCTGACTGCGGTCTGTCCACACAGTCTAACTGATAACATATCCCCAACTGGGAGCAGAACTCCTTGTTAATCTGTCCAATCAAATGAGGCCCGTTAACAGAACTTAACTGAGCCGGTATTCCGTACATAAACACCTCATCACATTTTTACAGCCTTTGGCTCTCCGTCCTCTTCCGTCTGGTGTCATGGTCACCAGTGACGAGATGTCATCTTTGCAGAGGTGGAATGTCCGGGTACTTCGGTTGGGGTTACAGATGTAGATGATATTCCCCTGTTCCATTAGACACCATGCTCCCCCGCGAGCCATGAAACTTCTGCTTTCCTTTGTTCTGTCTGTGACCACAGTGCCCTCAGGGTCCTAGTGCCTAATTTTATCACATTCATTTATTCATTTCCTCAAGTATAGTACCTTATATTGCTCAGTCTGTAGAATAGACCTTAAAATCTCATAACACTGATTTAGAAGTGAGCATGCTGCCAATTGAGCCACACAGACACTAACATCCCAAATCATATTGTGAACCTCAAGAAAGAAGCATTCTGTAGCTTTTGAGGAGTTTTGAAATGTCTGCCTTGTGATCATTGTCAAGAATCCCAATATGATAATCCTCACGAGTATCGGGGAATCACTCATCGATCTCCCTTGGGGCTCGTGGAGTACAAGTTCCCATGGAACTGGGTGGAAGCCCACCCAGCCAGGACCCGTTTCCGAGCCCTTTACATGTCGTCCAAACCCGGACCGTAAGTTCCTTTAGTCCTGAGCTGGGACACTTGTGTTGTACTCTGCAGGTGCTGATTTATTTTTGAATTCAGAATAACTCTGTTTAAACCTTCCTCTTCATGTCTCTTGGATTACTACACTGGCGATGAGGAGCAAAAATGGGATTTGGACAGCCCTGCTTTTAAAAAAAAAATAACAACTGCGGTAAGGAAACATAAATAGAGAACCCAGAAATGCCATGCCACTATTTGGGAAACTTGCACATATGATGCAGACGTGGAGGATTGGCCCCAGTGTGCTGAAAGAAGATACTATATATTTTATGCAAATGGCGTAGAAGGTGACGACTGACAAAAGGTAATCCTTCTGACCACCTTGACCGGAAAAACCTGCATGTGACATGCTGGGGATGATTGTTCCCTTGTCCTTATTAGACTGGGAATTAACCAGCATTTTTACAATAGCTCGACCTCTGTAGTAATCGAGAGAAAGGAGTAAGGACCTGGTAATGTGTAACTGGGCCCTATGTATATGCAGCTGGAAAGAATAAATGTCTGTGACCTCGCCGGACTCCCCTTGTCATTAATATACCAATGTTTGGCTTCATTAAAAGTTTGACCTACCCGGCATCCCCAGACTCACAAACTTTTAATCAACTGGTAGAATTAGTGACAAACAACTATGACTCGAGATCATTGGTAATTCTCCAGTGTTACAGGTTTAATTTAGCTGGAAGAATCCCTGGAGAACGCAAAACAGAATTCCTGACCAGGCTCAGGAAACTGGCAGAACACCGTGAATATGGGTCATCCGGAGATGCTACAGGACCAAACAGGTACATGGGATAGACAACATCACAACACAGAGAAAACTGGTTGCACAACCCACCCTTGACCTTAAATGAGCCACAGAACTGGTGCTGTCCCTGGAAATAGTTGATAAAGGTGCCAGGAACTTCATGGTTAAACAGACAGCAGCGTGTTCAACATTTAACGACCCCCAGAAAGAAAAATCGGAATGCCTGTAGAAAGCACCTCCCTGCCCCACCCACCACCTGTTCACCACACAGCTACAGCATGCAAGGATATGGGTTCACAGCTTCAAAACCCCAGAAATGTTAGGGAAGCTTCCTCAGGGGAGCAGTCGCAAGAGTACTGTACCTGTGACCCATGGATACGCTGGAGACAGGGCTGCAAGAATCGTCAGTATGCATATTGCCCAGGTCGGAAGCCAAAGCCATCTCAGGCCCGGGCGTTGAAAATCCACCAGCCCGAAAAGGATGACCTGATGCAACTGAACTGCATCACCACCCCCAATGTTGCCGCAATCAAATTTAAACTCCAGGTCAATGGTCACCACTGGAAATGGGAGTGGACACAGGAGTCGCTGTCTTCATTATAGGGAAACAGGTGCCTCCGAGCAGGCATTGTACCCCGGACCTGTGAGACACGAGGACTAGGCTGGCCGCGTATACAGGGGAGTCTCTCCGAAGCATAGAAACCACCGTTATGCCAGTCATCCATGGGCAGCAGATTGTCCAACTCCACCTAACAGTCCTACAAGGACCAGGACCCAGTCTCCTGGGCAGAAACTGGCAGCAAAAACTCCCAAGTGGACTGGCAACAAAATTTGAAATACGAGCCTGTGGCCCATACAAAGTAATTGGGAATGATCCTGAGGTATTTCATGAAGGCTTCAGCAAACTTAAAAGGAGCAAGGGTGAAAATCTACATAGACCCGGAAGCCCTACCTAAGTACTTCAGAGCGCGACTGGTCCTCTGTGCCTTGCTCACCAAGGTAGAGGCTGGATGCAGGGTGGCTGGAGAGCCTTGGCATCATATGTTCAGTACAATTTGCAAAACGGGCTGTGCCAGTAGTCCTGGTACTAAATCCTGAAAAGTCAGTTCGCCTTTGTGGAGACTATAAATTAGCTGTCAACAGAGCCTCCTGCCTTGACCGGTGTCCATGCCACATATCGCAAAATCTCTCAGCAAAACTGGCTAGAGGCCACACGTTTATCAAACTAGACATGAGCCATGTGTACCTACAACTGGAGCTCAATACGGCATCTGGAAAATATGTCTGCATCAACACCCATAAGGGTTTATACAAATGCACCCGCCTGCCTTTCGGAGTCTCATCGTATGCGCTATTGTCCAGTGCATAATAGAAAAATATCCTTCAAGGGCTGCCTAGGATGGCAGTGTACCTGGATGATGTCTTAATCACAGGAACCACCAAAAAAGTACACCGAGCAAACTTGGAGGAAGTCCTATGGCAATTCTCTGACATGGGCATCCGCCTCAAGTGGGTATAGTGCGTGTTTCAGGCGGGCGAGGTAGCATACCTCAGATATCACATCGATAAAAGGTGGCCTGCATCCTGTAGAGGATAAAGTGAAGGCCATAAAAGGGGAAACCGACCTCACAAAACACAACCGAATTGAAATTGTTCCTAGGCCTCATCAACTATTATGGGAATTGATCCCCAACCGAGCAACCTTCCAGGTACCCTTGCATGCATTGTTAAAGAATAACCAAAAGTGGCAGGTGCCACCGGACAGAGTATTCACAAAGTGAAGCAACAATTACGGTCACCCAACATCTTGGCACACTACGATCCCACAAGATTGCTGGTACTAACAAGCGATGCCTCTCTGCACAGAGTAGGGTCAGTCCTTTCCCATCAATGGGATGATGGCACCGAGCAGTCAATTGCATATGCATCACAAACACTATACAGATGCAGGGCGACGCTATGCACAAATCGAAAAAGAAATTTGAAGAAATTCCACCTTTCCATCTACGACCGACAGTTTACGATACGCACGGACCATAAACTTCTGCTGGGCCATTTTAAGGAGGAAAGAGCGATCGCTTGCATCGCTTTGGCTTGGATCCAATGCTGGGCATGATTGTTGGTGGCTTATGATCCTTCTTCGAGCAACAGCCAGGAATGGACATGGCTAAAGCTGATGCCCTTAGTCACCTTCTGCTGCCCCCAAGTAATGTAAAAAGTCATCATTTTTAAAAATAAATCGAATTAAGGGGCAACTTAGTGTGGCCAACCTATCTATCCTGCACATCTTTGGATTGTGTATGGCCAATCTATCTACCCTGCACCTCTTTGGGTTGTGGAGGTGAGATCCACGTAAACACGGGGAGACTGTGCAAACTCCACACAGCCAGTGACCCGGGGCCGGGATCGATCCCGGGTCCTCGGTGACAGTGTGGAGCCTGCACGTTCTCCCTTTGTCTGTGTGGGTTTCCTCCGGGTGCTCCGGGCTCCTCCCACAGTCCAATGATGTGCAGGTTAGGTGGATTGGCCATGATAAATTGCCCTTAGTGTCCAGAAATGTTAAACATGTCACGGGGATAGGGTAGATGTGTGGGCTTAAGTAAAGCCTTTAAAGTCTTTAAAGGGCCAGTGCAGACTCGATGTACCGAATGGCCTCCTTCTGCACTGTACATTCTATGATTCTATGTGAGGCATCAGTGCTAACCACTGTGCCACCATGCCACCCGATACAAAGTTTTCATGACTTTAAATTTCATGGACACCCTGCCTGCATCCGCCAAGAAAAAACAGACATGGACCCAGAAGGACCCCACGCTGGAAAAACTGCACCATGTGATCCTAAATGGTGGAATTTAAGGACACCCCACAGAGGATCTATAGCCTTCCTATCTAAATGCCAAGAATTCAACATGGAAGGTGGCATCATCCTGTGGGGAGCCCAAGTGGTTGGCCCTCGCCCAGGCCAGCATCCAATCTTGAAGGAACTACGCAGTTGCTATCCAGGAGTCTCTAAAAAGAAGATGCTTGCAAGGAGCTATGACGTGGCCCTGTCTTGACTCTGACATTACAAATTTGGTAAAACGGTGCCCGTCGTGTCAGGAAATTTTGACGCTCCCACCACCTGCCTCCAGTGGGAATTACTACGGAGACCTTGAGTATGGATACATATGAACTTCGCCGGGCCGTTCATGGTGTCAATGGTTCTAATCTTGGTCGATGCCCAATCCAAATGGATGGTCATGCATCGGATGGCCTCCACAACTTCCAGCGCCACCATAAGAGAAACTCCGGCAGTCATTTTGTACACATGGGATACCAAAGGTCCTCGTGTCTGACTCCCTTCGCCAGTGGAGAATTCCAGGCATTTGCAAAGTCCAATGTGATGAAAGACATCCAAATGGCACCATACCACCCCTCTGCCTGGCCAAATGGCAGTCCAAATGTTTAAAAGCAGAATGAAGAAATAGACCGCTGATTCGCTCAACATCAAATTGGCTCAGTTCCTCTTCAATTACAGGACCATGCCACACCCACAACAGCGGTTGTGCAAGCCAAATTGCTGATGGGCTGGCAACTCCAGACCAGACTCAGTCTATTGTTTCCTAACATTGGAGTCAAAAGAAGAGGCCAGGAAAAAAAATTATGATGCCCGACGACTCGATAGGACCTTCAGGCCGGGAGATGCCATCTATATTCTCACTTTTTGAGGTGGATCCCCTTGGATCCCAGGAGTTATAGTAGAAAAGACTGGCCCCATGTTGTACAAGGCTAAGACCAGGGAGAGGACCATAAAAAATCAAATGGACCATCTCAGGAGCAGGGAACACTCAACTGCAGAAACTACTCCAGGTGGGTTGACACCGTCAATGTCCTTTGAACCTATCTCCAGCAGGGTACTCAACAATTATCAAACCCAAGAGTCACCCCCCAAGAGGATGAAGACTCGGGCTCAGAAATGGAAACTGAGGTGACTTATCCGCAGCCGAATGTCAACATCGAGGAAGAACCCCCATCAGTGGCCCTTCGGCGCTCGGTTAGGAAGCAACTGCCCCCATTCGCTTTCCCCCCGCCCCCTCCGGATCTGGCACCACTGACAGTGGACTCAAGGCCATGTGCAAATCTCCCTGTGGGGCTTGTGGAGTATGAGTCCCATGGTAACTGATGGAGGCCTGCCCAGCCAGGACTCGTTACCAAGCCCTTTAAATGCCATCCCAGACCGGACCAGGAGTTCCATTAGTCCCAGGCTGGAACATTAGTAGCACGGTAGCATTGTGGATAGCACAATCGCTTCACAGCTCCAGGGTCCCAAGTTCGATTCCGGCTTGGGTCACTGTCTGTGCGGAGTCTGCACATCCTCCCCGTGTGTGCGTGGGTTTCCTCCGAGTGCTCCGGTTTCCTCCCACAGTCCAAAGATGTGCAAGTTAGGTGGATTGGACATGATAAATTGCCCTTAGTGTCCAAAATTGCCCTTAGTATTGGGTGGGGTTACTGGGTTATGGGGATATGGTGGAGGTGTTAACCTTGGGTAGGGTGCTCTTTCCAGGAGCCAGTGCAGACTCGATGGGCCGAATGGCCTCCTTCTGCACTGTAAATTCTATGATCAAATTCTATGATTTGTGTTGTATGCCACGGGTGTATCTTTATTTTTGAGTTCAGAATAAATCTGTTTAAACTTTCTTCCTCGCTTCTCCAGGATTACTACACCCTATCTTTTTTTAAATTACTGCAATATAATATATCCCCATTGAAGGTTAATGGGTGAAGGGATTTAAAAACCATTTTGTATATATTTAAACAAAATCCAACTACAATGACTAGTGTTAGTGAGCCTAAAATAGCAAAACTTCCCATTGTAAGGAAACATGTTACTGTCCCATTTTTGCTTAATATCTAACCAGATGAAGCAATGGTTCTGTTGTGATGAAACTACAATGGTGCTGAGATCTAGCCTGTTCAGAAATAGTTTGTAGGTTATAATGCCCTTAGTCACCGGGACGGCCCGGTGGCACAGTGGTTCGCACTGCTGTCTCATAGCGCCAGGGACCTGGGTTCAATTCGGCCTTGGGTGACCTTATTGAGTTTTGTGAGGGCCACGAAGAATCCAGCACGGGTTTTAAGGATACAAAGAAATAACATTTATTTACAATAACATACATATATACAACAGCAGCAGCAACTCCCCTTGCTGCTCACACCTCTCTCTAGCCGGTTCCAAACTGGCCAGCTCTATTTATGCAGGGCGTCTGCTAATGATTTCTCCGCCCCCCTCATTGAGGAAGCTCATACTCCCATAGGATTGTGGGATTGTCATTAGTCCCCAGCCAGTGGTAAGCAGGCAGGTTATAACATCCCTCCCCCCACAAAGTCCAAGGAATCCACCGAAGACCCTGCAAAGGAGGGCGTCGGACTCGTTTTGCCGCAGGCCGGACACCATTTGCACGAGGCGCTGGATCGGGCGACGTGTAATGAGATGGAGACCGGCGCTTCCGTGATGAACGGAGTAATGGTTGTACATTCACGGCCTGTGGGCCCGAGGATTCCCCCTTTGAGGCGTCCTGTGTCTCCATCTCGGAGTCGGAGTCTGCTGCCTCCGTCATCTCGGCGTCTCTATCTCCATGCGGTTCTGTCATGACCTGCACAGGCTTTGAGTGAGGCACCAGAGGAAGATTGTGAGGAATACTTTCCATCGTGTCTGGTCTCTGTGGCTGTAGAAATGAGCTCCGGGGGTGGGGAATCTTTGGAAGGGATAGTCTTCTGGACCGAACGTGGTCTACATGTTTGCGCTGGAGACGATCCTGGGCTTGCACCTGATAAGAGATAGGGCCCGTTTGGCGAAATATTATGCCAAGGACCCACTGGGCACCACCAGCAAAATTCCGAACGAACACTGGGTCACCGGGCGCAAACTGCCGAATCGGCCGATGCCAAGAAAAACCCTATTCCTGCCATTCTTGTGTGCGGCATACTTTTGTGCCAATTTCCGGTAAAACCATGCTAAGGTGGGTGCGAAGTCTCCGGCCCATTAGGAGTTCTGTGGGAGCTACCCCAGTCACCGCATGGGGGGTGGTCCTATATGAAAACAAAAACCGAGCCAGTCTCGTGTCCATCGACCCGGAAGACTGCTTCTTTAGGCCTCATTTGAATGTCTGAAGTGCGCGCTCCGCCAACCCATTTGAAGCCGGGTGGTACGGGGCAGTGCGGATATGGCGTATGCCGTTCATCTTCATTAACCTCGCAAACTCCTCACTTGTGAACGGAGTGCTGTTGTCCGTGACCAGCACCTCGGGGAAGCCATGCGTACTGAAAGCCAAACGCATCTTCTCAATTGTTGTGCAGGACGTTGTGCCTACCATCTTATGCACCTCTAACCATTTAGACCGGGCGTTGATTAATAGAAGAAACATGGATCCTTGAAAAGGGCCGGCGAAATCCGCATGCAAGCGCACCCAAGGCCGCCCTGGCCATTCCCAGTGATGTAGGGGCGCGGCTGGCGGAAGCTGCTGATGCACCTGGCAAATGGAGCAATTTTGGGCCACCTTCTCACTGTTGGTGTCGAGGCCCAGCCACCAGACATAACTCCGGGCCAACATTTCCATTTTGGTCACACCTGGATGCCCATTGTGCAAGTCCCTTAGTATCAGCACCCGTCCTTTTTCCGGGACAATCACACGCATCCCCCACAAAAGGATGCCGTCATCCACGCTGAATTCTGACAACTTGGAGGAAAATGCCCGCAACTCGCCTGGGAGCTGTCTATGCTGCCCACCATACAGGACTATGTGCCAAACCTTTGACAGGACTGGCTCCGTCTGGGTCCACTCACGGATCTGTGATGTCGTGACAGGCAAGGTGTCCATAAAATTTAGGGTTGCAACCACTTCATCGGTCGTGGGGGTCGGCATGGGACCGGTCGATAAAGGCAATCGGCTCAGTGCGTTGGCATTCCCTATCTGGGTTCCTGGTTTGTGCTCCAGAGAATACTCGTATGCAGCGAGCAACAAAGCCCAGCGCTGGATCCGTGCGGAAGCAATGGGCGGTATTGGCTTATCCTCTCTGAAAAGCCCCAGCAGAGGCTTATGATCAGTCACGATAGTGAAGTGGTGGCCATACACGTACTGGTGGAAATGTTTCACCGCAAAGACCACTGCCAGGCCCTCCTTCTCGATCTGCGTGGTCTTCTTTTCTGCTGCAGTCAATGTGCTTGAGGCTAAAGCTATCGGCTGCTCAGCCCTGTTCTCCATCTTGTGGGACAGGACGGCTCCAATACCATACGGGGATGCATCACATGTGACGAGCAAAGGCTTCCAGTATCATAGGGGGTTAGTAACCCAGACGACGACAATTGTTGTTTTACCCGCCGGAAAGTGGTTTCTTGCGGCTGACCCCAAACCCAGGTGTGATTCTTCTTTAGCAGAACATGCAATGGGGCCAGCGTAGTTGCCAGATTGGGGAGGAACTTCCCAATCTGGGGAGGAACTTTCCGTAATAGTTTACAAGGCCGAGAAACGCACAAAGATGCGAAGTGTCATTTGGGGCGGGGGCCTGTTGAATCGCACGCACCTGCGACGGGGTGCAAACCTTCGCGGTCCACCCGATAACCCAGGTAAACTACTTCCATCGCCTGAAAGACGCACGTAAACGGACTCCAGCCTCCGAAAAGCGTCTAATTTTCCAAATGTTCCTGCTCCGACGCCCCTGTGATTAAAACGTCATCTAAGTAAACAGTAACACACGGTAAACCTCTCAAAATGCCCTCCATAATGCGTTGAAAAATAGCGCAGGCAGAGGATACTCCAAAGGGCAAACGTGCATATTCATACAGGCCCTGGTGTGTATTAAACGTTACATATGGCCGAGAGGCAGCTTCCAGCTCCAACTGTAGGTAGGCGTGACTCATATCTAATTTTGTGGACGAGCGTCCGCCTGCAAGCTTCGCATAGAGATCCTCTATGCAAGGCATTGGGTATCAGTTGAGTCGGGAAGCCGTATTCACTGTAGGTTTATAGTTGTCGCACAAGCGAACTGTGGCATCTGGCTTCATTACAGGTACAATTGGTGCTGCCCAGTCCGCGAAACGGACGGGCCTGATAATACCCAAAGTCTCCAAATGAGTGAGCTCCCCTTGTACCTTCTCGAGCAAGGCGTAAGGCACCAGGCGTCCCCGGAAATAGCGCGGCGTGGCTCCTGGTCCGACTTGGATACGGGCTACGGTCCCTTTTATTTTCCCCAAACCGGGCTGGAATACATCTGGGTATTGTCCTAGCACCTCAGTCAACCCTCCAGAAACTGTTTGGAGGATGTGCTGTCACTGCAACCGCAAATGGCGCAACCAGTCCCGACCCAACAGGCTGGGCCCATGGCCGCGCACCACGGTAAGTGGGAAACGCCCCTCCTGGCGTCCATAAACAACAGGGGTCATCGTAGTTCCTGCAATGTCCAATGGTTCCCCCGTGTAGGTGGCCAACCTGGCCTATGTTCGTTAATGTAAGGGTCTGTATACCCTGCTTGATGTGGTCGAATGTCCTCTGGGCGATCACAGAGACAGCTACGCCAGTGTCCAACTCCATCTCAACTGGGTGACCATTGATCCGTACTGTCACCTTAATGGGGAGCTGCCTCACAATGCAGCTGCAGGCAGTCATCCTCCGTCTCCACGTCCTCGGGAGTAGTCGCCGCGGGTTCATCCAAATGGAAGGTACGGCCCCTGGACTGGCCCCAGTTTCGGTTGGAACGACGGCGCCTCTGGCGCGCGCAGGACCGGCGTCCGCGACAGGGTCAGCGCCTACAATTCTGACACGGACATGGCTCCTCATCCATTGGTTCTGGAGAAGACTGCCTTCGGGGAGGAATGTCTGACGGCGACTGGCGTTGATCCGGACGTCGCCTCACCCAAGGTACCGCAGGGGTGCGGGGGGATGCTTTCGGATGGAATGGGTTGCACCCCAAGGCATTCACCTCCAGTCCCTGTAGCTCCTGTACTCCCCGTTCTGCGCTCTCTCGGGACAATACTATTTGAATGGCCTGTTGAAAAGTCAATGTTGGCTGAGCTAACAACTTTCTCTGGGTGGCCGCATTGTTAATACCGCAAACCAAACGATCGCGTAACATTTCTGACAAGGTCTCACCATAGTCACAGTACTCCACAATCCTGCGTAGCCTGGATAGAAAGTCGGCAAGGATTCTCCTGGGGTCCTCTCAGCGGTATTAAACCGGTAACGTTGGACTATCGTGGATGAGGTTGGGTTAAAATGTTGCCCCACTAAGTTCACAAGGTCATCAAACGTTTTGGTGTCCGGCGCAGCTGGGTATGTAAGGCTCCTAATCACCCCAAACATATGCGGGCTGCAGGCGGTGAGCAATATGACCATCTGGCGCTCGTTTTCGGTGATGTTGTTTGCATGGAAATAGTAACGCATCCGTTGTGCGTACTGGTTACAGCTTTCCAGCACAGCATCAAAAACATCCAAACGTCCATACAGAGGCATGGTGTAACAGAAACAACTTCCAACCTGTATCCAACAAAAATCCAGGGAGGTGGCTTCAGCAGTGTAGACAGCTATTCACTTTAACCCTCATCGCCAGTTTTGTGAGGGCCACGAAGAATCCAGCACGAGTTTTAAGGATACAAAGAAATAACATTTATTTACAATAACATATATATACAACAGCAGCAGCAACTTCCCTTGCTGCTCGCTCCTCTCTCTAGCAGGTTCCAAACTGGCCAGCTCTATTTATGCAGGGAGTCTGCTAATGATTTTTCCGCCCCCCTCATTGCGGAAGCTTATACTCCCATAGGATTGTGGGATTGTCATTAGTCCCCAGCCAATGGTAAGCAGGCAGGTTATCACATTGAGTTTCCGTGTTCTCCTTGTGCCTGCGTGGGATTCCTCCAGGTACTCTGGTTTCCTCCCACAGTTCAAAGATGTGCAGGTTAGGTGGATTGGTCATGCTAACGCTCCTTAGTGTCAAAAGGTTAGTTTAGGTGGGGTTACAAGGATAGGGTGGTGGATTGGGCCGGGGTAGGGTGCTCTTTAAGAGGGTCGGTGCAGAACTGATAGGCTAAATTGCCTCTTTCTGCATTGTAGGAATTCTATGATTCTATGTAAAGCCATGCTGCCAGTTGGGAGACTTTCTCGTAGCCAATGCCTATTAGAAATTTGGGCACACTTTATTAAATTATCGCAATATTAGGCATTATGCAAAGTGAATTTTCAGTAAGCGCTGCTAACCAGCAAAAATCCAAGACAGGAGACTCTACTCAACAGGGTTAGAAATACGGTTACCTTTAGTTTTGTGTGGGGACGGCACAATTTCCGGCAAGCCTGTATCATCCTGCTGGAGGTTGGGGGCATGTAAGTTTGCTGTTCCTGCCTCATTTCTAAGATTGTAGAATGGCCACATTCCACAGAGGACCAACGAGCATTGTGAGAAAACCATGTGCTCCAGGCAATCTTCCCTTTTTACATGCCTTTTTAAAGAAAAGTTGCAATAATATACTGAACGCTGTAGGCTAATTATGGCGGAAGACTTGAGCTGAAGGGAGATGTTGTAAAGTGTCAAGGAAAGAACTCTCAACTTCAATGACGCCACCCTGGTGAGACGCTATGTTTGTGTGGGATGAGGAGACAAGTGTGTGTCATCTTCAAGATTTCAGAAGTGAATGGTAACAGGTGGCAAGGACGATTAATGCTCCGATTGTCACCCTGTGGACAGAGCAGCAGTGCCAAAAATATTTTAATGGCCTCACTGTGTATCAGATTTCAGACCCACCATACTACCCACCTCTTACACTTTGAAATGTACCACACCAACATCGTTCACCCAGCAACATATTGAAGGTTGCTGAGGGTCACCTGACCTGGTCTATGGATTCAAAAACTGCTACGCTGTCTTCAAAGGACAAATGATACATTCCAGACCACCCACCCCTGAAACCATCTGAAAAGGTATTTCCTGACTTGAATGGGTCACTCTGCAACCAAGATGGCGATTATCTCAAACCCCCAGGGTGAATGTTTGCAAACAATAAGTTAGGTTGTGACTAATTAACATAGTCCCAACACCAGATTTGAAAGGAAATGATAAGGAATCACATGTCATCCACGTTGGCTTCCATATTTTAATATTTTTAAGTGCTGTCTGCACAAAATTCAGCAGCAACAACAGCAGAAAGGACAAGAACAACTGTCTTAAGAGCTGAAGCAGTAGCATGTAAGATCTCTGAGCTTGTTCCTTTTCACAGCCATCAATACAGCAAAATTTCATCCTGGTGTCAAGACTACAAACAACCAACTCCATGACCTGCAGAAAATCCACCTCTTTGGGAGAATCCTGCAATACCTCTGTGATGTGTTGGGTGCTCTGGATCTGTGCAACACATACAGGCTACCAACATTTAAAATAGTACAACACTATTTTATTAAGCTAGAAACTGTTGAACATACTTTCACTGTGGGTTAACACGATGTTAGATTAAACTAAAGACCTATGCCTATCCTAACCAGTCTATGCACTCAGCACATGGTGAAGATCTGTGCTGTAAGCTGTGAGCTCTGTCCTTCTGAGAGGCTGCATCCTGAATGAGCGGGAAAACTGATGCCCTCTGTCTTTATAGTTAGTGTGCTCTAACTGGTGATTGGCTGCGTGTTGTGCGTGTTGATTGGTCCTACTATGTGTCCATCAGTGTGCGTATGTCTGCACCATGATATACTGGTGTATATTATGACACTCTGGTATACTACTTTAGCCATTGAACTCACCTGACTACACTTTGGCGGTGTGAAAACCTCTTCTTCATCAGACCTGCAACATGGCCAGGATTTTACGGCTCTGTGTGGTGTGTCTACCCCTGGCAGATGTGTCAAGCCATTTAAACTTCCAGTCAGTCAGAGGGATTGTAATATTCCATTGGGCCAAGAGGCCATAAAATCCTCACCCAGTGTGTTTTTTTGAGATGAGGCAGTCACATGAATTATGAACTATTCTTTGGTTTAAAACTTGTAAAAATGCACTCTTCTCCTTAACTGCATTTTTCTTGAGAGTTTGAGTGGGTAAATGAGTGACAAAGTGTCAGGTTCTGACTGAAAACCGGTGTGTTTCTCCCCAGGGTGGCGCGATGGCACAGTGATTAGTACTGTTGCTTCACAGCTCCAGGGACTCGGGTTCAATTCTGGACTCGGGTGACTGTGTGGAGTTTGCATTTTCTCCCTGTGTCTGCATGGGTTTCATCGCGGTTCTCCGATTTCCACCCACAGTCGAACGATGTGTGGGTTAGGTGGATTGGCCATGCTAAATTGCCCCTTAGTGCCCAAAAGGTTAGGTGGGGTTACTGAGTTACGTGGATAGGCTGTAGGCATGGGCTTAAACTTAGGTAGGGTAATCTTTCCAAGGGCCAGTGCAGTCTCGATGGGCCAAATGGCCTCCGGTTGCACTATAAATTCTATTGGCGCGATTCTCCGCTCCCCATGCGGCCTGGGAGAATCGCGGGAGGGCCCCCCGAAATTTCTCACGGCGAACGGCGATTCTTCGAGCCCGATGGGCTGAGCGGCCGGCCCTTCACGCCCGTTTCACGACGGCGGCAAACACACCTGGTCGCTGCATTCGTGAAACAGGCGCCAGATGCCCGTTTGGGGCATCTAAGGGCCTGATTGGGACGGGAGCACCACGACTGTGCTCGGGAGGGGACAGGCCCGCGATCAGTGCCCACCAATAGTCGGGCCAGCGTCCAAAACGAACGCACTCTTTCCCCTCCGCTGCCGGGCAAGATCAAACCACCACGTCTGCCGGGCGGCTGAGGAGAAAGATGGCTACCGCGCATGCGCGGGTTCATGCCGTCTGCGCGATGAAGTCATCCGCGCATGCGTGTGTTGGAACCGGCAACCCGCGCATGCGCGGATGACTTCACATTCTCGGCGTGACGAGGTCGCTGCCGAGAAAGACGGAGGCCTGCTCCTAGCCCCCTGGGTGGGGGTGAATTAGGTGCGGGGAGCGGGCTCCGAGGCCGTCGTGAACCTCGGCCGAATTCACGACGGCCTTCACGAATTCGGCCCCTTGCAGAGAATTCCGCCCTATGATTCTATGAAACACAGCCAACGTTTCACTCCACGGGCGCGATTCTCCGGCCTCGTTCAGCTCTCGCTCAAGCAAAACGAGGCCCGTGAATAGCAGGAGAGGCCAAAATGAGATCCACACCGGGTGCCAAACAGTTTGCGATGCAACCGGCCCACTCCCGGAGGCGAAATCGGGATCTCGTCACTTAAGCCCGATTTTCATGCAATTAACGGGAGCCATCCCATATCCAATGGCCTCCTGTCATTCAGTGGCCTCCCCAGCATGTGGTCACGCTGGCACCGATTAGTACTCCTTTTGAAAAATGTGAACCTGGTAGAAAGGGTTCTGTGGGGAGCTGAGGAGCTGTGGGGAGCTGAGGAGGTGAATAGCCATCTTTGCTCACAGGCAAAGAGGCAAAGAGCCCGGGGGTGCTCAGCTTGCCACCTCAGTGCTTGGTGGGGAGTGAGGGACCCTTGGCTGGGGATGGGAAATCCCCCGCAGGAGTGGGCTGCCATGGGAGGGTGGGGAGAGGTGCTGGGGGTGGCAACTGCGGGGCAACCGCTCATAGCACCACCATGCCAACCTCTGGATCGTGTGTACCCGTTCCGGGGTCAACCCATGCCCCTGCCCGTCTGCACCAATGACAACCCACAATCCCACTGACTGCTGAGGCCTCTGGCTGTTTGGTTGAAGGCGATTGCCAATAGGGAAATGGCAATCATGGTTAAGAGAACACTTCACAAATGCCAAGTAGATTCCCGTTTGTGGGTGGCCATGTAGCATGTGGGAATCATTCCTTAGCATCCCAGTCACAGTCTGATGCCTGGACATTGTGCTTGAACAATGCGGGAGGCAACACCACACTGACAACATCCAAACACCCAGGGGGTGGGACATGGCTCCGGAGACATGCTCACGGCTGGAGGGTGGGTGAGTGCCATGGGGTGGGGAGGGGGGAATTACTGGAGAGATGGGCAAAGGGTCCGGAGGTTAGCCAGCATTGCGGAAATAAGTGACAGAAGCTTCATAATGATTGTATAAAAAGGTGTTTAATGTGTTGTATAATACCCCGCTCCCAATGGTGCCGCTCCCCCCAACCCCCACACTCCCCTCTCCCCAGTGCCCTCAGTGATCCTCAATGTGGTCGGCCCTCCGAGTTCTCGCACTACATCTAGGTGTTTCCCCAGGATGAACATTTGAGGTGGAGGCAGCCAGCTGCTTACCACGTTCCGTGGTCTTCGATGCTCCTGCCGGGCGTCCTCTGGGGGATCTGGGGCCGGAAGGCCCCAGCTCACTTGTCGGCGGCATGTACACAGCCTCCTTGTACATGTGCTGATCTTTCGACGCAGCCTCAGCAGAGGGGTGGAACTCTGGGGAGCTAGTATCAACGGTCATCACTCCATGGGATGGGTCCAGCTTGGCACTCAGCATCCCCTCCTCCCGGTCAGTGTCCATAGGGCTCTGGGGTTCACCTTGGGATGGAGGGGCAGAGCCAGACTTTCACTCATGGTGCCGACGCGTGCACCAAGCTTTTCACTGTGGTCGCCACCCTAGCATTGTTGGCCTCAGTGCAGTGCATTGCCGGCACCATCCCCTGCACCCGTAGCCTCTGGGCCAGTTGGCTTTGGATCTGCTGGAGTGACACTGACATCGCCCCCTGATTGTCCCGGCTGCACCCTAATACCTCTGTACCACAGGCTCAGCATCAGGCTGGGATCCAGCTGCGTCTTGGGCTCCATGAGCCCTCCGACTGCTGTCTCGCCTGGGGGTTCCTGCCTCCACCTAATGTGCATCATCAGTAGTATGGTTCACCACATTGTGCCCCCGAAGCCTGTCCACTAACATGTCCCACCGAGGTGCGTGTCTCTGCACTGGTGGAAGATGGGGATGACAGCTGTGCCTCGACTACAATCGTTGCATCCTCAGAGATCTCCACCGAGGTGATCTCCTCCGAGTCAGCAGAGGGGGTCACCTAGGATGGGCCGGCAGCATCGCCTGGAGGACCTGCAGGAGAATGGCCATGTGGTCAGTGGGTGGGATGGGTCAGTCAGTTGGGCAATAACAACGAACGTTTGGCAAGTCCTCTAGTTGGAGCCAGTGGTTCCTCACCTCTGCACCGTCCGCGTGGGTGTCTGATCTCTCCTTGGCCACCCCAGTCACCTCCAGGCCACAGTCCTCGAAGGAAGTGAAGATTCTTAAGTCCGGCACCCCTCCACCTGTCTGGGCCATCTTCTGTGGGGGAGCTTTTCCTGAGGAGACGCAGAGAGTGCATTGTTAGCCACATGCATGGTTCACAGTGGTAGGGGGGGGGGGGGGGGTGTCAAGGGACGAATGGGGGTGTTGAAGAATGAGGAGGAGGGAGGAAGGGTTGGGGGTCACATGGGGAGTTGGGGGGTGGTTGTTTCCTTGGAGGGGGATGGGAGACATTGGTGTCTACTCACTCGTGCTGCCTGGTGCATGACCTTTTTATGGCACTGAAGGCCAGTCCTCCTGGTCACACTCGCCGAGCTGTTAGATGCTGCCACCTCAATACAGGCAGCACTGACCTGCCTTGTGACTGACTCCCCGGGGTCCTCAGGGGAAGAGGACAACCCTCCTGGCCTCCACACGTCAAGCCGGCTCCCCAGGGCATCATCCCTGAATCTTGGGTCCAGTCCCATCAGCACCATTGTTGCAAGCTGGATGGGGTTGGCTGAGCAAGTGAAGCTTTCGTGCTGCTTAACCTTGTAAGCGGGGTCTGGCAGGCACGGTCCCAGCGAATCAACTGGCGAGCCTCCATTTGCAACAAGAAGCCCATGAGGGCTCATTAAGTGGACCAATTAACATTGAATTCTGTCACAGGCCTCGGTGGGCCAAGCACCAGGAAGTGTGTGCCAATTCCGCTTCTACCACACTTAGAAATGTTTCCAGAGAATTGCTTCCCAGATCTTCCGACGCTTTGGCAAAAAAACCGAGGCAGCATGATTTGCATGGTCACTCTAGCGGGGCAGAGACTCAAAGAGTCGACAAGCCCGGCTCCACCGAGATCAAAGGTTGCCCCAACCTCAGGCACCCACCCACTGGACATCGGGACCCCTTGCAGATAAGGGGAACACCCCCAAACCTACAACACATGGGGTCAACCTCCTCCCACCACTCAATGGTTGGTTCTCCGCCATCACATCATGAAGGCATCAGGTGAGCTGACCTTTTCCCTCCATCCTTGCCAACATCGGGGCACACCCCCACTCTAAGGCTCTGCTCCCCACCATCATGCAGGCACAACATTCCCCCTTCCATCATCCCCCCCACCCCACATAATGGGAACCCCCCCCCCCCCCCACCCCAATGGTTTTCGTTAAAGGACCCACTTTTGGCACAACCCCCTCGTGCACCCCCCCCCCCCCCCCCCCCCCCCCCCCCCGGGCATTGCTAACCTGTTGCTGACAGGCCAATCCCGACCCTCATCACCCGGACCTATACATACCTCTGAGCCCCAGGATTGGTCACAGCGACTGGATTCCATTTTTGGTCATTGCTTCATAATATTTATTTCGGGAGTGGTTAACAAAGGCAGTACCTGTACATGTTATAGTAATCCACGGGAGGCAGGGGCTCCGTCAACACACCAATATTTATTTACAATAACGATATTACAGGAGCAGCTACACACAGTACTGCTAACTGTCCAGTCAACTTAAGACTGGCTCACAAAGCCTACACAGGTGATTATATGGGCCCCCTCAATGAGCTATCATTGAGGGAGCTCATACTCCAATTGGCCAACCAATAAAGCCAATTGGAGTTCATTACACCCCTCCCCCCCAAGGTCCGAGGAATTCCTGCCAGCTGGCATTCCTCTGAGCTTCTTCCTGCTCCTCATGTCTGGGTATGTCACCTCTGTTTGTCCGCCGGATCGTTCTCCGAAGTGGCGGGGTGTACCTTATAGGTGCCCGTCTTTTCCTTGACGACCTCCTTGGAAGTTGTTCTTCCTCCTCCTTGGGGAGAGGTGTCGCGGCGGCCTCGTCGAACGTGTCCATCTCCGACTCTGACGACTGGATGACGGGGTCTGGAGAAATTGCTCGGGGCTGGGGTGTGGGTATCCTTTCCGTCTGGGCTATCCCAGCTCGAAGCGGTCCTGCTTCGCCTGCCTCCAGGTGTGGTTCCGCTGCCCTTATTTGGTCTAGGTGTTTCTTCAGCACATTACCTCCTATTGAAACCTCATAGGATATGGGCCCTGTTTGGGACTCTACCGTGCCTTTGACCCATGTTGGTCCATTCCCATAATTCTTGACCCAACCCGGTGCCCTTACCTGGAAATGTCTCTGGTGCTGACTATTATCATGCCCCCTGCGTTGGGCCTCCTGTTGTTTCTCCACTTTCCCCGCTAAATTTGGGAAAAGGAGACTCAGCCTCGTTCACAGCCGCCTTCCCATTAAAAGTTCAGCTGGCGGTATGCCCGTTGTGGAATGCGGTGTGGTCCTGTAATCAAACAGCCAGCGGGAGAGCTTTGTGTCCATTGATGCTGCCGGCTGCTTCTTGAGTCCCGCTTTAAGTGTCTGGACCGCTCTCTCTGCCAGGCCGTTGGTCGCTGGATGGTAGGGGGCCGTTTTGATGTGACGGACTCCGTTTTCCTTCAGGAATTTTCCAAATTCCCCACTTGTGAATGCCGTTCCATTGTCCGACACCAATACCTCCGGAAATCCATGTGTTGCAAACGAGGCCCTGAGCTTTTCAATTGTCGATGCTGTGCTTGCCGTATTTACCCGGTGGATGTCCAACCATTTGGAGTGGGCGTCCACTATCACCAAAAACATTGAGCCCATGAAAGGGCCGGCGTGGTCAATATGCAGGCGGGTCCACAGTCTGCCTGGCCATTCCCACGGGTGCAATGGTGCCGCTGGTGGCACTATTTTACCCTGTTGGCACTCCTGGCACCAACGTACCAAGGCTGCTATGTCTGTGTCCAAACCTGGCCACCAAACGTAGCTTCGAGCTAGCATCTTCATTTTAGACACCCCTGGGTGTGCGTGATGTAACTCGGTTAAGATTGCCTGACGGCCCTGAGCTGGGACGATTACCCGGGCTCCCCATAATAGGATACCGTCTTCTACGGTTATTTTGTCCCTTCTGCTCCAGTATGGGTGCATCTGGGGCACCACTGGTCTTTCCAGTTCCCCTGTTAGCAGTAAATGCTCCATCTTGGCTAAAACTGGGTCTTTTTGCGTCCACAACCGAATATGTTGTGTGTCTACTGGTAGGGTGTCCAAAAAATTTAGAGTCATTACTGTCTCCTCTACTTTTGGTATTTGCGGCGGAGTGTCCGGGAGGGGAAGTCTGCTCAAAGCATCTGCATGTGCTACTCGTGTTCCCGGTCTGTGCTCCAGAACGTATCTATACGCCGCCCGTAGCAACGCCCAGCGTTGGATTCTAGCTGATGCAATCGGGGGTATTGACTTGTCTTCTTTTAATAACCCTAATAACGGCTTATGGTCCGTCACTATAGTGAATTTCCGCCCGTACAGATACTGGTGAAATTTGTTTACTGCAAATATCACCGCCAGTCCTTCCTTCTCGATTTGGGCGCACTTCCTCTCAGCCATCGCCAAGGTCCTCGAAGCATAGGCTATTGGCCGTTCTTCCCCATTCCTTCCTCAATGGGCTAAGACGGCTCCTACCCCGTAGGGGGATGCATCACAAGTGACCACCAACTCCTTCCTTGGGTCATAATGCTCTAGGACATTTTCGGATGACAGCTGTTCCTTAATGTCCCTAAATGCTCGGTTTTGGCGGGTGGACCATTTCCATTCTTGCCCCTTTTTTAGTAGCTGGTGGAGGGGTTCTAGGATGGACGCCCTATTTTCAATAAATTTTCCATAATAGGTTACCAACCCTAGAAATGATCGTAACTCCTGGACCGTGATGGGAGCTGGGGCTTCTTTTATTGCCCTTACTCTGTCTTCTAATGGGTGTAAGCCTGACTTGTCTACTTTATATCCCAGGTACGTCACTTGTGGGGCCAGAAAAACACGTTTTTCCCTTTTTAGCCGTACGCCTGCCTTTGCGAAACGCCTGAGTACTTCCTCCAGGTTCCTTAAGTGTTCCCTGTTTGTCCTACCCGTGATTAAGACATCGTCCAAATAAATCGCCACCTGCGATAGTCCCTGCAGAATATTTTCCATCGTACGCTGGAATATAGCGCAGGCTGATGACATTCCAAAAGGTAGCCTAGTGTAACGAAAAAGGCCCTTCAGGGTGTTGATCGTAGCAAACTTCTGGGAGCCCTTGTCAGTTTTAACTGCAGGTAGGCGTGGCTCATGTCCAGTTTCGTGAACAAAAGCGCACCTGCCAATTTGGCATATTGGTCGTCTATTTTCGGGATTGGGTATTTGTCCAGCAGTGCGTATTTGTTTACTGTCTGTTTGAAATCTCCATAGAGACGTATCGAGCCGTCTGGCTTCAAAATTGGTACCACCGGCGCTGCCCTTTCCGAGAACTGTACTGGTCTGATAATGCCGTCGTGCCGTAACCTTTCTATTTTGTCATCTACTTTTTTCCTTAATGCAAAAGGTACCGGCCTGGCCTTACAAAATTTCGGAAGGGCTTCTGGGTCCACGTGCAAAGTTGCTTTGGCGCCTATGATTTCCCCCAAACGTTCCTGGAAGACCTCCGGGTATTTTTGGAGTACTCCACTCAACTGCCCGCTTCCACACTGGAAAATTTTCATCCAATCTAATTTTAGGTCTTTCAGCCAGTTCCGTCCAATTAAGCTCGATCCGGAGCTCTCTACTATAGTCAACGGTAATCTGAGCAATTGTTTCTCATATTCCACGGGTACATGAGTCGTGCCTAGAACTTCCAGGGGTTCCCCCGTGTAGGTTTTAAGTTTCGTCAATGTTTTTGTTAGGGTTAGTGGCTGGAGTCCATCTTTGATTTTTCTAAATGCTGCCACTCCCATTACTGATACGGCCGCACCCGTGTCTATTTCCATTATTGTCAGCCGCCCGTTCACCCGTGGGGTAATCTTAATGGGTTCTGCTTTCTTCGTTGCAATATTATATAATTGTTCCCCTTCAGAGGAGGATGGGGCGTCTAGGTTGTGTACTTCCCTGTGTCCCCACCTGCTATTCCTCTTTTGCCACCTCCTTCTAGGGTTTCTGTCGTTGTTACCCCACTCTGTCTGGTGCCAGAAACGGTCCTTCTCTGTTGGGGGAGCCTCAGCCGGTACTTCCCTCTGTCTCCAGTTAGTCCTGGCAGACTTGGGGGCAGTTCTGGGGTTTTCCTTTTTCCCTCTATTCCTCAGGTTTTTCCTGAGAGCGGCTATCTGGTAGCAGGACCCGTTGTGGTAGTCCCTCTCACAGGTATCTACCTCCATTGGCGTGCCCTTTAGTTCCTAGCGCCCCACTTGCTGCCTTTTCTAGGGACATTGCGAGCTGTAATGCCTGCCTGCAGTCTAGCTCCGTTTCCGCCAACAGGCGTTTCTGTATTGTGAGGTCGTTTATACAACACACTAACCGGTCCCGAAGCATTTCATTTAGCGTCGGGCCGAACTCACATTTTTCCGCCAGCCTTCTCAGGTGGGTCAAGAAATTCGTGACTGACTCCCTGTCTTCCTGCTTCGCTGTGTAGAATCTGTACCTACGCAAAATGAGGGGTGGTTTTGGGTCGTAGTGCTCTTTCACCAATTCCGTTACTTCTTGGAAAGTTTTCGTGTCCGGCGCATCGGGATAAGTCAGACTACGTATAATGGCAAAAGCTGAGGGTCCGCACGCCGACAGCAGGATAAGCCATCTCCTTTCATCCGTCAGTATATCATTTGCCCGGAAGAAGTAACACATTCTCTCCACATACTGGGACCAGTCCTCAATAGCCAGGTCGAATGCCTCGAACTTTCCAAAAAACGGCATTTTTAAAATGGCAAGGCTTACCCTCCGAGTGCGGCAGCTGGTCTCCGCAAAATTCTTAGTTTACCTCGTCGCCACTGTAGTAATCCACGGGAGGCAGGAGTTCCGTCACCACACCAATATTTATTTACAATAACGATATTACAGGAGCATCTACAAACAGCGCTGCTAGCTGTCCAGTCAACTTAAGACTGGCTCACAAAGCCTACACAGGTGATTATATGGGTCCCCTCAATGAGCTATCATTGAGGGAGCTCATACTCCAATTGGCCAACCAATAAAGCCAATTAGAGTTCATGACACATGTGTTGACCAAATTTGGGATCCTGACATTTCACCAGCCCTATTGACTGGGGTCAAAATAGCACCCATTGAAGGTCTTTAATCACATGCAGGAAACGCACATGCTGCACCACCGTTCCAATGCAACAACGCCACGTGGGCCACACAGAAAGCAGCTGGTGGCACATGGTGCACATGGGGATTGATGGTGTTTGTGGTGCTTCTTGAAGCAGCACTCCACAATCCAATTTCACAGTGATAAAATTCACTCTTATATCTTTGTAAGATTTTAGCTGTGTCAAAGTTGACAAATTTAAACCAATTTCTCTAAGGAGGTTATTCGGCCTGTGGTTAGGAAAGTTGTGTGAGTTTTGAATGTGTCAGGAAGTATTGCATATTTATGACTAATTGAAGCAGGTTTCCATTAAACTAACATATTTCATTTTTTCCTTTGTTTTTTTAAGCTTGTTGAAGTATGAGTGCAATCTTAAAAGGATAGCTATAGTCTTGGTTTAATGTAGTTGCTTGACAAAAGACTGCTTCCACGGCAAAATATGGTTAATTCCTCAAACAATGTTAGCTACTGTAGGAAGGGCACTGTGTTATTGGTGTTATTTTAATTTTACCAATATAAAACATGCAATAATGGATCAGCCATCCATTATACATCTAATCTAATTTTCCTTTGAAGTGTATAATGGGCAGATAACATTCTGAATGCACTCTTAAAGTGCTTAGATTGACTGGAAACATGGCAGAATAGTTCAGTCAATGTTTTAAGTGGTGTGCTTCATATTTTGTGGATTATTTGGAAGACAAAGAGGAAGAATTGCAAAGGGCAGAAGGTCATCATGATCCACCTCAGAGAAGCGAGAGGAAGCAACCCTTTACCCGCTACAAGACATTTAATTTGAGCTAATCAAGGACAACTTTTCACATTTTCAACAACTACCCACAGAACAGCAGTTCCATATCCACATTTTTCTCATTTTGGTGGAACCATTAACATGTTTTTTTAGAATCCAAAAACCTAGATATTTACAAAAAGAAAGGTTCACGGTTTCCTACACAATTTTACTGCACAAAAATTAAAGAACATTAACTAATACACTCCAGTTACATTAAAGATAATTAACATTATTATATCTAAATAGAATGTCACTCCACTTTCCTTCTACATCCCAAAATCCTCAAGTCAGATACTTTTCAAAGTTTGGATACAGTACCCAGACCAAACAGTTAATCTCCCAAGTATGCATGATGACAGGAAGAAACAACAGTGCGGGGGGTGGTGGAGAGAGGGAGTTGTACTTCTGATAGCAAAAATAGATCCAAAGTGTGCAAGCAGAAAGTAGAACATATGCGTCCGTTATAGTTTGAAGAAATCCTGGGAAGCATGGTGGATATGGATTACTAGTGTGAGGAAAACAAATTCAGTTTGTATTGGTAAATTTTAGAAATAATAACAGTTTTAAGTGTGTTTAATTTAATGTTTCTGTGCCTGGAAGAATAAAACCTATGGGCGGTACAGTAGCACAGTGGTTAGCACTGTTGCTTCACAGCGCCAGGGACCTGGGTTCGATTCCCAGCTTGGGTCACTGTCTGTGCGGAATCTGCATGTTCTCCCCGTGTCTGCATGGGTTTCCTCTGGGTGCTCCGATTTCCTCCCACAAGTCCCGAAAGACGTGCTGTTAGGTGAATTGGACATTCTACATTCTCCCTCAGTGTACCCGACCAGGCGCCGGAGTGTGGCGATTAAGGGATTTTCACAGTAACTTCATTGCAGTGTTAATGTAAATCAACTTGTGACACTAATAAAGATTATTCTTCTTATTATTATTATAGTTAGATTTATGTGGGACAAATGTGTTTGTATGTGTGTAGGTTGGTTTCAATCGCAACTGTGATTCTATTGTGCTTAGAGAACACAACAACGTGAAGTGTAAATACACCAGCAATGGTTGCTGAGCAACTGGGGCCTTGTAAGATAGAGAAGCTTTTAAGTTTTAGTTGAGCTAATTTGCTTGCAGTTGGAGATGGGTAGTGAGAGAATGAAACTTTCACAGCTCTGCTAGAAGCAGTTGGTTTAGAAGGTTAGAGTGGGAATGTCACTATCAGCTTTGCTAGAAGAAAAGCCATACCATGGAGTATTTGTTAAGTAAACAAGTGCAAGATGTAAAGGTCTGTTAGTTCAGGAAACTAAAGAAATTAAGAGTAGTTCCCAAGTGGTCTGGAATTAACAGAACAGAGGAAACTCGGAACCAGAACGGATTACTGTTCAATAAAGTCACAGAGAGCTGAAGTGCATTAGACCATGCAAGACCAGAAGGATATCTGCAGCAGTGGGAAATTACTGCAGTTTGGGAGACATTATTTGAACTAATTCTGGAAATTGGTGGCGAGGCCTTGGAGTTGGTGTAAAAAAGACAAAGGAAACCTGAAGGGAGAAGTGTGAAACCTGAAAGTGGAACCTTGCTGAAAGCAGCGGAGGGAAACCATAAAGATTTGAAAGTGACTTTTTGAAAACTGAAATTGAAATCATTTGTGTGGAAGCCAGAGGACAGTGAGGCAGGTGACTCATGGTATACGAGTTATTTGGGGGGATTTTGAGGAACAATCCACAGACTTGAAGTTCAGAGTGGAGTGTGTGTTTGACCACAGCCATCTTGTGTGTTTAAAAGGATGTTGTGTTACTGAGACCATTGTAGCTTAAGATATGCTGTGCCACATGTTAACCTTAAAATTGTGTGAAGCTAAGGGGGGAGTAAAGGAATATTTTATCAGATTGCAATTTTTTCATGTTTAATAATTTTCTTTTTCTTGTAGTCAAAACTACTTTGCAGTCCTGTGACTTTGTTCCTCACATTTTATTTTAAAAAATAAAAGTTATTGAGCCAGGGTTCCATTCTGGGATCTTTTCGTCCAGTTATCAACTGAAATTGTAACACTGGTTCTATGGCTAAAGCGAGTGCTGCAGAACTGTGAAGAGAATAAAAAAGATATAAACGGGAGCCTTATCTTGGTATCCCGGTGAGGTTATTAAATGTCTTCTCACATTGTTACCAATTTCAGTAACAGGGTTGGTGACATTTATGTGCTTTGTCACCATTGATGGGAGATTTTGGCACCTGGGACCTATCAGAGAGAAACAAATCTTGCTTTGTGCTGTTCATTTGCTCTATGGGGATCTCCAGTGTTCCATCAGAATATCTGAGGCTCCTGGGCTAGGTCATTTTCTAGTGGATTCTGAAACTCAATATTGCAAACCAACATTGAAATATTTACCTCCCCTTTAAGAGGTGCAGGCTACTATTTAGGAGGAGCAGCCACTCCGACCTTCCCACTTCCAACCATCAAACCATCAATGGCCTCCAAAATGGCTCAGTATTCCTGGAAACATCATTAGGTGGGCAGAGCAGATTCCTGACCACTACCGACTCATTAGCGTGCACATGAAAATCAGCCCCAATGTGCTTTTGAGATAGAGATGACTGGGGAGCTCAATGTTACTTCCATCATGGTTACGCTTACAAGTGGCACAATGATACATATAGGGCTGGATTCTCTGCAGCCCTGCGCCAATATTGCATTTGGTGCGGGGGCAGTGAATCACCTTTCCCGACAAAATCGGGCCTGGCGCCGCTCCAGCGATTCTCCAGGCCCCGAATATCCACGGGCCCGCGAATTAAGCCACTCGGCTGGGGGGCCATTGCCAGAGACCCGCCCAGCAAACCTTCGCTGCAGACCGGCCAAGTTCCCGACGGCGTGGAACTAACATGGCCTGGCCGGTCAGGACTCTCGCGTGGCGGCTGTGGACTCAGCCCGTGGCCGCCCTGGTGGGGGGCGGGGTTCGAGCACCTGGGGGGGGGGAGGGGGGGGGGGCTTATGGGCGGTCGGGGCACAAATCGGGCCGGTCCGATGCAGGGGTGTGCGGCCAATCGGCGGGACCTATATTACGGAGCTGACTCCGTGGTCCAAGTCTGCCAGGGCGTTCGGGGCAGCCGCTGGAGGCTGCCGCCGTGTGCATGCATGGACCTGGAACCGGAAGTGCGGGGATCTGTATCCGCAGCCAGTGCTGCGTGAAGCACTCCGGGCCCCTGCTAGCCCCCTGAAGGTAAGTGAATCGATTTTTATTTTTTGCAGGAAACTGGGGAGTGCAACACCAGCGTTTTTACACCAGCGTGGGAACATAGCCCCATTTTGGGAGAATCCAGCCCATTGTTCTAACCTCCATGAGGACCATGAGGAAACGATCATTGTTCCCCCTGTGGGACTCATGGAATATGAACTCTTTAGGTAGGGGGTGGAGGCTAACCATCTGGGATTTGTTAATGCGGGGGATAAAAGCAGGGCTAACTCAGGGCCTGATCAGATCTATCTTCCTAGCAAGGTCTGCACTGGGAGTGAGATGCTGTACTAAGCCTGTAATTGTAAATATGTAAATTAATTCCCAACAACTTCCTTATGAGTTATTATATTGCCGACAAGGATCGATGGAAGTTCCAACTGGCCTTCCGATTTGACTATCTGCCGTAACTTGATTTAAAAAAAATAAATTTAGGGTACCCATTTGTTTTTTTCCTATTGAGGGGCAATTTAGCATGGCCAATCCACCTACCCTTCACATCTTTTTGGCTTATGAGGGTGAGAGCCACACAGACAAGTGGAGAATGTGCAAGCTCCACATGGACAGTGACCCTGGACTGGGATTGAACCCTGGTCCTCGGCACCATGTGGCAACAGTGCTAACCACTGTGCCACCGTTCCACCCTCCATAACTTCATATTGAGTGCGGTACGTTGTATCGTTTAAAGTGCTGTTGTTTGGTAACTGGGATGCCTTCAGTGCGGGGCTGCAGATTGGAATCAGTATGCAGAGCGCATGCGCTACTTTTTTCAAGCAGATGTTATATTGGGGGAAGACCGACAAAAAGTTCTCCTTCTGGCCGCCTGCAGACATTTGGAATTATCAACCACTTGACCTACCGGGCTGCATTAGATTCCAGATCATTCGATTAACTCGTGGCAATGATTTTGGACTACTATGACCCTAAACAGTCTGTGATTCTGCAAACATAGATTTAACACAGCAATATGCTACCCTGGTGAGTCGGCTACGGACTTTTAAAATCGCTTGACTGAGCACTGCAAGTTTGCGCTCTACCTCTCAGAAATGTTACCGGACTGATTCATGAGTGGTACCAATAATTCAGCCACTCAATGGAAGCTGTTGGAGGAAATTACGCTGGATTGAAAGCATGCAATTGAACTTTCCCTCTTCGCGACCATACGGAGAAGGAACTACAAAGGTCTGTTGTTGTGCACGGTCATGGGATGATGCGGGTCTGGCCAGAATTCCTCCGACGGAGCAGATCCCGAGGCACGTTCATGGCGGGTTTTGCGTTGTGGGCACTGTTCCGGCCCATGGGATGCCTCGTCTGAGCAGGATAGTGAGAGCAGGCTGCCGTGCCACCATTGTGATCGAAGGCCTCGTGAGGGTCAGGGCACTTGACAACAGCAGCGGTCACCACGAACGAAGGCTTTACACTTGGGCACCCAGGACAACTGCATGCTGCAGTTGCATTGTGTGTGTCTCCGAAGGTTGCTCCGATTCGGATTACTTTGCAAGTTAATGGACACCTTGTACCAATGATATAGATACGGGGCTGTTGTCTCAATTTTGGATCTCCTCACTTTCTGATGGTTGCGTACGGGAATCATACAAATAACCTTGCGGGAAACCAAGGCTGGTCTGGCCATCTATACCGGCAGACAGTTAAAAATTGTGGGCACCACCATGACGCCGATGGCATTTGGACAGCAGGTGGTCCGCCTGCCCCCAGTGGTGGTATAAGGTCCGGTACAAATTTACAGGGAAGAGACTGATTGAGGGTCCTTACAGTCAACTAGCAGAAAATCTTTTGAATGGGCTCTGGAATTCTTATGACGTGTTGAATAAATATCCTGAGGATTTTCATGAAGGTCTGGACTGGATTAAGGGTACTAGAGCCCATATCTATGTTGATCCTACTGCTCAGCCCTGGTACTTCTGGGCAAGGCTGGTTCTGTATGCGCTACCTCCTCAAGGTGGGTGCAGAACTGCAATGGTTGCAAGATCTAGGAGTCATCCGACCTGTACAGTTTATGGAATGAACTGCAAAGATGGTGCCAGTGATGAAACCTGTTAAAACCATCTGGTTGTGTTGGGACTTCAAGTTTACTATAAATAGGGCTCATGATTGGACCATTACCCAATGCCCTAGGTCGAAGATTTATATGCTTGGCTGGCCTGGGGCTTTTTGTTCACAAAGCTCGATATGAGCCATGTATACCTACAGGTAGAGCTTAACCTGGAGCCTGACAAGTTTGCCACAATAAATACTTTTTTTTCCAAAGTATTATTATCCAACAAATTTGCAACCATTTTACAATACAAAACAACCCCACAAAATGTCCCAGTCCACCCAAACCCCTTCCCCTCCCACAACAGTCAATGGTAACCAACTCCCAAAAATGCATGATGAACAAACCCTAACAATTATAGAACCCTTCCTTCTCCCCCCCCCCCCCCCCCCCCCCCCCCCCCCCACCCAGAGCAAATTTCACCTTTCCAGGGTCAGAAAAACCAGAAGGCCCCCGCCATTCCGAGGCACAGGGTGGAGCAGCTGAACTCCAGCCCAACAAGCCCACCAAGAGCAATCAGCGAGGCAAAGGCTCCCGCACCTGCCTGCAGCTTCGGCCAATCCGACACCCCGAAAATGGCTTCTAGGGGACCGGGCTCCACGTCCACATGTGAAACTTCCTGAAATGGTGCTGAACATTATGCACCATAATATCAGTACATGATTTGCAGAGTCCCGCTTACATCACTTGCAGGCATCCTCCACCTCTTCAAACAGCTAGCTCATCCTAGACTTTGTAAGATGCACCCTGTACACTACCTTCAGCTGTTTCAGCCCAGCCTCATGAACAAAGTCGAAGCATTTACCCTCCGCAGCACCTTGCACCACAGTCCCTCCTCCAGCACAACCCCCAACTCTTCCTCCCACTCCATCTTAACTCCCTCCATGGACATCCCGTCCTCCTCCAAAATCCACCCGTAAATCACTGAGATAATCCACTCTCCAAACCCCCCACTGACAGCACCGCCTTCAGCAATGAGGAGGCAGGCACTGTCATAATATCCGCTCATGTATATCATGAAATGCAGACAGGCAGTGATTGACACACAGGATGACACACGACACAGAACAACCAATCACCAGACAGGACACCACCCTATAAAGCCCACAGGGCATTAAGGCTCTCCCTCTCTCACAGGACACGGCCAGGGAGATAGTGTACAGGCCAATGAACATCATTACCATGTGATAGAGAGCTAGTCTGGTCAAGCCAGTAGGAGGTTATCAGTTAGGTTAATAGAGTGTCAACCCACAGCAGATGATGTACAGCAATCAACAGGTTGAATAAAACAGTGTTGGACCATCTCCTGTGTCGGAAGCCTGTTTCTCGTTTTACTGCATCCAGTTGCAGTCGATGTTAGACCAACACAGATAACACATCAGGCACTATCGGGAAAGTCGGGAAAACCTTCCTGACAAAGTCCCACAGCTGCATTTACCCTGATGCTTTTGCCTCACGCCAGCCCAAATTACGTGCCCGACTCCTCCAAACTCGCAAATCACCCTCCCAGAAACAAATCCTTCATTTTCTTAATCCCCTTTCTTCCCATCCCTAAAGCTTTGCATCCGTCCTCCCCGGCTCGAACCCATGATTCCCCCGATCGAAATCCCCCCCTCCCTGACCCAGCTACGAACCGAAAATTCTATCTAAACTGCCTCCAGATCTTCAATGTGACCATCATCACCGGACTCACCATATACTTGGGGGCCATTGAGAGTGGCGGCATAGCCAGTGCCCGCAACCCTGGCCCCTGCAAGAGCCTGTCCCCATGCTCATCCACAAAGCCCCCCCCTCTCTGCTCCAACCCCAAACCTTCTCTACATTTGACACCCACTAATAGTACATCAAGTTTGGGAGGCCTACCCTCCCACCCCCCCACATGCCGTCCCCTCTGCAGTATCACCTTTCTAATCCCAGCCACCTTCCCCGCCCAAACAAACAAGATCAGCCTGTCCACCCCCTAAAAGCCGCCTTGGGTAAAATGATCAGCAGGCATTGAAACAAAAATACGAATTATGGCAAAACATTAATCTTTACTGCCTGCACCCGGCTCGCCAACGACAGAGGGAGATTATCCCGCCTCAGCATATCAGCCTTCACCCTCCCCATCAAGCTTGTGAAATTAATCTTCCGAAGCCCTGTCCAATCCCGGGCCACCTGCACCCCAAATACCTAAAATGCGACACCGCCAGGCGCAATGGCAGCCCCCCCCCCACCCCGCTCCTACTCCTGGATGAGACCACAAAATACTCACTTTTCCCAAAATTCAATTTGTACCCTGAAAACATCCCAAATCTTTGGAGCAACCCCATTATATTCCCCACCAAAGCGCTCGGCCCTGAAATATACAGCAACAAGTCATTTGCATATTAGGACAAGAGCACCTCGCCTGTTGTGTCAACCATGATCCAGCGGTAGGCACACCTACTTGCCACATACGAGTCCACTTTTCAACACGGTTGTTATATCAGGATCCCCCATGCAGACACCCTCAGCCGGTTGCTGTTGCCCACGAACACACCTTCCCCATCTGTGGCGGATGAGGTGATTGCAGCCTTGAACTTTATGGGCACCTTACTGGTGACGGCTACTCAAATAAGTGCGTGGCTGCAGAGGGACCCGGCATTGATGAAGCTTCACCTCATGTTAATTAGCGGCAGTAAAAAGGAGGCTTTTCTACCGTCTCTACAACCCTTTGCTCAGAGGTCTGAGCTTGGAGGATGGTGTGATATTGTGGGGTGGTCTCAGGGATGGGAAGCCCTGTTGCAGGATTTGCATGCTGGCTTCCAAACTGAAAATGTTGCCATAAAGCTATGTTTGGTGACCGAGTATCGATGCAGACAGCGAGCAAATGGTTCAAAACTGGCTAGCATGCAGGGAATTGTAGAATCTATCCTCGTCAGCGCCACTCCACCCTTCGGAATGGGGCTGGATCATCCATAGATTCGCCTCCACACGGATTTTGCTGCGCCATTCATGGGCTCCATGTTTTTTATAATTGTGGTCGCCCACGCCGAGTGGCTGAAGTATTCAAGATGTCTTCCACAATGTCCAGGGCTCCTATTGAGAAGCTCGGGATCTATTTTTATCCACGGACCTCCGGAGGTGCAGGTTACGGACAATGTAACTTCTTTTACCAGCGAGAAGTTTGCCGGTTTTATATGGCGCAATGGCATTTGGCCACTCCATACAGCACCATATAATCCCTCCTCTAATGGATTGTCAGAGAGAGCAGTACGAACTTTTAACTGAAGTTTGAGAAAGCTGTCGACCAGGTCTACGACTCAGGTTCTGATATGGACACTTTCAGACTTTGGGGTAGGAAGGGATGTTATAAACCCCCATGAGGGCCGTAGGAAATGATAATTGATTCCCTGTTGGACACATGGAATACAAGTTCCCTAGGTAAGGGGCGGAGACCAACCACCTGGGACTGACATGAGGTTCCGAAGTCAAAGAAGAAAATTCAGGGGGCGATTCCCCATAATACAGGACCCCCTAACAGAGAACCCTCCATAAAACAGACCCCATAACAAGGGACCCCCATAAAATAGACCCCACAGCAGAAACCCCCCACCCCAAAGGAGGTCCCACATTTCAGACACTCCCAGTGAGGGTGTGAAACAGATCATGCCAGCTGGAGTGGGCCGGGAGCATTGGAAACTGTTTGGTGCCCGGTGCTTTGTGGTTAGGTTCACAGCAGGCTACTTGAAATGCATTCAAGCCTGAAAGGAAATGAAAACAAGAAATCCAAGCAATATTTGGGGTGTAAGAAGATCCGGGAGTCCAGGGGCAAGAGAAGCCGATGTTTTGGCCTTTGCCTTCCTGATAGCCTGAAGGTGGATCTTATTTGGATGGAGGGGCTTGGAGCCACTGAAAGCGGAGTGTAGGTAGGCGATCTGGCAGAATTCCTGAGGCTGCAGAAGGTCAAGTTCATCCTGAGGCGGTTCGCTGGGAGGTGGAAGCCGTTCTTTCACTTCTTTAAGGAGGATTGAGGAGTCAGCAAAAGGGGAGGAGGGAAGGTAAGGGAATTAAAATGGAGAAGGCAGGATGGGAGGGGGGGCATGATTGGGGATAAGGGGGAGTGGGTGTTGATTATTTGTAATGTTAAATTTTACTTCTGCTTCAGTTTGTTTTTATGAAAATGCCTGAATTAAAATATATTTTTTTAAAAAGCAACCCAGTCATTTAGCTGTCTGAAAGCTGTCAATTACAGCCTACTAAAAGCTATTTTTCTTTGAAGTGAATAGAAGCCTTGCAGATCAAAGGATCTGTGGTTGTTTAAAGACTTGTGATGTAGTTTTGCTTTTCTATGAAGTTACAACTGCTGCTTTCTGGACATCTGGCTGAGGAAGCGAAAATTCCCATCGACATAGCAGGATTTGTGCGGGTGCAACTTGGCCGGAGAATCGACCCCTGAATTTCCTTCTTTGTTTTCAGAACCTCACATCAGGACAATTCCTAAGACCCGAGCCTATGTGCTTTCTGGTAGTGTGCCAACTAGCCTAATTTTATGGGAAGTGCCAAATTAACAAGTCCTCTCAACATTTGTTGCCCAGGTAGGGACAGCAAACATGTTCTGGAGGTAGGAGTGCTGAACAACACAGCCCTCATTATGCGACCAGTAGGCACCCAAGCAGCAAGAATGGCAGGGAAGCAATGGAGCTGCCCTCAACATCTGAGGAACAGCTGAGACATCATAAGGCTCATGGCCATCGCAGACATCTGTGCCACTCGCCAATGAATTCTGCATTCAGTAGGAAAGCTCTGAGATGGGATAACAGCGGCATTGCTATTTTCAGCCAGTATCAGTTAAACTTCAATCATTTTAATGCAGCCTCCGCTTGCTGCTGTGCAGCCGCCTCCTCTTACATGCCAGGGGGCACATGTAGCAGGATTCCCACATGACAAGATCACAGTCTGCTCACAAAATTCCTACTGAGTACCTCACTAATTGGTTTAACATTGGGTGTATTGCTGGAGAGTTTCCACCACTAGCAAATGTGCAAGGGGATGGGAGTATGTCAGGGAGCATACCCAACCCTATCATTTCATAAATTCCATGCCCACCCATCTCTAAATCCACCTCCACGGGGCTGGGAAAATTCCAGCCAATATCTTTTTAAAGACACTCTATTTTACTTTTTAGTCCACAGCAAATCTGTTGTGTTAATTAAAATGATTATATTCAAAATACAAAGTCCAGCAGTGCCTGACTGCAGACGACTACATTTGTGAGCTGTAGGATTGATTGTTATTGAATCTCAAATTAGATTGTCTGCCATTTTCCTGCTTGTGTAGTTAATTGTTCAACCATCCTATCGTTTGGTTGAGATCATCTAAAAATGAATGGAGATTATGAGCATTTCTAAAGCTAGTTAGGAGCTATAGCCTCTGAAACAACTGTGTCAGCCACTTTGTATATACATAGTGATTGGACCAATGACTAAGTTGAATACAGCCCATAGAACATTCCTTTCTAAAGAGCGGTTACTAAAATAATACTGTGATTGAAATATGTAATGGTGAACTACAGAAATGCCAGACAAAGAAATAAGATCTACTGCTGAAACATTTTAACTGTTGTTTTTATCTGGAAACAACATTGTGTAATGCTAAGTATTGCACAATTATGAATGTTACACAAGACTTTTGCAAGGAGCAAATGAGCTTATTATGCAATTTGCCATCTGTGGTACAAACTAGATAAGCGTTTGACGATTTAGATAAAGAAACCTTTACAAATCTTGCCTTCACCTTATTGTTCATTATAATGTAACCTGATTAAAAAAACATAAGACTGATATAAAATGATTTTTTCAGCTGCTACAAAGATTTAACCCTTTTATGACCACATCTGTGATATTGTGCCACTCCTACTAGAAGCATAATTCATACTGATCCTGATTCGGTTTACTTCACAATTTCTCATCAAGAGTTTAGCTTGCTTTCAGAAACAATTGGTAACAAATATAAAGGACGGAGCTCCAAAGTGCAACTGAATGATTCATGGAGATTTCATAGAATCATAGAATTTACAGTGCAGAAAGAGGCCATTTAGCCCATCGAGCCTGCACCGGCCCTTGGAAAGAGCATCCCACTCAAGCCCACACCCCCACCCAATCCTGTAGCCCAGTAACCCCACCTACCCTTTTTGGACACTACGGGGAATTTAGTAAGGCCAATCTACCTAACCTGCACATCTTTGGACTGTGGGAGGAAACCGGAGCACCCGGAGGAAACTCACGCAGACACGGGGAGAACGTGCAGACTCCGCACAGACAGTGACCCAAGCCGGGAATCGAACCTGGGACCCTAGGGCTATGAAGCAACAGTCCTAACCACTCAGCTACAGTGCCACCCTGTCACTGAAATTTGTCATTCGATTAATTTGTACAAGTAACAAGCTATATTAAATATTGTTACTACTTTGTCCATACAAGTCAACAATCTTCATTTTCTCCAAAGAGAAATTGATTTTGCAGATGGTGCATGACCTGTTGCACTCACAACCTACAACCACCCTCCTCCTTACACACGGCATCCTTATTCAAACTAATGTTTGCCTCTCCATCTCCTCCTGCAGAACTTTCCTCCATCTTCAGCTCTACCATTGCTTTCAGGTCTAGACATTTCCCCTCCACAGCTGCTTATCATATAGCCCTGCATTTTCCAGGTTCATATCACTGGTATAAGCTTCACCTCCTGAACTTGAGACCTGCTTTTTCTCTACATGTTTGATATGGGATATAACCCTGATTACACCCCTTTGTCTTCATGCTGTCACTATTCTGCTGTCCCATGTTGAGCGGATATGGAGCATAAAACTGTTATCTGGCCTAATTCAAAATTCACTGCTAAATTTTACTATGTCAGTCTCATTCATATTCTATTTGAATGATAAATGCCCTTGTTTTATCACATAATCAACTGGAACTAATAATACAACACTGATTGAGATTTCAATCCGTTTAAACTATACAGATTCAAGCATCAACTACAGACAAGTTTAAAAAAATTTCAAGCATTTTTATAGTGTGTGATTCTAAATTTTAAAATATAAAAGCTTATAAGATACCAGTGCAACAAAATCTTCAACGCCTGCATGATATTTGCGGTTCATGATGTGGTTCTTAGAATCATAGAATTTACAGTGCAGAAGGAGGCCATTCGACCGATCGAGTCTGCACTGGCTCTTGGAACGACCACCCTACCCAAGCCCACACCGCCACCATATCCCCATAACCCAGTAACCCCACCCAACATTAAGGGCAAATTTGGACACTAAGGGCAATTTAGCATGGTCAATCCACCTAACCTGCATATCTTTGGACTGTGGGAGGAAACCGGAGCACCCGGAGGAAACCCACGCAGACACAGGGAGAACGTGCAGACTCCGCACAGACAGTGACCCAAGCCAGTAATTGAACCCGAGACCCTGGAGCTGTGAAGCAATTGTGCTAACCACTATGCTACCTGATGGAACCATCGATTCACTAGACACGTGCTTTAAGATATGGGACTTGGGCGGATGCCTTGGAGAGAGTCAACTCTTCCTCTTCATGTGCGAGGCTTAGCCTCATCCAATTTAACGTGCTGCACCGGGCCCACATGTCCGGGACTAGGATGAATAGGTTCTTTGGGAGTGAGGACAGGTGCACCAGGTGTTCGGGGAGTCCAGCGAATCATGCCCATATGTTCTGGGCATGTCCGGCACTGGAAGAATTCTGGAAGGGGGTGGCGGGGACGGTGTCGAGGGTGGTTGGATCCAGGGTCAAACCAGGGTGGGGACTCCTGATTTTTGGAGTTGCGGTGGAGCCGGGAGTGCAGGAGGCGAAAGAGGCCGGTGTTCTGGCCTTTGCGTCCCTAGTAGCCCGGCAGAGGATTTTGCTACAGTGGAAGGATTCGAGGCCCCCAAGTGTGGAGACCTGGATCAATGACATGGCGGGATTTATAAAGTTGGAAAGGGTCAAATTTGCCCTGAGAAGATCAGTACAAGGGTTCTATAAACGGTGGCAGACTTTTCTGGACTTTCTGGCTCAAAGATAGGTATCTTGGTCAATAGCAGCAGCAACCCGATTGGGGGGGGGGGGGGGGGGGGGGGGGGGGGGGGGGTGTTCTTAACTATAGTTTCTATATTGTTTCTTTTGCTACGGTTGTGTAACTTAACACTGGGTTAACTTAAGTTGTTGTTAATATGTTGGATTGTTCATTGAGGCGGGGCGAAGGTTTATGATTGTTGTTATTACTGTTATCGTTGGTATTTTAGTATGGTTTGATGTTGTGTAAGTTCAAAATTTGTCAATAAAAATTATTTTTTAAAAAAGATATGAACAGTGGTTTTAATCTACTTACTACAGAGCCAGCCTGTTACCCGTTGAACTCTCGATGAACTGCAGGCTGGCTCTGGACAAGGGTATTTATACAGGAGTCCAGGGGTGGAGTCGTGGGCGGAACCAAGGGTGGAGCCCTGTACAAACTCCTGAGCATTCCCAGAGCTACTCCTCCTAGTGGTCGGATAACGCTACTGCGCTTACAATGGTATTGGTAAATACAGTGTGAATTACTAAGTTACATTCACCACATTCATCCCCTGCAAAAAAATCAAGTCCGGCGGGGGTGGTGGTCTACAAAGTAAGTCTATCCGGTGGTCGAACTGTCCGCTGTGATCTGCGGAGCAGCGGGGTTGCAGCCTCTTGCGGTGGCTGGATCGGTGTTGTGTGCTGGGGTACAATGGCGGACTCCAGGGAGGGTTGTGTCCGAGCTTCATACTCTTCTGGTTCGACTGGGGACTGGGGGCGCTGGTGGCTGACCGGCGCGGGTGCACGGAACTGGTGGAGCGAGCTTGTGGGCTCGGGAGCGCAAGGGGGCGGCAGCATGGGGTGTAGGGTGAGGGGTCCTTCTGTGGGGGTAGAGGGGGCGCTGGATCCGGCGGATGCCAGATCCCGGAGGGATACTGTGTCCTGACGGCCGTCAGGGAACTCGAGGAAGGCGTACTGGTGGTTGGAGTGGAGCAGGCGCACCTTCTCAACAAGGGGGTCGGTTTTGTGTGCCCTGACGTGTTTCCTCAGGAGTACCGGGCCCGGTGTCCTCAGCCATGCCGGAAGTGAGACCCCCGTGGTAGTGCTCCTGGAAAAAATGAAGAGCCTATCGTGAGGGGTCTGGTTGGTCGCTGTGCATAAGAGGGACCTAATAGCATGGAGCGCGTCTGAGAGGACTTCCAGCCACTGGGAGACTTGGAGCTTACTAGACCGGAGGGTCAGTAGGACGGTCTTCCAGACCGTCACGTTCTCCCTCTCCACCTGCCCGTTCCCCCTGGGGTTGTAGCTGGTAGTCCTGCTCGAGGCAATGCCCTTGTCGAGCAGGTACTGACGCAGTTCGTCGCTCATGAAGGACGAACCCCGGTCGCTGTGCACGTAGCTGGGGAAACCAAACAGGGTGAAGATGCTATGCAGGGCCCTAATGACTGTGTGGGAGGTCATGTCGGGGCACGGGATAGCGAATGTGAAACGGGAGAACTCGTCTACGACGTTTAAGAAGTAAACGTTCTTGTTGGTTGAGGGGAGTGGCCCTTTGAAATCAATCACGAGGCGTTTAAAGGGCCTAGAAGCCTTGACCAGGTGGGCCCTGTCTGGTCTATAGAAGTGCGGTTTGCACTCCGCACAAATTGGGCAGTCCCTGGTGACCACTTTTACCTCCTCGTTGGAGAAAGGCAGGTTTAGGGCCCTGATGTAGTGGGCGAGACGGGTGACCCCCAGGTGGCAGAGGTCATTGTGGATGACTTTTAATCGGTCGATCTACGCGCTGGCGCATGTCCCGCGGGATAGGGCATCCGGAGGCTCGTTGAGCTTCCCGGGTCGACATGTAGTGAGGCTGCAGATTGTGAGTGGGGGCAGGGGCCCGCCGAAGCTGAGGGTGAGGCTCTTAAGGTTACACTGAAAATCTAGGCCTAATAAGAGTGGCGCGCAGAAGTCGGGCAAAACGTAGAGTTGAAATTTTGAGTAGCTAGCGCCTCGGATTGTGAGTGTTGCGGATTGTGAGTGTCGCGGTGGTGCGCCCCTGGATCTGGACAGAATGGGAGCCTGAAGCGAGCGAGATAGTTTGCCGCACGGGGAAAACGGGGAGCGAATAGCGTCTTACCAGATCTGGGTGTATGAAGCTCTCAGTGCTCCCAGAGTCGAAAAGGCATGGCTTGTTGTACCCGTTGATTTGGACCTCTGCCATAGAATTTCGCAGATGCTTCGGGCGTGATTGATCCAGGGTGACTGCGCCGAGTTGCGGGCCGCGTGACGAGCGCCCGGGGAGGCCGGACTCTTCCGATGAGTTGTCCGAGCGTGGAGATGCAGGTCGGGCCCGTGGATCGCACATGGCACGCGGCGAGGAAGATGGCGTCCAAGATGGCGGCCCCCATGAGTCGCACGTGGCCAGCCGCGTGGTGGAGGTTTGCCAAGATGGCGGCCCTCATGGATCGCACGAGATGGGAGGGGGCGGGGTCGGGGCCTAGGCCGCAGCGTTTCGGGCCCCGCGGGCCTGCGGGTGAGGGGAGCGATTACTTCGTGCCGCTGGGGAGTTGGAAGCTGGGGCCCTTTTTGCGAGGCACACTCTCGTGTAGTGGCCTTTCCGCCCGCAGCTGCTGCAGGTCGCGTTGCGGGCCCGGCAGTGCTGCCGCGGGTGCTGATTCTGGCTGCAGAAATGGCAGGCTGGAGCAGCATAGTGGCTGGCTGGGGCAGCATGGTGGCTGGGCGGCAGCGTGGCACAGGCCTGGGGGAGTCGCTGGTCGGTGGCCCATGATTGGGTCGCTGGGTCCGCGGGGAACGAGGTGAGGCTGCAGAAGGAGACCTCCATCGTGGTAGCAATTTCCGCAGTTGTTTCTAAGTCTTGGGCCCCTTTGTCCAGCAGTCGTTGGCGCACATAATTAGACCTGAGGCCCGCTACAAAAACATCGCGTACAGCAAGTTCTCTATGTTCAGCCGCGGTAACCGCTTGATAGTTACAGTCATTTGATAGATTATTGAGGTCTCTTAAAAATTCGGCGACTGATTCTGTAGGCCGCTGGCAGCGAGTCGTGAACACATGGCGTGCGTAAACTTCGTTAATGGGCCTTGCATACATCTTATCGAGTATCGCTAGCGCTGCAGTATATGAACCGTCCGAGTTTAGTTGCGTAGAGATTCTGTGGCTCACCCTCGCGTGCAGTAGACTTTACTTCTGTTCCTCTGTTGTTTCGGCTGTGCTCGCTTCTGCCAGGTAGGCCTTAAAGCACCGCAGCCAGTGGGAGAAGATTTCTTTAGCCTCTGCACCTTGTGGGTGGCGTTCCAGCCGTCCAGGCTTGAGGGCTGATTCCATGATCGATCGTGACTGTTCTTAAGTAGGTTAAATTGATGGAACCATCAATTCACTAGACACGTGCTTTAAGATATGAACAGTGGTTTTAATCTACTGACTACAGAGTTAGCCTGTTACCCGTTGAACTCTCGATGAACTGCAGGCTGGCTCTGGACAAAGGTATTTATACAGCAGTCCAGGGGGAGGAGTCGTGGGCAGAGCCAAGGGTGGAGCCCTGTACAAACTCCTGAGCATTCCCAGAGCTACTCCCCCTAGTGGTCGGATAACGCTACTGCGCTTACAATGGTATTGGTAAATACAGTGTGAATTATTAAGTTACATTCACCACACTACTGTGCTGCCCGGTTCATTTGCGTTATCATAATGTTACACTTTAGTTTGTTCTTTTTTTCCTACTCTCCCTCCCTCCTTCAACAACCCCCCTTCACAGAGTTTCCACCTTGAGAAATCTTTGTGCGTACTGACTGATTTTACTGTCACAATGGTGGTTTATACTACATGTGTTTACTGTATTATATTTAGCATGTAATTAGCAGTAGAGATTATTGCACTGTTCAGATTCTAAATTTATAAATTTTGTTTTTACTTTGAGAAGCCAGAATGAAGAGCCAAGCCGTGTCGTGAAGGCCACCACTAATGTTGCATATAGCAAAAAAGAGACGTAAATTGCAAAGCACTGAATAGTGTAAAACAAAGCTGATTGGAAATTCCTTTCAGAAATGTAAAGCCTTCTCATTCCCTGAAGGATCACAGAAGGGAAACATGATTGGAATCCTGTTTTTATGCAAAACGTCATGTCAAAACTCAGAGTTACTTGTACCAGAAAGAATTGTGATACAGTGATGGCAGGGGCTAAGCTGTGAATACTTGGACCTTGGCAAGGATGAACTTGTAAAAAGTGATCTTCCACCTATCAGAATCTTATCTTGTGTCACATTGATATTTTTCATTAATTTTGAGAGTGTTTTTAAGCCTGAACAAAGGCAATAATAATCTCTTAGAATCATAAAGTACAAAACTATCCTGAATTAGGGGCGGCACGATAATACAGTGGTTAGCCCTACTCCTTCACAGCACTAGGGACCTGGGTTTGATTCCCGGCTTGGGTCACTGTCTGTGTGGAATCTGCACTTTCTCCCTGTGTCTGTGTGGGTTTCCTCCGTGTGTTCCAGTTTCCTCCCAGAAGTTCCGAAAGATGTGCTTGTTAGGTGAATTGCCATTCTGAATTCTCCCTCAGTGTACCCGAACAAGCGCCAGAGTGTGGCGACAAGGGGATTTTCACAATAACTTCACTGCATTGTTAATGTAGGGCCTACTTGTGACACTAATAAAGATTATTTATTATTTAAATCATTACATAACATGCTGTTCAGCTGTTATGTACGTATCTTGTTAATATTTCTCAATTATCCCTGCAATGGCCTCTTTGTTAAGTAACATATAAAAATCACCAGTGGAGTTAATTGGCATACTTCACTTGAATAAAAACGCTACTCGGCACCTGCAAATGTCAACTTGAAAACACAAAATGCCGAAAACACACAGTAGGTCAGGCAGCCTACATGGAGAGAGAGAAACAGATGTTTCAGATCGATAGCCTTTCATGAGAGCTTCACTTACCTTGGGCTGCAATCTCCATTATGATTGCTGGCAACTGGTAAGGTTGGAATTTTAGCCTCTTGTGACTCACAGCTGAAGAAGCAGCAATCTGACTTTGCTTAAAGTTCATGAACTGGGTTGGAAAATTTGCCGAGCAGCTCTGAAGCTAAAACATTCAATTTGTTCTCGGCCACAGGGCTGGGACTGGAACTTCAGGGAGCCCGTCAATTCATGAACAGCCTCGCTGCCACTAGCAGTCAGAGGGAAAGGAAACTGTGAATATAACAAGCATTTCAGCTCATGTATTACAGGCTCTAATGGCCCGGTTACCATGACAACCAACATGGCTTATTCCACTCACAGTTACATATATTTACAGCTAATCTTACCTGTGAAATTCCAGCAACTAACTATTTGGCATTAAATAAAGAAAAGTGAAATTCAAATATCTTTGACAAACTCGTTTTTAAAGAGCTACTGTATTCATGAAAAAAGAAAAGCTTGTATTTACATAGCTTTTTTCACAGGCTCCAGTCATCAATGATCTCAAAGCACTTTACATCGATGAAATGTTTTAAAGAAGTACAGTCACTGTTGTAATACAAGAATCATGGCAGTTGATGGTACACAGCAAACTCCCCAAAGCAGCAATGTAATAATGACCAGAGATTTTCTGAGGGATAAATATCTGGCCAGCACACCAGAGATATCTTTGTTGCTTTTCTTCAGAATAGTGCCAGGGGATCTTTTACATAATAATAAGAATCTTTATTGTCACAAGTAGGTTTACATTAACACCGCAATTAAATTACTGTGAAAATGTCCTAGTCACCACATTCCAGTGCCTGTTTGGGTACACAGAGGGAGAATTCAGAATGTCCAATTCACCTAACAGCCCCATGTCTTTCAGGACTTGTGGGAGGAAACCGGAGCATCCGGAGGAAACCCACGCAGAGACAGGGAGAATGTGCCGACTCCGCACAGCCAGTGACCCAAGCTGCTACCCACTGTGCTACCTTCCACCCAAGCATGCAGGTAGATGGAGCCTTGGTTTAATATATTACCTGAAAGACGGCGAGCAGGATTCTCCATTTCCCGACGCCGATATCGTAATCGCCGATCAGGCAGAGGATCCCTTTTTATGACCAAATTGGGGGCGGTGCCTGTTTTTGGATGTTCCGCCCCCTCCAAAACGGCATCATCGAGGAGTACGTCGCATGCCGTTGGGACGGCCTCAGGACATTACCTGAAGGCCCTTCACTGATGCTTCGTCCCCGATGGGCCGAGTTCCCGATGGGGCGGGACACGTGTGCTCTCAGTTTTTGTGAACCCGGCGTGGCGGCTGTAGACTGTGCCAAGCGCCACCACGGTCAGAGGGGAACCTTGCCTGGGGGGCTTCGGCGAGGGCTGGGTGGACTAGTGGGGGGTGGCCCGGGGTTAGCGAGGGAGTGTCCAGGGAGGCACTGACTGGCAGGTCAGGTCCGCGCTCAACTGGCGCCATGTTGTACAGCGCGTCTGCTGCAGGTTGTAGCTGTGCACTTGCGCGACCACAAACCCGGCAATTCTCCAGGCATTTATATTGGGAAGCCCGTGCGGTTTACGTGGCGCGGCTGCTAAACCCTCATCTGTCAGAGCATCATTGCAGGGGCGGCATCAATCTTTTCATCGTAAAACCAGACACTTCCTCCGGACACAGCTTCAAAATCGGAGAATCCAGCCCAGCTTCTCTGACAGAGCAGCACTCCCTCGGTAATGCTTTGAAGCATCAGTGTTTTGTGCTCAAGTACTGGAGAGTGGGACTTGAACTCAGAACCTGTAACTTAGTGAAGTTGGTGAAATTTGGTTGCAAAAACATAAAACTGTAATAACATCATACCGAGGGAGTGTCCAGAGAGGCACTGACTGGCAGGTCGGGTCCGCACTCAACTGGTGCCATGTTGTACAGCGCGTCTGCTGCAGGTTGTAGCTGTGCACTTGCGTGGCCACAGACCCGACAATTCTCCAGGCATTAATATTGGGAATATAATTCCCAATTATATTCTGACAATGCAGTGCTTCTCAGTACAGCACTGAAGTGCCAAGAAAGATTATTTTCTTGAGTCCTGAACGGAAGTTCAATTTCACAACCTTCAGGTTTATTGACAGGATTTCTACCAACTGAACCAACCTGACGCATGGGGCAAGAAATTTAGACCCACCCAAAATGGGTTCAAATTCAGTTCTCATTGGCATGCTGCTAATGAGCTGTAAGCACCAAAAGGGCATGCCACCAAAGGTTGCTAGCTCCAGGTGGCATAGTATTGGGCCACGTCAAACAGCAGGAAAGTGGGTGGGGTGGGGGACAGCAGGGCAGTGGTGAGGTGATGATGGTGGAGAACTGATCATTTGAGGGAGTTGGACGTACAGGGTTGCAGCGACCCATACCAGTCTTTATTATTCTTGGGAAGTTTAGATTTTCAAGAAAATCCATGAGCTGCAGGGTCACCATTATTAATGCAACTTTTTAATCCAGATTTATTTAACTGAATTTAAATTCCCCAGCTGTCAAGGTGGAATTTGAACTCCTGTCTCTGGACTATTAGTCCAGTAACTAATCACTATGCTATTATGTAACAAATATAATTACTTTATTGTCGGATAATGGAACAAATCTGACATTTTCCATTTTGGTCATTGAGTTCATAAATTCAGTTTGGTGTTGGTAGTTATGAAAGAATATTGCTTTAGAAGCAATATCTGTAATACACCTGGTGGTTTCTCAGAAGCAAGTAGTCTTTGGACTTTAAGGGTTTAAATATGGATTTAAAGCATTTGCACATTTTATATGTCATTGATATATTGAGTCTTTCCCCTACCCTTCATCTTTGACTGACAAATATATAAAGTGTGTTAATCTAGAATTTTACTTTCTGTGGTCAAAAATTCGCATGGCTGTGAAGTTCACACTAAATGCTGGCTTGCTTGTTGTTATCAGTCATTGTTTCACTAAGATTCATATGTATTAGAATCTTAAAATTGTACAACGCAGATGAGGCCTTTCGGTCCATCCAATAGTATGCTTTTCACTGACATAATTTCATGCAGCTGTGAAATCCTACTCAGTGCAAAGTAACTTTGATGATTAAAAACAGAAATTTGAAAATAGAAGTTAATAACCCTGATTGCATTGTATTTAATTTGAAACATTAGTTTCTACCTTTGGAAGGTAATAAAATGCATTTTAATAAAATCTCTGATATGGGGGGAGTGGTTGTCTCTTATATGGGAGTCTCTGGTGGTGGGTCGGATGGGTGGGGGGGGGGGGTTTCGGTAGGCGGCGTATAAATGTGTGCGCTCGCCGGTGCTGCAGCCATTTTAATAAAATGCATTTTAAAGTTATTTTAATTCTCAAATTACATTTAGCATTCCTCATGTAATTTTAAGTGCAGTAACTCAAATCAAGCATCCACCAAATTATTTCACTGAGTTGGACTAGTTGTATAGAGAATTTTGTGATACTGGATATCAAAACTTTTTTGTCATGATGATGATTTTGAATACAACAACTGATTCTGAATTGAAAAAGAATTCTTCAGCAAAAAGAAATTACTCCTGAGTAGCTTGTGTTTTCCAAATAAATGTCAGTGCAGGTGTCTCAAAGGAGTCAGGACCTTTCTGCCCCTGTTTTAACTGATTAGGTTAATAATATAGTTTAAACGCATTCATCCTGATTCACCTCCAGGGAGCTATCTTTCCCGTAGCAGCAGAACTCAATTGTGAATTGTGGCCTGTCACTGTTTCAGGAAGAATTTCTTCTTCTAATAAAGAAAAGTAAATCTTACATTTGTAACATTTTGATCAATTCAAAAATATTAACAAACCAATTTCCTTCATGATAAGGAGGATATATTCAAAGCATACGTTGGGTCATAAGTTTGTGTTTTTGCCTGTTACATGCACTTTTGGAGCAGATAAATTATGAACGCTTTGCCTTTCAGCTTTAGGATTTGTGGAATCTCTGTTTATACCGAGTGAGGGACCTTCTAAAGTTAATAATAACGTATTATAAACTTGTAATGTTAATATGAATCTGAGGAATTCCAGCAGAATCAGATGCACTGATGTGTTTATAATCTAAGCATATGAGCACTTCCAAATGTGTAGAAACTAAATGCCTGAAGCAGTTTGTAAAGTAGATTATCATGAGTAAGATATAGGGTTGGATTCTCTGCCCACGGCTCTGGTAGCAGGGTTCCCAAAGAGGTGGAGAATCGAACGTCGGTTGAAAAATGGGATCGGCGCTCACTCTATGCTCCGGTTCCCCTCCAGTGGCGGCAGCAAGCTACATGTCTCACGATGGTCACTTTATCCAGTTAACAGGCTGTAAGCCTGATTCTCCACGCCTCCATGATGCTCCGGCTTTCTCGGCTGTGCAAGTATTTTCCAGTGTGGCCCTGACGCAGTGGACCCTGTGGTGGGTCAAGGGGTATGTAATCAGACCCCATATCACATCCCCCATATATCAAAGATCCATCATATAAGAGACCCATCATATCAGAGATCCCCCATATTAGACAACCCTCTACTATATCAAAGACCCCCATCAGAGACCCCTCACTTAGCTATGATTGCGGTTAAGTGCTTTCGGCTGAAAAAGAATGTCCTAGATGGTTAGATACATTGTGGTTAGCTTTGTAGCAGAGTACTTGGGGATGCATTCAAGCCATGAAAGGAAATGACAATAAACAATCTAGACACCTGCTGTCTGCAGGCTATTAGACCTGTCATTTATAGCTTACTAAAGGGTATTTCTCTTTGAAAATGAATAGAAGCCTCAAAAGATCTGAGGACAATAAAGCCTTGTGATGTGTTTATGCTTTCTATAAAGTAACAGCAGTTGATATCAACACCTTTGTTGAGGCAGAAGGTGTAAGGGACTGAGAAATGAAAAAGCAATGATTTTTCACTGTTTCTGCCTGGACTGCTCTTTAGCTTCCAGGCATGGGTGACTGATATCAGGATCTCTGATATGGGGGGAGTGGTTGTCTCTTATATGGGAGTCTCTGGTGGTGGGTCGGATGGGTGGGGGGGGGGGTTTCTGTAGGCGGTGTATAAATGTGTGCGCTCGCCGGTGCTGCAGCCATTCTGGTGGCAGCTACAGGAGGCACAACATATTTGCTCAATAAGCCTCGATTATTCCACTACTCTCGTCTTTGTGGTAATTGATAGTGCATCAGAATCACTCCTGGATGCCGCGCCGAGTGCTAGCACAGACCAGGAGCAATTCTACTCCAGTGGGAGAACTTAATCTCCCGAACAGAGAATATTACCCATAAGATACCACAGTGAGTAATGTTATATTGTCATTGTGGAACTGCCATTACATAGTGATCCTGCAAGATGTTTAGAGTATTATTTAAATTTTATGAAAAAAGTGATTGAAAGATTTTCATTTTATAACAAACAAATATATCACACACATGGTCTGATTATACAATTGTTTTCTACCAAAATAATAGGAATAATATTACACATTTTTAATTTACTCTCAACATTATGCGATTGTGGTATGCATCTGAGGCTGGTTTAGCACAGAGATAAAGAGCTGGCTTTTAAAGCAGACCAAGGCAGGCCAGCAGCATGGTTCAATTCCCATACAGGCGCCAGAATGTGGCAGCTCGGGGCTTTTCACAGTAACTTCATTTGAAGCCTACTTGTGACAATAAGGGATTTCCATTTCATTTTCATTTCATTTCATCTTGCCATAGTGGCTAATATTTACAGGTTGTGACGGGTATGGTAGATTAAGTCAAAAAGAAAGAACCCCCCTCCGCTGAGGGAGGGTGGCAGGTGTGGGGGGGGGGGGGGGGGCGGTTAGTTCTAGATAACAGCACCTCAGGGCAAGGCCAACTGAAGGTGGTGAGGCCTCGTCTGGGGACTCTGCCCTTCTCTTGGGGCATATTTCTGTAGTGCTGCTCGCAGGCCCTCATGCCCCCGTTGTACCGTACATCGTGCCGCTTTACCTGTGTTAAGGGTGCTACCTCCTCCCCTCCCATGCACTCAAAATGGCGGACGAGTAGTGGGATTCCCCTCCCTCCCACTCTCCCCCCCTGTCACCCCCCTCCCCACCTCCTAGTTTCTGGTCACACATACGTCCTTGAAGATGCTGGTGAACTGTTTCCACGTGCGGTGGAACCCTTCCTCCGACCCCCGGATGGTGAATTTTATTTTTTCCAGTTTCAGGAATTCCACTAGGTCGGAGAGCCAGTCTGTGGCCTTGGATGCCACTGCTGACCGCCATCCGAGCAGGTGTCTCCGGTGGGCTATCAGGGAGGCAAAGGCCAGGGCGATGGCCCCTCTTCCCATAAAGAGCTCTAGATGCTCTGAGAACCCGAAGACCACAACTAAAAGACATGGCTCCACCCTGACCCCCACGACCTTGGATATGGCCGTGAAGAAAGTGATTCAGATCCCAATCAGCTTGGGGCAGGACCAGAACCAGAACGTGCGGCTGTGGTTGGCCGGACCTACCTAACATCACTCGCATTTGTCCTTCACCTCCCGGAAGAACCCGCCCATGCCTGATCTGGTCAGTTGCGCCCTGTGCACCACCTTTAGCTGCATTAGACCCTGCGCATCAGGAGGTGGAGTTTACCCTGTTCAGTTATTTGCTTCAAAGTCCTCCCCTTATCTCTAGTTCTTCCTCCCATCTTTCTCGTATCTCATCCAGTGGTGTCCTTGCCTCTTCTAACAGTTGTCCATATATGTCAGCAGATTTACCGTCCCCTAATTCGTCCTGTGCTAACAGTCTGTCCAGTAACGTGTGTCTGGGTAGGTGGGGGAAAACAGCTGCCATCTTGCCGGGGAAGTCTCATAGCTGCAAGTACCAGAGCTCCTTCCCTTTCAAGAGCTGGAAAGCTCCGTTAGTTCCCCAGGGTCGCTATTCTACCGTCAGTGAACAGGTCCATTAATGTCAGTACCCTTTCGTCCTTTTTCCATGTTTTGTAGGCAGCAACTATTTTCGCTGGGGTGAATCTATGGTTTCTACAGATGGGGGCCGCAACAGACATGTCACCGAGTTTGTAGTGGGTTTTGGACTGGTTCCAAATGCTTAGTGTGGTAACTACCACTGGGCTCCTCGAATACTTAGTTTGGGGGAATGGGAGGCGGTGGCCAGTGCCTGAAGGGGCATTCCAATGCAGGAGGTCTCCTCCATCTGCACCCATTCCGCCTTCGGTTCTCCCAGCTAGCCCCGCATGCTCTCTGTGTTTGCTACCCAGTGATAGAGTAGGAGGATCGGTAGCGGCATGCCCTCCCATGCGCCATCCTCTTGGTAGGACAGTTTTGCGGATCCTGGGTTCTTTACAGCCCAAACAAAAGCTATGATTAGCTTATCCACCTTGTTGGAGAAGGATTTGGGATGAATATGAAGAGGAACCTTGGAAGCATGTTCATTTTTATTGTCTGCACTCTTCCCACCAGGGAGACCGGAAGTGAGTCCCATCTCCGCAGGTCCCTCTTCACCTCCTCCACCAGCCTAGACAGGTTCCATTTGTGAAGCTGTGCCCAGTTGTGGGTTATCTGGATCTCCAGATATCACAAATTGGTTTGGGCCAGTTTGAACGGCAGCGTTCCCAGCTCTGCTCCTCCCCTGGGGGTTCACTGGGAAGATTTCACTCTTGCTCGGGTTTAGTTTGTATCCTGTGAAGTCTCCAAACTCCCTCAGGAGTTATCTTACTCATGCCAGCTAGGGGGTTCGAGACATAGAGGAACAGGTCATCCACATAAAGAGAAACTACCCCCAGGGAGATGATCACTTCTGATGTCCCCTCCCCGGGAGGAGTCACGATCAGGTTCAGCAAGCGTTTGATATTCGCTGTCAGTTGTCTGCCCTTGACAAACCCAGTCTGATCTTCCGCCATTCTTTCTGGCAAGCAACACTCCAATCGCCTTGCTGGAGCTTTTGCCAGGGTTTTGGCATCAGTGTTCAGGAATGAGATGGGTCTGTATGACCTACACTCAATTGGGTCATTGTCCTTCTTAGGGATCAATGATGTTGAGTCCTGTGCCAGTATGGACAGCAGGACCTCCCTCAACAGTGAGTCATTGAACACCTCCTACAGGGGCCAGTGCTGCCGGGAACATCTTGTTGAAGTCCGCCAGGAACCCATCAGGTCCTGGTGCCTTGCCGGACTGCTTGGAGTTGATGCATTCCTTGATCCCCTCCAGTCCTGTCTGTGAATCCAGCCCTTGCTTCTTTTCCTCCGCCACAACTGGAATGTCCTGCCTGTCCAGGAATTGATTCATCTTGACATCCCCCTCCAGGGGCTCAGAGGTGTACAGTCCCTGTTAAAAAGTCGCAAAGGCTCCGATGATCTCATCTGGAGCCGTGACCATTCTACCATTCCTTTCCCATGCTTGTATTATCTCTCTTGCGGCAGGCAGTCTCTTTCATCAGCTGGTGTGCCAGCACAAGGCTGGCCTTGTCGCCATGCCATGCCACCCTGTGCCTGACGGAGCTTCCCCAGTAGAGGGCAGGTCAAATTCCAATTGTAGTTTTTTCCTCTCTGCCAGCAGCTCCAAGGTTGGGGCTTTGGAGTACTGTTCATCCCCTTCCAATATGGAGTCTACCAGCCCCTGCCTGGCCACCCTTTCTCTCTTGTCCCGGTGAGCCCTAAATTCTGGTATTTCCCCCCTGATCACTGCCTTCAGTGCCTCCCAGAACGTGGATGGAGGGACCTCCCATCCCGTTCTAATTGCAGATTATATATCCGTCAATGGCTTGTGACATTTTTCACAGAATGCCTTGTTGGTGAGGAGGGCTGTGTCCAGCTTCCATGGCGGGGGGCGCTGGGCCTGGCCCGGCCCGTCTCCAACCTCACACTCATGTAGAGTGGTGCCTGGTGCGAGATTGCTATCGTGGACTATTCCGCCCCTACCACCCCTGGAAGTACCGACTTACCCACTATGAAGAAGTCTATGCGGGAATAGGCTTTGTGGACATGGGAGAAGAAGGGGAACTCCTTCTCCCTCGAGAGGTTGAACCTCCACGGGTCCACAGTGCTCCCACCCATCTGCTCCATGAAGCTGGCTGTTGGACTCGCCTGCCTCTGGATCCTGCACTCAGCTGAAGTCTCCCCCCATGATAAGTTGGTTGGAGTCGAGGTCGGGGATCTCTGCCATGGTCCTCCTGTAGCATGACCAATACTTACCTTGTGGATATGCCCGAGATTCCCTTTATTTATCGCCTTCCTCTTTCCAACTGTCTCCATGTGCTACCTGTTGTAACCAGCATTCTACCCTCGCCCCTCCCCTCCCCTCTCTCTACCTGTCCTCCAAACCCCTCCTGAGCCCCTCTGCCCATGCAGTCCTCTGTTCCCTTTCTTCATTCCCCTGTTGCTTCCCACCCCATCCCCCTTGCTTCTCAACACCCCTCCTGGCTTGCTGCTCTACCTTCCTCCCTGCCAGGCACTCCCTTCCTTTTGGGAGACAAGCTGCACCCCCTACACCGCACCCCCATTTTATCCCCCCCCCCCCCCCCCCCCCCCCCCGTGCAACAGTCAACTCGTTAGTGTGGTGGCTCCCCTCTGGAACCAAGTACAGTTGCCCCACCCCACCCCACACCTCCTCCAGTTTGTCGAATTCACATTGTTCTTAGTTTTCCTTCTCAGATTTTTACCAAGTCCATTCTTTTGTACCAACTTGTTTGCTTCCTCCGGCATGTTGAAATAGTGCTCTTTATCGTTGTACATGACTCACAGTCCTGTCGGGTACAATATGCCAAATCGCACCTTTCTTTTAAAGTCTGCAAATTTGGCCCCATTAAACTCTGCCTGGCGCTTTGTCAGGTCGGTGAAAATGCCCTGATACATGCAGATGATGTGTCCTTCCCACTTACACTACCGTGTGTTCCTCCGCCACCTCAGAACCCACTCCTTGTGCTGGGATTTGCGGAGTTTCGCGACTTTTGCCTGTGGTGGTTCTCCGACTTGGGTTTTTCTCGGACTAACCTTTGGGCCCGGTCAACCTCTAGGGCTTGGCGAAGCCTAATCCCCAACCAGTTTTCAGAGGGTCTTCAAAATAAATTCCATCTGGTTCCTACGCTCTGCACCCTCTGGTCAAAGGATCTGCCACAGGGATCTGTTTTCTTGGTCGTCCACCTTCCCCTTTCGCGCCTTCTGGGTCATTACCGCCTTGCAACCTCGGCAATCCACTCGTCCTGGTCAATGGCTACTTTCTCCAGATCCCGCAATGTCGCCTCCTGGACCTTCAGTCTCCAATGTTCTCTTTACGGGGGCCAGCACGGTCTCTATTGCCATCATGAAGTCCTCTTTTATCATCTCTCTGTGCTTTTGGAGCTCTGTGGAGATAAACACCATCACCTTCTATGTCGTCGATAGGGCCGGCATTGGTAATCCTGCTGGGTCTGCCATGCTCGGGTCTGGGTCACCACGTGGGTCCCCTTGTCCTGGGGTTGGGGTCTTCCTCTCTTTGCTCTTAATGGTCGTGCGTCCTGGCTGCTGGTTTGCCGGCATCTCAGTCGGTTGGGTAGTGTGCGGGTTATGTTGGGGACCGTTTTTGTACTTTGGGTGGCCGTTTGATGGTTAAAAAGGTTTAATGAGAGGTTTCTTGGAGAGAGTCACCTTTCCTGCGACCGCTCAGCTCATAGCGGCCACCGGAAGCGAGTATCATTAACTTAAGCCCCGCAGTAATGAGACACTTGAGGCTGGATTACAAGGGGCAGTGGTAGAGTGGAGAAAATTACATGCTCACGAACCCTGTTGCAAGAGTCAACTGGTAGTAAACTCAGCTGAAAGAAGCCATAGTGTATTGCCTAAATGAGCACAGTAGGAGGAAGTCCAGACCTTGAAATGAAATAATATGGTTGGTAGCTCTTGCAGTCCCAGTAGCACCAAAACAATAGTAGTGGGTGCTACTGAGACTGCTGGAGGCTCAAAGATGCAGAGGATCCCAGGGAGAGGTTGGGTATTGGACAGGGCATGATCAGGAGATCCAGAGAAGGAAGGGTTGGGGTTGTGTTTTGGAGGCTAGAAAGGAAGGAACAAAAGGAGCTATCATTATCAAAGCTTTCCCTGATATACACAGGGCACTCCCTGAAATATATAACCTCTCCACTTTCTCACTTTTTGTGCTACCTCCTTAAAAAAAGTCCTTGTCATTTTCACCCGCCTAGCCTCACTGAATATTTTGTGAAGTGGGCAGTATATTATTCCAGTCAATTGGCTGGTGAAAAACTCAATTAACCTTTAGTTCTTTATTTAAAAATGGTGGATGAACTGCTGATTTCAGCACCCTCCCACCAACTGTGTAATGGGGAATAGCTCGGGGGTAGGTGTATAGGTGGTGGGCTTTCCACCCCTTGTATTTTACGTGTCCCGGCCACCGTCGGAAACATACCCGCTGTGATCCATAAAATCTAGTCCAGCAAATGACTTTAATTTGCCAACTAACTAACTGCAAATCATCCACTACACCTGCACTAATTGATTTTGATGTTTTGACTTTTGGTATCTGCTAATCAATCATTTCATTTCATTTTTTCATTTTTTTCATCATCTATATTTATGGTGGATCATTTTGTAAATGAAATTGTTACATTGGGAATTGTTCCTAAATTACCTATTGGAGGAATAGATTTCATCTGAGGTAATGATTTGGCTTGTGGAGACAGTAATTTGATGACAACTGTATTATAACAGGTAGTTGATCATGGTGATCTTAACAAACTTTTGAAAACTATTGTGGAGAAAAATGAGACACTTATGGCAGATAACAGGCACTTTAAGGATTGGGTTGGATTGGTTTATTGTCACGTGTACCGAAGTGCAGTGAAAAGTATTTTTCTGCGAGCAGCTCAACAGATCATTAAGTACTTGAAAAGAGAAGAAAAAGAAAATACATAATAGGGCAACACAAGGTACACAGTGTAACTAAGTAAACACCGGCATTGGGTGAAGCATACAGGGATGTAGTGTTAATCAGGTCAGTCCAGGAGTATGGTAACAGTGGGGAAGAAGCTGTTTTTGAGTCTGTCCATGCGTGTTCTCAGACTTTTGTATCTCCTGCCCGATGGAAGAAGTTGGAAGATTGAATACGCCGGGTGGGAGGGGTCTTTGATTATGCTGCCCACTTTCCCCAGGGAGGTGTAGATGGAGTCAATGGATGGGAGGCAGGTTCGTGTGATGGACTGGGCTGTGTTCATGGCTCTGAAGTTTCTTGCAGTCTTGAGCCGAGGAGTTGCCACACCAGGCTGTGATGCAGCCATATAGGATTCTTTCTATGGTGCATCTGTAAAAGTTGGTAAGGGTTAATGTGGACATGCCGAATTTCCTTAGTTTCCTGAGGAAGTATGGGTGCTGTGGTGGTTTCTTGGTGGAAGCGTTGATGTGGGTGGACCAGGACAGATTTTTGGTGATGTGTATCCCTAGGAATTTGAAGCTGCTAACCATCTCCACCTCGGCCCCGTTGATGCTGACAGGGGTGTGTACAGTACTTTGCTTCCTGAAGTCAATGTCCAGCTCTTTAGTTTTGCTGGCAGTGTGGGATAGATTGTTGTCGCTGCACCACTCCACTAGGTTCTCTGTCTCATCGTCTCATTCTGACTCATCGTTATTCAAGATCCGGCCCACTATGGTCGTATCATCAGTAAACTTGTGGATGGAGTTGGAGTTGGAAAACCTGATTAACACAGAAAATCAACTTTTACATATGAAAGAGGAATTTGCCTTTGAAAAAAGAGAACTGGTGAGAACAATTGAGAATCAGTCGTGAAAAGTAGAACATTTAACTGAAGATTTCAACTGCCGAAAGGATAAACTTGACAAAGTAAACCTGACAAAGGTTAATCTTCAGTTAAAATTTGGTGAACTACAAGCATCAGCAGCATTTATGAAGTATCATGGAAAATGCCACTCCACCAGGTTCTCTATCTCCCTCCGGCCATCTTGAGCAGGTTGTACAATCGCGAGATTTCCATTAAAGAAAAGGAGGTTTTGGTAAATCAGGATAATTGGTTGGTTGCAGAATTAAATAGCAAAAATAACAAACTGTTAGAACTTCATCATGAAAAGAACAATGCAATTTGTGAACTTGAAAGCAAAATGGAGGAAATGAAGAAGAAGGTGGATGATATGGACTGTCACAATTCAAAAGTTGTTCCTTTGAATAAAGACTCATTGTGGAATACTGATACTGTTGAGCAAAGAACTGATCCAAATAATATTACTGATGTATCAAAGTCAGTAATGGACAATAAGGAAACAACTGAAGTACTTGCAAAATTGAAAGTAACAATTGTCAACCAGAAGTGCTGACATTGCAAAGTGAACTTTTTGAGTCAATGGCCAGAGACACTAATTTAAAAATGCCTCTCAGTGATATTCCATTAGATGTACTAGTTGGAAGAAAGACAAGTGAACAGTTTGCCAAAAACTATTCAAAGTCCACTGAGAACGGGGCTGAGATAGTTTGGAATTGTGCAAAATAGTTGAAAGGTTAGAACAAACTATGAAACTTCAGGGTGGTTAACCTGGCTCAAACATAATTGAAAATGGGACTGGGAGAAACAACAAGGTCACAAAAAGTTCAAAGAACAAGCAAAGAAAGCATACAATACTATTTTGAGTGAACACAAGAAGAATCTTAACAGCATTCTTGAAACAGTTAAAAGATTTTGACTCGAGAAGAAATGAGATGTTAATGCACAAAAATAACATTTTGACTGTGTTAAATCGAAATGCAAATATGTGAATTTGGAAAGTGGGCTTGAGAATGAAACTAGGCCTTTAAGTGATAAATAGGACAACTGCACTGTTGACTTAAATGAAACATTATTTTCTGAGGGATACAATTCAGTATTCCACGCCATACACATTTATGCATGGCATGGAATGTGAGGAATTTACTGGGAATCTCGCTATTGGGCCACCCGCTCAAGAAGGCCGGCAACCCTCCACACCGTAAACCGGCCCTGAACCCCCCAGCACATCGCAAATCGGTCCCAACCCCGACCCCACCGTAAATCGGCCCCGATTCTCCCTCCGCACTGTAAATCAACCGCGACTCCCTTCTGCCCCCCCCCCCCCGCCCCTGCATGGCACATTGGCCAGCCCCCACCGCGTGGCAGCCCCCTACCCCAGGATTGACGGGGTGACCCCCAGCACCAAGTACGGTTCTCCCTATCACAGGTGTCCCTATGGAAGGTCTCCCTATTCCAGGAGTCCCTGGGGACTGTCTCCCTATCACCGGGGTCCCTGTGGGGCGTCTCCCTATCACAGGGGTCCCTGTGGGGTTCTTTCTTATCACAGGTATCCCTGTGGGGGTCTCCCTATTACAGGGAGTTCCTGTGGGGGTTCCTATTCCAGGAGTCCCTGGGGACTGTCTCCCTACCACATGGGTCCCTGGGAGGTGGTGGGGGGGTAGGCAGGGGGACCATATTTGAGAATGGGATGGCAATCCAGGGGTTGGGGCTGCTGTCTGGGGCGGTGAGGGGGTGGGGGGGGGTGGGATTTGGACTGATTTACGGTTGCCTCCGAGGTGTCCACCATGTCAGATACACGATTGTAGAGATGACAAATGAAGCTCGTCCACATGATTCCCGGCCCCAGGCAATTGAGAATCAAGGTAGGCCAGAGCATAGGGCGCCTGCTACGGGACCTGCGCCAAGAAGGGATCGGAGCATGGCATTCAGGGGGGCGCCCAGCACCGATCTCGATTTCGCCCTGATGCCTGATTCCCCATCCCATCAGGGAACACCACCTGGGGATAGAGAATCCCACCCACAATGAACCACTGTGGTAATGAATACCACAGGCTCACTGTCTGTGGGTGAAGAAATTTCTCCTCATCTCAGTCCTAAATGGTCTACCCGTATCCTCAGACTGTGCCCCCCCCAGGTTTTGGATACCCCCACCATCGGGAACATCCTTGCATCTACCCTGTCTAATCTTGTTAGAATTTTATAGGTTTCTATCAAATCCATCCTCATTCCTCTGAACTCCAGCGAATACAATCCTAAGTGATTCAATCTCTCCTCATATGTCATACCACCAGGCGGCACGGTAGCACAGTGGTTAGCATTGTTGCTTCACTGCTTCATGGATCCAGGAGTTACTGTGAAAAGTCCCTAGTCGCCATATCTATACCTGTACTTAATAGGGTTGATTTGGACTTTTGGATATCTAACAAATGGAACCTGCTAACCAACCACCTATACACATGATGAAGAGGTTGCTATGATTGCGCAGTACCGGCCCATTGTGCCAGCAAACAATGAGTGCCAAATAGGCATCCTGATGCAGTTTGACAAATTGAAGATGGCTAATAATAAGACATGTTGACCACCATCAAGTGTCAAGAATGGTATTGTGAATGGGCCCTCAGGGCAGAAACATCGCTGAGTACTCCCGGTCTTCAGCAGCCCCCCCCCCCCCCCCCCCCCCCCCCCCGAAATAAACTGAAACTTTTCTTTGCTGGGCCTCTTTAGCTTTATTGTTCCTGGAATGATCAGAGAGTGCACAGCACACACAGTCCTGATATTTCACTTAAAATGGCAATCTGAGTCCTCGGACACCAATTTGCTTATGAAAATGAATCTACCACCTGAAGCAGATGAGCATCCAGCTGCAGGCCTTGTTCATAATGGGGCACCTGCAGCCTTGTTAAAGTTAACAAGACAATAAGGGTTTTGAACACAGTTGAGGCTGTTACTATGTTATGAAAAGCAGTTAAATTGAGCCCAATCATTTGGATTTTCGGCTGAGAGTAAATCCTCCACGTGGCATGTAATCAAAGGTCCACTTCCTTTGTCTCTACAATGGAGTTAATTCATCAACAGGCTATATAATTGAGTGACTTAGTCAAGAATTCAAATACGTTCATTGAAACATCAAAAATAAGTTGGCCAATAATTCGTGCATAAGCTGTGTATGAGTGGCAGAGGCATATGTTTAGAAGAAATTTAGCCCAGATAATAGACAATAGTAGTGACCTGAACTTTTTGAATAAAGCAGCTAGTAGCTACGTATAATCTAGTTCAAAATTTTTCAAACTCGGGGTCGCGACCCTCAAGTGGGTCTTGGGCAGATGTCTGGAGGATTGCAGAGTGATCGGTCACGACATTCCTCATTGCGGGAAGAAGTGCCCAACGTCTGCGACCGGCTTTTAAGAATTCCAGCCATCGGCTGTCCCCGATTCGCTTCGGTATTTGAAGGCGCAGGGTTACAAGAGGCTGGGCTATGTGCGGCCATGTGGGTGCATGATGCTAATCATGGCAGCCTCAGCTTGGAACTCAGTTCTGGTGCTTGCCCTCTGCGCACGGCTCGGTTTGTCCTCCACCACTGATCGACAGTATGTGACCTGTGCCTCCGTAGCCAAACTGCTCAATGGCCGGCACAACCTCCACTTGCACTCCCACAATGTGAAGTACAGGTCGGGAAGTGGTCAACTGACTGTGACTGGGGTGGGTGCATCTGACAATAGTAACAGCTACTGGGCAGTGAGGGGGGAGCCAGGCCAGGTTTGTCAGCGAGGAATACCGATCAAATGAGGCCAGTCAATAGGGCTGACACGTGTCAACACTGGAAGAAACCTACACAGTCATCACTTTGCGTCACCACTCTCTGGAAACCAGGAAGTAAGTGCTTTTCATGAGAATGGAGAAGGAGATGACTTGGATGTTTGATAATGCACTGCAGTGGAACCAGTAAGAAATATTGTGACATTGTATGTGTTTGAGAAGTTACTTCATCTCATCTAAAGTCATAGATTGTAAAGTAAAAACAAGTTTGTACATTTTTTCTACACCTGGTTAAATTTTGAAAGGAATGGGAATATATTTAAAACAAAGTTTGTGTGTAAATTGGAAGATGCACATGTTCAATTGAAATAGTTTTAATTTTCAGCAGTAAGAAATCATAACCTTGGAAAAATCAGGTATTGGAAATAAGGTTTCAAAGTAAAATAAAAAGAATGCCGGCTGCAACTGGCTTTTAAGCTGAGAATGTCACCCGAAAGCCTTTAAATACGAACAATGGAGCCTTTCCACCAGAAGCGACAGCAGAGAGAAGGTTAAGCACCCGGCATGTACAAAGATGTCACTTACCTTGCACGTCCCTGCTGTGGCGCAAAATAACGGAGGAGAAATTTCTCCATTTTGTAGCTGCCTGCAAGCAAGCAACAGGACTGTGTGAAGAACTGAAGATGGATTCTTTTCTAATGAGGAACAGAGGGCCAGAGACACAAACAGTCCAGAATCTCACAACTGAATCTGCTGGAGAGAGCTGCACAGGGGAGTCCAAAGCAGTACTATTATTAGCTCTGTACAGAGCGCCAGGGCCTCTGGTGAACAACCTATTAAGAAGAAACTGAAATCGGGAACAAAGAGGATTTCTTAAGCTATGGCTTTAATTGTGCCATTGCAAATCAGGATGCAAAACCCATGGGCAGGTTTCTTTGTCCCGCTGTGCCATATTTCTGGTTCAGCACGCCGTCGGGAGACTCCGTTTCGCCGGCCGGTCAATGGGGTTTCCCATTGTGGGGAAGCCCCACGCCGTCGGGAAACCCCCGGGCTGCCGGCAAAACGGAGCATCCCGATGGCAGAGAATTCAGCCCCATATGTGAAATGAAATTAAATGAAAATCGCTTATTGTCACAAATAGGCTTCAGTGAAGTTACTGTGAAAAGCCCCTAGTCGCCACATTCCGGCGCCTGTTCGGGGAGGCTGGTCTGGGAATTGAACCATGCTGCTGGTCTGCTAAACCAGCCCCTACATACCTCCCTGCATATGTGTTATATGCAGGGAGGTAATGGCAAATGAAAGTTTAAAATCCTCAAAACTTCAAAGGTATTTGAAGACTTAGCATGGGGAGTTTGAAGACAAACGCCTTGATTTTTTTCAAAGGATGCAGCGAGAACTTAAATCGTCAACTAAAGTCCTTAGCAGAATTGTGACATTGAATGACAAAGCAAGTGGGATTGTGAGGACCAAGGAGACTCATCTGTCACATTAAAGATAAGCAATAATGGTGTGTCGCAAATGTCAGCCAGCGTGGGTCGCAAAGGTTGGCCGGTTGGTAAAAGTGGGTCCCGGGAAATAAAGTTTGAAAAACACTGATCTAGTGAGTGCAGGCAGCAGCAATTTTATAAATATATTTATGAATTTAATGAAACCATAAGATGCCAAGAACAGTTTGCATATTTCTCACCTATTCAAAACAGCTGTTATTTATGACGAATTGACTATACAAATCTATAGTCAAGAGATGACTTGAGTATATGTTTTGAACTGCTGTGCCTGAAGCATTTTAATAGAATGAATTCTTCAAGTCTTCGGCTTCACTGAATTTCTATTTCTACACGACCAGTCTACTTCAGAAATGTAACACAAAGAAAGAAACATTAGACAGGATGTGAATCATCACGTCTAGAGAAGTGGGTGGCACAGATGGTTGGAATAATAAATATTTACCAGTAAGCCTGTATTCAAACTGGTTTAAACATATCCAGAGTTTGTTTCTGGCAGTCAGGGAAGCTAGATTAGTCAGAATTCATCCAGTTTCTGGGGGACTCGAGACCACAGCATAAGGTTGCCGTCACTACAAAAATGGGACAATACATGATGTCACCAATTTATTGCAACAAAGCAAAGTATTGTTTCCATGGAACTCTGAGTACTTTAAAAATAGTCTCCGTATCCTTTCAAATACATTAGTGCCAGTAAATCAGTATTGCAAATTTGTATCAAATGTATTTGAAATGTTTGACCTATAAATGAATGGAGAGTTGATAACACTAGGTGCAGTCTTCGATTGTGTGTTTGGCTGTGGGTGTTCCAGGTTAGTGGTGGCAGTTGGTATCAAGACCAATCTTACCAATTTTGTCTTAACAAAATCAACTTATTGTGACCAGTTTAGCAATGTTGCATTGCATGTCAGAACCCTATTCTGTGTGGGATGTGGGTTCAAACCTCCAATTCTGAGCACTCAACCACAGCCATTCTTTTCATGGGAAGAAATCACATTGAGTCCTCACAGAACTGAATAGTGGTCATTTCATAGGGGTGATTTGACAGAAGTATTGGCAGAGGCCTGGATGATGGGGAGTGAAGAGATCTTAAAAAATATATCCCTGCTGAAAGTAAATAGAAAACTTTGATTGCAATAGAATTAGGGGGCTAGGTTCTCTGCTGCCTGCCATCAGTAGCGGGGTTCCCTATGGGGTGGAGAATTTAGCGTCAGACTAAAGACTGGATTGGTACCTGGCGCGATTCAGTTCCAAAGGTGGTGACGACGAGCTACATGCCCCGCCCCGGCGTGAGGATGCAAATGAGTAATTTGATCCCATTTGCATCCAATTAATTGTCTGGAAGCCCAATTCTACACATTTCCTTGATACTCCAGCCCTATTGGCCGAGATTCATGTGGGCATTGATTGGTACTAATATTTTCCAGTGTGGCCCTGACGTGGTGGACCCCGATTTGGCTATAGGAGTAAGTATGTAATGCTGGTGTCCCCAAAGTCAATCGGAGGGCCCCTTCCCCTACAATGCAAATCCTGCCAAGCCAACCTCCCAGCGCCCCATCAGAACCCCACCACCGGACACCCCCATCAGAGACCCCCATATCAGAGATCCCATATCAGAGATCCCATATCAGAGACCACCTCATCAGAGACCCCATATATCAGACACCCCCATTAACAGAGACCCCCCACATCAGAATCTCCCCCATCAGAGATCCCGCATATCAGAGACCCCCATATTAAAGACCCACCCCATCAGTTACCCCTACCTAGAAGCTAATGAGCAGCCAAGCAGAAGCAGTGAAAAATTACAGCCTTTTCACTTTCCAGTCCCTTACACCTGCTGCCTCAGACAGAAGTGTTGAAACCAACAGATGTTACTTCATAGAAAGCCAAAACATATCACAACACTATACTCCCTTGTGCATGCCAGCGGCTTTACTTTTCCTGATTCATGTTTTTAAAAAACAATTGTAAACCTCGCTGACATGACATCGCATCAACAAGGAGGAAATTCCAAATGTGGCGGGGTGATCTGCTGGGGAAGCCGCTAATTATATTTAAATGTATTTAAATGAAATTCCCAACCTTCCTCGACAGGAGCCTTGATACGCCACCAACAAGGATCAGGGAGAATCAGAAAAATAAATCTCGCTGGCAAGATTCTCATTTTCTGAAGCTCAGGATATTTTGCACTCATGTCACCATTTGCGTTCGTGGCAAACGTGGGCGCAAAATTACGGCCGATGTCACGAACTGTAGTTCTTGTGTTTTATAGTGGGAAATGCTGCCTAGTGCTGAAAATAATCACAACATAGAGGTAGAAGTTCAACCTTCTGATTTAAATTCATTTTTTAATGGGGTTAAATGTGTAGAAACAGAGATTTAGCAAGACAAACAAATAAGAAACAGTGTCTGGAATCTTCTGTACTGAAGTCAAAGTTCAGTGGCGGGCGTGGAAGTGAGAATGAATCCTGCTGTGGGGTGGGACAGCTGACAACATGCGATTTTGCACTGTCCAGCTCATTAATAACTATCCACAGGGAGTTCACTGACGTTGATGGCAGAGGCCAGCCAAAAGTCACCGTCCCCATTGTTACTTCATAGGATCGAAGGACTGGGCACCATATTTCAAGAACCACCCAGATACTGGGGCTGGTTTAGCTCACCAGGCTAAATCGCTGGCTTTTAAAGCAGACCAAGCAGGCCAGCAGCACGGTTCGATTCCCGTACCAGCCTCCCCGGACAGGCGCCGGAATGTGGCGACTAGGGGCTTTTCACAGTAACTTCATTGAAGCCTACTCGTGACAATAAGCGATTTTCATTCATTCAGATAGCTATTCACTCACTGCAAATTAAGGGCCTCAGATCCTGCTGAGACCAGGGTGTCGAGACCAGACAATGTATGGCCCCACAGCTTAGAGATACGTCCCTGCAGGTTCTCCTTCAGGCTGACCAGGAAAGGGGGAAGATGCTATTTCCAAAGATTGGCAGCAGGAGGCTCTTCTGTTTGACCATGGCAGCTGGGCAGAGGTCGCAGAAGAGGTTAGGGCTCATGGGGCCCTCAGGAGAACTGACCGGCAGTGTAGGATGAGGATGTTTGAACTATTGCATTCTGGCAGGCTAAATAACACTGTCTACTCACTGAAAACTGACATGCATAAGGAGATCAGGCAGTATCAATATGTGAGTGCACAGGGATGGCAAAATATAGTTTGGGTTGCAGCACTCACCAGCATATGGGGCATGTGCACTGACTGTAAGACAGCCAATTTGTGCTCTCAATCTGCTATCAGTTGAACATCCTGCTGTTAACCACTTACTGGGGAGGGCTCAGGAGCTGCCAGAGGCATGCATGCTCCTGAACTGCTCATTCACCCATTTGGATGACAGTCAATCCTACTGTCTGTTTGCAGGACAAAAACGGCTACAAAAAAAAGGAGCAGACAAGACCAGAGACAGCATTCCGGACATTCGTGTTCTTGCCCCTTTCGAGGAAGAGGCCGCCAAGCTAGTCAGTGAGGACCAGAACTGTGCCTGTGCTGAAATGCCTCCAGTCTGCAGTGATCAGATACGACCACAGAATAACACATTACTTTAATTAAGGAATTTGCTTAGACATTCACTAAATCATTGTTTTCTTCATTCCAGGTACCAGCAAAAAAAGCAGGAGGCAAGAAAGGAGAACAGTCACATCTCCACCTCCAACCCCAGCTCTGAGGAGGATACCTCAAAAGCCACAGAGCACGCATTATCATGGCCTTCACCTGCACATGTCACCATCAAAGAGACATTCACCTTCTAGAAGAGGCTTAGGGTCATGATCTGGTGAGCATAACACTGACACTGGCTCACAGCTGGAGGAGAAAATGACAGCTGAGGTCTTGGACACTCACAGGACTGCTAGAGATCAGGGTCCTGCACAGCTCCATGCAGATGTTGAGCCTCTGGACTTAGCCATAAGAGACCTGATGGAGATACAGAGATAGGCAGGGCAACATCAGGCATCGGTGGCAGAGGCCAAGCGCAGACTGCACTGTAGATTGGAGGAGCCCATACACGTCTGTCCGCTCGCTGTCTTAGCACTGGAATGGAAGCGCTTGGCTGTCTCCAAGGAAAGAGTGGCAGCCATCTTGGAGACCCAGACTCAGCAGAATGGACCGTGGCTGTACTCTGTGACTCTAGCCATGGGTACAGTGCAGCAGCGGCTAGATAAGAGGGGGATGGGGCAACTTGATCTCGCTCCAGTCGCCATTTCTCCTAAGGAATCAGGGAGGTGCCATCAAACACCCACAGGGAAGAGGAGTGCCAGCCAGGTATTCCAGGGCTTTCATTCCAAGGATGCCCTGCCACTCCGCCTCTCCTCTCCCAGTAACCCCATTGCCTCCAGCAGGTCAGGGCGAGGAAGATGCACCTGCACCTCTAAGCCTTAAGCTACCAGAGAACGCCTGCCAAAATCATCACAGTCAACAGGCTGCCTCCACTTCAGCTATGACTGCCAGGGCTGCACCAAGACATAGAAATAGAAAAAATAAATAAAGACGTTTTATAGACACTCTGGTGGCATAGGCGTATAGCATTGTTTGCACTTTTGGAACTTGTAAATATATGTTCAGTTGCACAGTTTGGAAGTGTCCTGGATTCCATCTTACAGCTAGTTGTTTCAGTGGTCTCAGGCATTTAAGGGTGTGAATTACACCCCCATCAGAGTTTGAGAATGAACTCTGATAGAATCACTTCTTTCACATTATCAACATTAATCCCACATGCGCATGAATAAGCACATGTGTTTGTGCCTATCTAGCCTGGGCATGTATCATGCAATCCACTACTTACAGCTCACCATGATCTGAGATTTGAGTATGTGTTTGGTGAGGTCGCTGAATCTCCTGCTGCTGTTGCCCTGATGTGAGATATGGGTGGATACAAAGAGCACTCAATTTAAAAAAAAATTAGATTACCCAATTAAACTAAATAAATGAGTGTGTAGTTTGGTAGAGGTTTTGAGTCTTGTATAGTTTAACAGTAAGTGTTTATTAGCTACATGTAACTATAAACATGGATATAGCATAAGGTCTAAGCTCGAAGCTGTCTCCATGCTTGCATCAACACACGTCTTTGTCCAGTACAAGATTGCCCTCTAGACTTGGGTTATGTGTTCCTTTACATCACACTGGGTGGTACCATGCCCAGTTCCATGTTAACCCTTTCTATGCCTGACCCTTGTACTACAACATCACCACCCCAAGTCTTTATCCAATGTACCTACAATGCATTCCTGTTTATTTGTTGTAGTTACGTTACTTTAACTACAACTACTCCTCCATACCACCCCCACTGCATTTATTGGTTCAGGCTATCAGGAAGTTTTATAATTTTTCCAGATATTCACCGTTTTGGTGTCGACGCCAGCATGGGAACTGTGGCATTTTATGATGCCAAAATCGCCGCCGAATCCTCACCGACCTGCGACCGATGAGGGGCTACCAGCCATGTCCAATATATAAATGGCTGGAGAATGGCCGGTTCCATGGCCACACATGCGCACAGCGATGACCTGTGGCAGTTGCGCCATAGAACATGACGCGGTTGTGCACAAACTCGACCTGTCAAGTAATGCCCCCTGGCCACCCCTTCGCCACCCCCACAAGTCCCTCCAGCCCTCGCGGAAGCCCCCCACGGCCAGCAGCATGGCTCCCAGCCGACTGCGACTGTGGCAGCGATGGACACATTCCACAGCCGCCACACCGTGTTCCCGACCGCTGAGTCCATACATCCCCCGTGTGGTCGGGAACTTGGCACATCAGGGGCAGAGCATCGGGGAGAGCCTTCAGATGACGTGCCAACGCCGTTCCAATGATGTGCAGCGCGCAACACGATGACGCCATTTTGGAGGGGGTGGAGGAGCTGGAGATTTTTCTGTCTCAGCAAGCGTTCCTAGCTTATCATCGATTATTCCAAATACAATTTGATCTCTGATCATTGAATCAGTTAAAACAGAGAAATTACATGTTTGAGCTAAGAGTTTGAGATCAGTCATGAAGCAATCAATCGATTCCCCATTCTTCTTTTGAAGACAAAACGCTCAAAAGTTTAATTAATCTGAATCTTGCAGTGAAGATCAAGCTTTGCTATAATTACATCATATTTAGTCTTGCCTTTGTCTGCAGCAAATTGAAATGAGTTATACAGTTCAATGGCTTGTGGACCAACATAATTAGAAATAGAGCTAATTTACAATCATTACTCGCATCATTTAAATCAGATGCCAACAGATATAACTGAAACTGTTGCTTGAACACTCGCCAGTTAACATCTAGTTTACCGGTAATCTAGAGTTGAAATGAAATGAAAATCACTTATTGTCACAAGTAGGCTTCAATGAAGTTACTGTGAAAAGCCCCTCGTCGCCACAGTCCAGTGCCTGTTCGGGGAAGCTGGTACGGGATGTTGTCGTGGAGCGTGAGCTTTCTCCATCAGCACTGGATTCTTCGGTGTCTTGCAGTAACAGGTCCGTTCTTCAAAATTCGAGTTGCGTGTTAGTTTTTCTGGCTAAATCCATACTAACTATCTAACTAGCTTCAGCAGTCACCGGGTACCATGTTATATTACCATTCTTGGTAATATGTTGTATTCTTTGTCCTTTCTTCCATAATTATCCGATGTGGTGTTGACAAAGAGTATACCAATTAGAAGATTAAAACAAAATTAATTTATTATCACACGGCTAATTAAATGAAGTTTGCACACTCTACTGAGCTACAGATAATAATTAAGTAACATTGAATCTGTCTTACAGTACCCAATAATCTAAATAGTCACAAACTACACTATGATCTAACCTCGTGTTAACTCTATCTACTCTAATCTTCTTCATATGCTTTCACCATGCTTTCTCCTTATGCTACTCCTTCCAGCTTCTCCCAGAATTCCATCAGAGTCTGACTTAAATACAGAGGAGTGGTAACGCCCTCTAGTTTTTAATTTACACAGCGATGTAATTATTAACCCATCACTAACCTGACTATATGCATATCATTGCAGGTACAAGGGGGGGGGGGGGGGGGGAAAGTGGGGCAGGGGGGAGCGGGGGAGGGGGTGGAAGGAACCATAGACCGAGCCAGAGGGTGGGAAAATGTACATAAAGTGAATTAAGGGAAGGACAGGATAAACTTTTGTGTATAATAAAATAAGTTAACACGGTTCAAAGAAATGTCTATAAACTGTTTATAAATGTGGAAAATGCCAATAACAAGATTTTTTTTAAAAGACCAGCAGGCACTGAAATAAAAACAGAAATCGCAGCAACACATTAATTTTAATCGCCTGCATCCAAACTGCCAGTGACAGAAGGAGGTTGGCCCACCTTGCCAAGTCCGCTTTTACCCTCCCCATCAAGCGAGTAAAATTGTACTTACGGAGCCTCCCCCCAGTCCGCAGTCACCTGCACACCCAAATACCTGAAGTGGGTTGCCTCCCTGCGAAATGGCAGACCTCCCACTCCCGTCCCCACTCCCGGCCAGGACACCACAAAATGCTCACTCTTTTCCAGATTCAATGTATATCATGAAAAAGACCCAAATTGTCAGAGAACTTCCATTATGTTCCCCACCAACATACTCGGCTCTGATATAGAAAACAATAAATCGCCTGTGTACAGAGACACCCTATTATTCCCTTCCACAGTCCCAAGCTCCTTAAAGCGATGGCTAAAAGCTCTATTGCTAATGCAAATAGCAGAGGGGGCAGAGGGCACCCCTGCCTGCTTCCCCCCCCCCCCCTCCCGGTGCAGAGCAATGTACCCCGATATCGTGTTGTTTGTGCAGACATTCGCCATCAGTTCCTTATATAATATATTCTATAAATTCTATAAATCTCGGCCCAATCCCAAACCTCTATAGAACCACCTTTAAATACCCACATTCTACGCGATTAAATGCTTTTTCCGCATCTAGCGCAATTACCACCTACATCTCCTTTCCCTCAGCCGGCATCATGATTACATTTAATAACCTCCTAATATTTGAAAATAGCTGCCTTCCTTTCATTAACTCTGTCTGGTCATCCCCTAACACCTTTGGGAGGCACCCCTCCAACCCAGCCGGCAGTACCTTCGCCAGTATCATGGCGGCAACATTCAGTCGCGATATAGGCCTATACGACCCACACTCCGTTGGGTCATTATCTTTCTTTTACAGCAGGGAGATCGAAGCCTGCCCCAATGTTTGTGGTAGCACCCACTTCCCCATCGCCTCCTTGAACATCCCCACCATCAATGGCGCCAATTTGTCTTTAGATTTCTTGTAATACTCCACTGGAAATTCAGCTGGCCTTGTCACCTTCCCTGATTGCATCCTTCCACTTGCCTCCTTTACATCCTGTTACACCGACCTCTCCAGTCTGGCCCTATCTTCCTCCTCCAGCCCCGGATACTCCAATTCTTGCAGGAACTCGCACACTCCCTGGTGCTTCCCCGGCAGCTCCGACCTATACAAATATTCATAGAACTCTTCAAACACCTTATTAACCTGGGTTCAGGGCCACCACTAATTTCCACATCCTATCCCGCATCTGAACTATTTCCCTTTCCGCTGCCTCCCTCCTAAGTTGGCCTGCCTCAGTTAGCGTACCGCCTTCCCCGTGGACAACCAATCAAAGCTAGCCTGAAGCTCCCTCCTTCTGTCCAACAGGGCCGATTCTGCATCCCCTACATACCTCCTGTCCATCTCCTCTATCAGCCTTTGACACTTTTCACTCTCCTCTTTATCCACCTCTCCCTCACTACCGCCTTCAAGGTCTCCCATACCATCGCATGCGATGCATCCCCTGTACAGTTAAAGCCCACGTACTCCTCAATCATCTTCCTGATCTTCTCACAGAAACTTCGGTCCCCAGCAACTCCACATCCATTCTCCACCCTGGCCTCTGTGCTACTCCCTTCTCCAGGACCATGTCCATCTAATGTGGTGCATAATCCGAGTCCCGAAAGACGTGCTGTTAGGTAATTTGGAAATTCTGAATTCTCCCTTCGTGTACCTGAACAGGAGCTGGAATGTGGCGACTTAGGGGCTTTTCACGGTAACATCATTGCAGTGTTAATGTAATCCTACATTATGGCAATAAAGATTCTTAAAACAAAAATGCTATCGCAGAATATTCTGATCCCCTAACTCCCGCCAGCAATGCCTTACCAACTACGAAAAAGTCTATCCGTACGAATCGAGGAGAGAAACCCCCCCCCCGGCTGGGCTAGCAAGCGCAGCTGTGACCTATCAATCCTTGGTTCTTGTACCAGATTCCAATCCCCTCCCACTATTAGCTCATGCGAATCCATGTCCAGAATGGCCCCAAGCACTTCCTCACAAATCCTGCATCATCCCAGTTAGGGCCATACACACTTGCCAACGCCACCAACCTCCCATCCAACGCCCCTGTTACTATGACGTCCCCCGGTCCACCACCACCTTCTCCATTTAGAGCCTCCCTCTTACCCACCAAAAACGCTGCGCCCCCCACTATCGAACCCCGAATGACATATTTGGCTCACCCAGCCCTTCCTGAGCCTCACTTGGTCTTTCAATTTCAAATGAGTCCCTTGTAGCATGACAATGTGGCCTTTAAGCTTTTTAGGTGCGCAAACACTCTCGACCTCTTCACTGGCCCCCCTACCACCAATCCATGCAACAATCCTGACTGAGGGTCTCTAACCCCCCCCCCCCCACACCCCACACCCTCACCCCCTGCCTCTCCGATCTGTTGCCATCAAACTCCTCCCCACACCCCAGAACCCCCTATCCACTTCACTTGAAATCACCTCACCCAGTATCGGTTCCCTCTGCCCACCTCCAAAGCCCATTGAAACCTGTTCGATCAGGCTCCAATTTAAAAAAATATTTTTTTGATTCTTTTTTAAAATAAATAAATTTTAAATTACCCAATTCATTTTTTCCAAATAAGGGGCAATTTAGCGTGGCCAATCCACCTACCCTGCACATCTTTGGATTGTGAGGGTGAAACCCACGCAAACACGGGGAGAATGTGCAAACTCCACACGGACAGTGACCCAGGGCCGTGATCGAACCTGGGACCTCGGCCCCGTGAGGCAACAGTGCTTGACACTGCGTCACCAGTCTGCCCGCAACCAGGCTCCAATGACCGCAGCCCCACCACACTCCCACTCACTAGCCAGATTGAGCTGGTCAGTGTGGAGGGCCCAGCCCCAGCCCCACTCCCCTTCAATTCCCTACCCACAACCCGGTCCGAGGAAAACAAAGAAATCCCCTTCAAACAAACAAACCCAGTGGAAACACACAAACCCCAGAAAGCCGTCATTGCAAAAACATCCCAAATCCTACCTTACCCAAGTAGACAACTAAATAATTATAATCTTTATTAGTGTCACAAGTAAGCTTACATTAACATTGTAATTAAGTTACTGTGAAAATCCCCTAACCCTAGTCGCCACACTACGGCACCTGCTTGGAAACACTGAGGGAGAATTCAGAATGTCCAATTCACCTAACGAGCACATCATTCCGGAGGAATGTGGGAGGAAACCGGAGCACCCAGAGGAAACCCACACAGACACAGAGAGAATGTGCAGACTCCGCACAGACAGTGATTCAAGCTGGGAATCGATCCTGGGACCCTGGCGCTGTGAAGGAACAGTGCTTACTTCACCCCATCTAACACATATAACAACTTGAAATAAAAAATAGATCTTTATACAATCTTCCATCCCCCCTATCCTCAGTCCAAGACCAATCCTCAGTCCCATTTCTCACTTCGGCCCCAGTCCTTCTGCCTTCACAAACGCCTCCACCACTTCCACCATCTCTAAGTCAAAGTCTTCTGAGTTAGAGGTCACCCTCAACTTTGCTGGATACACTACTCCGAACCGCACACCGTTGTTATACAGTGCCGTCTTCACTTAACTGAAGGTTGCCTGCCTCCTTGCCAACTCCATGGTTAAGCCCTGGTATATGCGTATATCTGCTCCAGCCTACTGCACCTCCCGCTTCTGCTTCGCCCAAAACAGGGCCTTCTCCTTCAAATGGTACCTATGGAAACAAATAATCACCGCTCTTGGTGGCTCATTCGCCTTCAGTTTAGGCCTCAATGTCCGATGCGCCCAATCCAGTTCGTACCGGGAGGGTTCTTCCCCCTCCCCCAACAGCTCCACCAACATCTTGACAAAGTACTCAATCAGCCTTGGGCCCTCCACCCCTTCGGGCAGGCCCACGATTCTCAGATTTTGCTACCGTGATCTGTTTTCCAGTTCCTCCACCTTCGCTCGTAGATCTTTGTTGGCTTCCACCACCCCCTGCAGCTCCTCACCCATCGAGGTGAGCTAATCGCTGTGTTGTGACAAGGCCTCCTCCACCCCCTTCAGTTTTTCACCCTGCTCCCACACCTCAACCGATGCCTCCGACGCTGCTGTCTTCACCAGGGCAATTGCCTCCTCAACCAGTACCACCAACTCCTTCCTCATCACCTCCATGTGCTTTGCAAACTGCTTTTCAAACTCCACAACCATCACCTTGGTCATCTTTTCTGCTATGAATAGTGTGGTCAGTTGCCGAGCTGACCCTTTCACTCAACGGCGAACCTTCACTCGCCCCCTTCTTCACAGCGGCTTTTCTGGGGTTTTTGGACAGCCCATCCTTCCTTATGTCTCCCTGTACTTACTTGATGAAAAATTGCCCCTGGGACTGGACATAAAGTTCTATAAAAAAATCAAGCTTCGAGCAGGACCCACCCAATGTGCAACTTCCTCCTACATGCCGCCCCCAGAAGTCCCCCATCATTTACCACTCTGACAAGTCTGTCTCTGATTAGCTCTGATTTCAGGTCACCAGAATCACAGCATTCCAGATATTCTGTATAACCTATTAATGGAGGGGTCAGTAGGTTCTCTGGGTTGTTTGATGTGTTTGTTAAACTTTTTTCTTTCAAGGATTATGTTACTGCTTACATTAAAACATGTCACATGATTTTAAAACTTCATCAACATTTGCTGAGGATTCATTGTGTCCTTGTCTAGTTTTTATATTGTCAGTTATTGGACCTTCTGAAGAAAGCAGTACATTAACATGTTCAGCTTCTGTCTTTTTGTCTAGACCTGAAGCAACCATGTATCTAATGCATCTCTTTCTCCATTATCCCTTGTTTTGTGTCTGGCGTGGACCTTAGGTGCGTGCAAACTGGTCTGATTAGGTAGATTTTTGATTTTTGGTCAATTAAAAACAGAAGTGTGTATAGTTTTAAATGCTAGATCTTTAAGGTAGCACGACTGTACACTTCTTCTCAATAAGGTACCCATGCTTGTCATCTTTAGCAGACCACCTCAGTCATGGCATTCGCAATTTCTGTTTCAAAATACTCAGCAGCGATTCCCTGAGTCTTCCTGCACTATCTGAGATCTTGGGTCACGAAATGTTGATTCCTGGCTTTTGATTTTTTTTTTAAACTGTCCATTATTTATTTATTTGGTTTAATATTTTTTGGTTCAAAGAGATCTTGACCGTCATGTGGCCAGACACCAACGTGAGTCTCGACTGCTCATGATGCATTTAAAAACAGCATTTCTGACTGCTACCGACTTAAAAGCTTTTTAAAACTCATTCTGGCTAAAAGCTTAAGTTTGTTTAGCTGACATCCCCCTCCCCTCCCCCCTGCTCGGTGTTCTGACTCTGCACTCTTTGGTCATTGAAGCTGATCTTCCAAGGGATTCAATGGAGTCATCTGCTGCGGTGTGGAATTTTATTTCTGCCTTCTGCTTCCAATCCTACTTTGGAGCTTCTCTCTATGTCTTTGCTTCTGTGCTTTCAGTACGGTCAGAATGCTGCTCTTTTCAATCTTCCAGGTTTTAAATTTCTTCTTCCACTTCTGTGAGGTTGTGAGTTTTTCCAATTGTTGTCACTATGTTGTAAGGTGTTGTGTATAGTTTGGTAGCCTGATGAAGAGGTTCTGAGTCTTATATAGCATAACAGTAGTGTTTATTAACTACACATAACTATGTACTTATATACCGTGTATGGTCTAAGCTCTGAATTGTCTCCATGTTTGCCTCTGCACTTGTCTGTCCAGAATAAGATTGCCTCTCGGCTCAGTGCACATGTTCCTTTACATCACAATGTGAGTGGTATTGTACCCAGTCCCATGTTAACTCTTTCTATGCCAAACCTTTATACTACAAAGGCTGCAAGTCAGGAGGCAAAGGGCAAGTTAACCTTGACTGCAAGAAGATTGAGTGTAAGATGAAAGAGGTTTATGTGCAGTTGACTGAAACCTTTGTCAGATCTCACATGGTGATTTGTTTGGCCTGCTCATCTCCTTATCAAGTGTTGCAGTAAATTCACATAAAGGTTTTACAATCAAAGGCCATCACACTTCATTTAAGGACCAGGGTCTTAGACCACGAGTAGCATGGGCCTGTGTGTTGGTCTGTGCCAAGGACTACGAGGCAATCCATGTGAAGTATCAGCCGCTCTGTCGGGCTCATGAAAAAATTACTTTTTCCTTGGCTGGGGTGTCCACAACAACAGATCACAACTCACTCTGATGCTAAGGCCACCTAGGACTGAGACTGGTAGGAGTCTCTGCAACTGGAGGGTCCATTTTGCTTGCTACTCAGCAGTAGCGCAGGTAAAGCATTCTCAGTGAGTGGGCTCCAAAGAAACCTCAAAATTTTTCAGCATGATAATGATTTCAAGGGTTTACAATGAGTGAGTGGCGATTGGGGCAGGAACGTAGGGTGGGATTCTCTTGTCCGCCGGCTGTTTTTTCCGGCGTAGCGCACCCTCGCCAGCAGTGGGATTCCCCATTCCCCCAGCCAGCCAATGGGTTTCCCATTGCGGCCACCTCACACCGTCGAAAAAAGCGACAACGGGGAATTCCGCTGTGATCTTCCCTGATTGATCTGCATGGAGGAGCGATCTTAAGGGGCCAAATGGTGTTCTCATGCTGCTCCTCCCTGTGGATCCATATGGCTACTTCTACCTGAAAGAGCTCTCTGTCAGGTCTGCCCCCACATTGGGAACAGCTGTGAGGGTGACATCAGTGCATTCCAGGTGAGGAAGGTACTGCTTCCAAATGGCCATGCACTTTGTGAGGGCACGGAAAAAATCTCAATACTTACAGGTGCCTCAGGTTGCAAGAGAAAGGAGTGCAATGCAGGTTCTAATGAGCCCATTTAGCACCAAGGCTTTGTATATCAGCACAGATTTGTGCTTGCAAAGGATCAAAGTACCAGCAGGGCAGATGTTAAGTAGTGTACTCGAATTCAGCTATCATAAATCAAAGTACATTAGAGCAAAGTATATAATGTCTAAACCAAAAAGGAGCTGGGGCTTATCAATGTAGCAACAATTGCATCCTTTGGCAATTACAACAATGTCAAAGACAGGTGATCATTTGCTCAACTATAAATGAACATAGCTGGAACAGCTGGGCGTGGGTGAACAGAAAGAGGCAGACAGTTTGCCAAGTGGTTCTGATAATAAACATGTTGAAGGTAAAAGACAAGCTTCAGACTTATTCCTTCACAATATACTATTATTGGAGTTAACAAGGCCTTCCAGCCAGCAGAAACCAAATCGTGAAGGAAATACCTTGCCAGCTTACTCTGCTTGGAATCTGTTGGCTATCAGATTGACATGGGCTAGTCTGCAACGTCGTACCATTGCAATGGCCTCTGCATGTTGTAAGGAACATCCCAGCGCTTGTCAGCACCATCCCCTTCACCGTCCCCATCGGTGGAGGAGACATCTCAATTCTCCAAGGATTCCGAACAAGGAGGACAAAGGGAACTCTTCAAAGACACCTTGAAGGCTTATCTCAATAAATGGAACACAGACATTAATGCCTGGAGACCCTTGCTCAGAGGAAACCTATTTGGAGGAACCTCCCGACTGAAGGATGACAAAACACCCAACGACAAGAGGAGGCCCGGAAAAGTAGGCTGAGAAAGGAATACCAATAACCTAGACTTCAACGACCAATCCCACCTTTTGGAAACTCCTGCCAACTGAGTGATTGAAGATGTGGCTCTAGAACCAAGTTCATCAGTCACGCAAGGACCCACAGAACCCAGAGTCTCTTAAGTGGACAATCATGCTCATTTGCAAATGATCACTGCATTCTATCCATTATAGTTCCTTAAATAGAATTAACATACTCATGACACACCAAAGTTAAAAAATCTTTCTGTGACTTAAAACTCACTTTATACGTTAAAGTATCTTTTTAATGGAATTAACAGCCTGATGACAAACCAAAAATTTTAAAATCTAAAAATATATCTTCCTTTCACATTATTTGAATTTTAAACATATTTATAAATGCTAAACAATAATAATTTTAAATATTAACCGAGCAAAACAAAAATCTCCCGATGTCTCCTACCACTGCTAGACTGAAAATTTTCAGTGGAAATAAATGGGTGCATAAACTCACCTAAAATCTGGGTAAGTGGTCCAAGTTAGCGCTGTTGCTGGAAAATCCAGCAACTCCAGCGCAGCTCAGGGCTTCAAGCTGCCCAAAAAACCTGTCTGGGAGTTTGAATGCCACACGCTTCCAGCATGTATGCCTGTAAACCTGCACTTCCAGATCATCACACCACGCATGTGCGGCACACCAGCGATTTAAGTCACTGGCCAGAGAGGAGGTTACGGGCATGAAATCTCACAGTGGAAGTCAAAAGCTATTAACTTATGTTCTATGTAAAATCAATAAGATCATTTTAAAGCATGACAAATAAGTTGTGAAATTACTGTCAATATTTGCAATGTTTGAAGTATTCTGAATATTGCTAAACAGTGTTCACCAATTTTCCTCTTCCCATCCTAAGAGGTTGGCTGGTCTGGGTTACAGCTCTTTAGGTTCATGCAGCCCTCACCTGCCATTCTTTATTTGTGAGTCCAGACAATGACAGTTGTGGCCTCTTTGACTATAGAATCTAGGATTCTGAATTCCTGCAGGGTTCAACTAACTTCCAGCCATAACCTTAGCTGGGAGATTGCAAAACACACAAAGAATTTGCAGTAAATAAACAGCTGTTTTTAGCCATTTATACTATTCCAGCATCCTCCGGTCGGAGGATAATGAGGAGATTTCAAGTGTAAATGTTTAATGGGGGAGTAGCATTGTTAATCAAGGATAGTTTAATGGCTACAGAAAGGTGGTTCGAAGGGGATCTGCCTACTGAGGTAATATGGGCTGAAGTTAGAAATAGGAAAGGAACGGTCATATTGTTAGGAGTTTTCTATAGGCCCCCAAATAGTAATAGAGATGTGGAGGAAGAAATTGCAAAACAGATTATGGATAGGTGTGGAGGTCTCAGGGTAGTTGTCATGGGTGACTTTAACTTTCCAAATATTGATTGGAACCTCTATAGGTCGAACAGTTCGGATGGGGCAGTTTTTGTACAGTGTGTGCAGGAGGGTTTCCTGACACAATATGTGGATAGGCCGAAAAGAGGTGGAGCCACATTGGATTTGGTACTGGGTAATGAACCGGGCCAAGTGTTAGATTTGTTTGTGTGGGAGAGCACTTTGGAGATAGTGACCACAATTCGGTGTCTTTCACTATTGCAATGGAGAGGGATAGGGCCATACGGCAGGGCAAGGTTTATAATTGGGGGAGGGGTAATTATGATGTGATTAGGCAAGAATTAGGGAGCATAAGATGGGAACAGAAACTGTCAGGGAAAGGCACAAATGAAAAGTGGAGCTTGTTCAAGGAACTAATACTGCGTGTCCTTGATAGGTGTGTCCCTGTCAGGCAGGGAGGAAATGGCCGTGTGAGGGAACAATGGTTCACAAAAGAGCTTGATTGTCTTGTCAAGAGGAAAAAGGAAGAGTATGTAAAGATGAGAAAACAAGGTTCAGTTGGGTCGCTGGAGGGTTACAAGGTAGCAAGGAGTGAGCTAGCAAGCAAGGGCCGGTCAAGGACAGTAGTGGGAACTTTCTAGTTCAATAGGAGAGGCGTTGAATGAATACTTTTCTTCAGTGTTCACCAAGGAAAGGGGCCATGTTTTTGAGGATGAGAGTGTGATACAGGCGGGTAGGCTGGAGGAGGTAGATGTTCTGAGGAAGGATGTATTAGCAATTTTGAAAAACCTGAGGGTCGACAAGTCCCCTGGGCCAGATGGGATATATCCAAGGATTCTTTGGGAGGCAAGGGATGAGATTGCAGAGCCTTTGGCTTTGATCTTTGGGTCCTCACTGCCCACGGGGATAGTGCCAGAGGACTGGAGAGTGGCGAATGTTGTTCCTCTGTTCAGGAAAGGGAATAGGAATGACTCTGGTAATTATAGGCCAGTTGGTCTTACTTCGGTGCTCAGTAAGTTAATGGAAAAGATCCTGAAGGATAGGGTTTATGACCATTTGGAAAGATGCAGCTTAATCCGTGATAGTTAATCCGGATTTGTGAAGGGTAAATCTTGCCTCACAAATTTGATTGAATTCTTTGAGGAGGTAACTAAGTGTGTAGATGAAGGTAGAGCAGTTGATGTCGTGTACATGGATTTTAGTAAGGCGTTTGATAAGGTTTCCCATGGTCGGCTCATGAAGATAGTAAGGAGGTGTGGGATAGAGGGAAATTTGGCCAATTGGATAAGTAACTGGCTGTCACATAGAAGACAGAGGGTGGTGGTAGATGGAAAATTTTCAGACTGGAGACCAGTTACCAGCGGTGTACCACAGGGATCAGTGCTGGGTCCTCTGCTATTTGTGATTTTTATCAATGACTTGGAGGAGGGGGCTGAAGGGTGGGTCAGTAAATTTGTTGATGACACCAAGATTGGTGGAGTAGTGGATGAGGTGGAAGGCTGTTGTAGGCTGCAAAGAGACATTGATAGGATGCAGAGCTGTGCCGAAAAATGGCAAATGGAGTTTAACCCTGATAAGTGCGAGGTGATTCATTTTGGCAGAAAACATTTGAATGCGGATTACAGGGTCAATGGCAGGGTTCTGAGGAATGTGGAGGAACAGAGAGATCTTGGGGTTCATGTCCACAGATCTTTGAAGGTTGTCACTCAAGTGGATAGAGCCGGGAAGAAGGCTTATAGTGTGTTAGCATTTATTAACAGGGGGCTTCAGTTGAAGAGCCGCAGGGTTATGCTGCAACTATACATGACCCTGGTGAGACCACATTTGGTGTATTGTGTGCAGTTCTGGTCACCTCATTATAGGAAGGATGTGGAAGCATTGGAAAGGGTGCAAAGGAGATTTATCAGGATGCTGCCTGGTTTGCAGGATAGGTCTTATGAGGAAAGGTTGAGGGAGCTAGGGCTTTTCTCTTTGGAGCGGAGGAGGATGAGAGGTGACTTAATAGAGATTTATAAGATGATGAGGGGGATAGATAGAGTGGACATTCAGAGACTATTTCCTCGGGTGGATGTAGCTGTTACAAGGGGGCATAGCTATAAGATTAAGGGTGGGAGATATAGGAGGGATGTCCGAAGTAGGTTCTTTACTCAGAGAGTGGTTAAGGTGTGGAATGGACTGCCTGCTGTGATAGTGGAGTCGGACACTTTAGGAACTTTCAAGCGGTTATTGGATAGGCACATGGAGCACACCAGAATGACAGGGAGTGGGATAGCTTGATCTTGGTTTCAGACAATGCTCGGCACAACATCGAGGGTCGAAGGGCCTGTTCTGTGCTGTACTGTTCTATGTTCTATCATTGTAACTGCCCACGAGATATGATACCGCAATAATCTGATGAGGACAGTAAAGAGCCAGAAGAAGACAATGATGGTTTATCTCATATATTTGATGAAGTGTTCAGAAGTAGCATATAAGCTGTGCAGGACAAAAGCAAGACTGACAGATCTGAACTGGACTGTACAAAAGCTGACAACGAGAGCACATCAATGGTGAATAACCAACAAGAACATTACATTGAACGTACAACGTCCCTTGCTCTGTTGCACATCATCACTATTCACAAATAAAGTGGGAGATCTTCATAGTCTTCTTTTTGTTGCTCATTATCTGTTTCTTCACTGTTGTCCTTTCTGGCAAATACAGTGGAAAGACTTTCATAGTCTTCTTTTTCTGGCTCATCAAATATATGAGATAGACCTTCATTGTCTTCTTCATGTGCAACAGTGAACAGATCAATTGAGAGCGCATCAATCGTGAACAGCATAAAAGAAAATTACATCTTGGCGAAGTTGACTCCAGATGAGAAGCACCAAGAGCTCAACGATAAATCAGATCATCCAGAACGGACTGATGTCACAAAGCTCAACGATACATCAGATCATCCAAAAGGACCTGATATCATAAAGTTCAAAGAAACATCAGATAATACAAAGGACACTGATAGTATAAAAGTTGAAAATAAATCAAACAAGCCAAAAGGAACTGACTGTGAACAGACAAAAAGTAACTACGGAAAAACATAATTTATACAAAGGTATGACTGTGGAACCAAAGGACGACTGAACAACACATTGCAATTCGATGACAAGGAAGTGTTTGAACTTGCAGTCACACTTGACAGACCATACCGTATGGAAAGCAATCCAGACGGCAACAGAGCAAGGGACTGCAGGACAGTGTGTGAAACACAGCTACCGGTCGAGGTAACACGGACAAATGTGTGTGTAGACAATACAAAATTCGCGCATAATGGCACTAATGTCAGGAAGAACAGGACATTTGTTTAGACAAAAAAAAAGTCATGCCAACGGATTTAATGAGTTGGTATTTGCACAAAGACCAAAAACCAAACCGGTTTTTAGGGCAAAGGAGATACAAAATCGACACCACAAGCACAGATAAAAGACCAGGTTAGACAACAAAAGTGGTTCAACCAGTCGAATCACTATATGTGCTGATGTACCACACTATCACAGTGAAGACTGAGTACAGACTCAATTTGTGGACTGTTAAACGTTTTTTTAAAATTGTTAACTACTGTACAATATCAGTACTCAATTACATGTAAAGAACTTACAATGCTCTTACTATACATATGTTTACAGAAATCTTCAAACATCTGTGAGAAAAAGGGGATGTAATGATGTGTATATTGACTGGGATGTAAAGAGTTAACAAGTTAATGATAATGCTTCTTGCCTCTAGAGGGAACCACAGAACTGTCATATATATATGTCATGTGACTTCTGCGATTCTGGGAGAAAATGGTGAGGTATGAGAGAGAGCAGTTGTGTTCTTGAGAGTTCTGGAGTTAGAGATAGTATAGTTTAGGAGGCAGCACGGTAGCACAAGTGGATAGCACTGTGGCTTCACAACGCCAGGGTCCCAGGTTTGATTCCCCTCTGGGTCACTGTGAGGAGTCTGCACGTTCTCCCCATGGGTTTCCTCTGGGTGCTCCGGTTTGCTCCCACAGTCCAAAGATGTGCAGGTTAGGTGGATTGGCCATGCTAAATTGCCCTTAGTGCCCAAAAAGGTTAGATTGGGTTATCGGGTTATTGGGTTACGGGGATAGGGTGGAAGTGAGGGCTTAATGTAGGTCGGTGCAGATTCGATGGGCCGAATGGCCTCTTTCTGCAGTGTATGTTCTATGTTTAATACAGTAACCTTCTACACAGATACATAGTAGATAGGAGCAGGAGGAGGCCTTTTGGCCCTTCGGGCCTGCTCCGCCATTCACCATGATCATGGCTGTTCATCCAACTCAATAGCCTAATCTTGCTTTCTCCCCATAGCCTTTGATCCCATTCTCTCCAATCTAGCCGCCTATTGGATATAGTCAATGTTTCAGCATCCACTACTTCCTGTGGTAATGAATTCCACAGGCTCACCACTCTTTGGGTGAAGAAATGTCTCCTCATTGTATATTTTAGGAATGTGAACGAATCATGGTAAGTAATGTAAATAAGTTTATAGTTTTGTTTGTTAACAAGACTTGTTATTCTTTGTTCAACACTACGCATCCAAGCCATCCAGGTAAAGCAAAGCAGACCCTACTTCGGAACAAAAAATAAAGTTGAACAGTATTTGAAAGGGAACAGTGTAACGTGAAGGGCAAAGGGGGAAAAAACACAAATATACACAAAGGAAAAATAATTAATAACCTGCAAAGCACTTAAACTGAAGTAAAGAAAGTGGTTAATTGTCTGATATTAGAATAAGCCAATAAAGCACATAATGAGAGAAATAAAGGTATTGACGACACCAGGGATAATTTTATCCTAACTGACCCATTGGAAAACTGATGGGGTTGGATGAGTTGCTCAATTTTATTCTCCAATGATTTGGAAAGCATGAGAGTAGCTAAGTGATGGAGGCAGAATGAAAGGGAATCTTGGAAAATTGGCACAGCAGAGTGTCTATGTAGATGTGAAGCACCTTGGAATATTTTATTATGTTAAAGATTCTATACAAATGCAAAATATTCATTACTGTAGCTGTCTCATGAGAAAATGAATCCAAAATGGAAAGCTGAAAATTTATTTTTAACTGCCATTTTTCTCAGTCCTTTCCATGAATTTTTCTCCAGCTGTTCCTTCAATCAATATTTACATTTTGGACTGAAGTGTTTTTTCTACTCTTCCTCTTTAAAATGTTCATCAACTATAAATCTAACAAATTGATACATATGGCTTGAAGCAATGGTTAGTACATCATTGGGATAGGGCAGACTTTAAACAGCAATAGCTACTAAAACACATTAGCCTCTGAAATAATTGAATTTGTGCCTAATGATTGTTGCAGGGAACAAAACGCCATTCAGCCCATTAAGGTTGCCACTTCCACAGTATGTGAACAAACTACTTTAATGTGAATTATAATCCTCCCATTTAGTTTGCTGAGGGCAGGTTTGTAGAAATGTTCCCTGAACTTTAAAGCTAATCAAGCAAAATACTAGAACACTGATCCATCTTCACACCTTCAATATTCAACCGTGATCTGTGCCATTCACAGACACTTTCCCACATTCTGTTTGCAAGCTATATATTACTAAATAAAAAGATGCCAGTTCAATTATCTGTTTCTTTCAATGTAAAATAAATCTAAAAATTATTCTGGCTGCCAGAGATAAACTGCGATGAAGGTCACTGTGCCATGTATCAAGCTGTTCACCGTTTAAAGTGTCCCTGACTTCCCATCCGTCCAACACCAATAAATTTGGCAAAACAGAAGGAAACGCAAAAAAGACACATAAAATGAAGCTACCAGTAACTGAACTCACAAGTGGCGTTGGACCATACTATTTTATTTTTGAGTATGTTGTCTGGAGGTTTCTAAATTGTAAAGTGGACACCTTGTGGTGAGATTGTAACCCACTTGAAACCCATATACACACATACAATTAAAATCTCAATTTTAAACAAAATAACGTTGGCCCATTTTGACACGTAATTCAAAATATAATGAAATCAATGTATCAGAAGTCAAACCACAATCACTTTCCCTCTTTCCACACATCATCAATTTTGATCTGAACAAAAGGTTCGGAAAAAATGAATACAACAGTTAACTCTGTTCTGAATGGGAAGTGCAGAGGGCACTGAATAATGCATTGTTTGTTCTGATTCTTATGTCATAAGCAATAGAGTGAGAGCAACTATCTGACTCATGATCAGTAACTTCAGCAGTTGATACTTGTAGGTGTAACGTGAATCATTTTGAAAAGTTCATCACTATGTTACCAAGCTATACCATGAGTATAGAAAGCATTACTCATGGTCTTAAATATGTGACACTCCTTTGAATTAGGAAGTAGCACTGTAATTCTTCTATGGCAATCTTGTTTTGCTCCCTGCTTCTTGAAAATCCATACGCATCAGTCACCTTGTGTAACCATATACACTCCTCCTTCCTCAGACACTACGAGGGTGTTGGCGACCATGAACTTCCATTGAATTGGTGATTGACTATGTTTGTCAAAGTACTGCAATGGTTTGCCATTGCTTTCTGCAATATGGCTAACCAGAAAACACTTCTGCTCTTACTGCCTACCATCAGGCATATTGAATGGGTTAAAGGCTTTAATCAACCTGTTTGGCCACGCTATAAACACTTAGCCTCCAAGATGTGAAGTGGGACTAGAACCCAGAGCTTCTGGCCCAGTGGTATGGACAAGACCTTCCAACCATATTTAAGCAGCCACAATTCATGTTTAGATCTTGACAGTAACTGTTGAAAATCTATTTAGTCTTAAAGGGAGTCATAGTTAAACCTGCAGCAATACCTTATACTATATTAACATACAGATATAGCACTTCCCCGCTGTATCGTCCCCACATTTGGATCTCCCCCCCCACTTCACATCAAAGAGGTTACAAACAGGTTTTTAAAAATGGGAACCAGGCAAAGGAACCTCTGGGTACGCACAGGTAAGCACAGTGCCCAGGGGAGAGGGACATGTGTTTGCAGTACCTTGATAGTGCCCCATGGCAGTGTCTCTTAACAGTGCCCACTGATAGTACCCATGGTGGGATGTGGCCATCTAGGAAGTGATGTGTTGGGTATGCTGGGTCTGCGAGGACTGCGTTTACCATAGCAGTGAGAGAGACAGGCTTCCAACAATTGGAGAGATGCAACTCTTTTATTGAACTCTTAACTATTAAACATACTTTAACTGTGGGTTGACACTATGCTGAGTTGACTGGAGACCTGAGGCTAACCCGACCAGACTATCTTACTATCACATGGTGTATGTTCTAGTTGTTGCTCACAGGCTCTGACTGTCTCAGAGGCTGCATCCCAAGAAAGCGGGAAAACTAGTGCCTCTGGCTTTATAGTGGCTGTGTCCTGTCTGGTGATTGGCTGCTGTGTTCTGTGTGTTCATTGGTCATCCTGTGTGTCAATCAATGTCTGTCTGTGCACCATCATATACTTGTGTGTATATTATGACAGGAAGTTCCAAACCTGCGGGGGGTGGATGGGGGGGGGGGGGGGGGGGGGGGGGTGGTGGTGGTGGTGGGGGGGGGGGGGTGGTGGTGGGGGGTGGTGTTCACAATGTGGGGGGGGGGGGAGATGTTCACAGTGTACGCGTGGGAGGTTGCCCATGTATGTGAGAGGGTTTCCCCATGGGGGTGGGTTGTCTGTGTGTGAGGGGTATTGTCCTTTTAAAAAGGATGTTCCGATCTCTGGAAACTCGACGTTGCTGGCATTTTAGGCTCCGCCCGCCAGCATGGCAGTGTGGGACATGCCTCCAGAATTTATTTCTTCCACGTGTTGGACAATATAGTGAAAAAAGCCAGCTGTGCAGTGGCGAACTGCACACCACTTTTCTCGCGGGGTCCAGCACTTAGAAGAAAAAAGGAAAATTCCACTCTATATTTATATAGTGCATTTAATATAATTAAACTTTCCAAGGCACTTCACAGAAACATTTTAAATGAAGTATGACATGGAGCCACAGAAGAAGATATTAGGGTCAACTGACCAAATGCTTAGTCAAAGAAGAGTGTCTTAAAGGAGGAAAGTGGGGTAAAGCGATGGAGAGGTGTAGCAATGGTGTTCCAGAGCTTAGATCGCAGGCAGCTGAAGGTGTGGCCACCAATGATGGAGCAATTAAAATGAGGGATGCTCAAGAGGCCAGAATTGGAGGACTGCAAATATCTTGGAGGGTTGTGAGGCGGGAGGAGATTACATAGATCATGAGGATTGAGGCCATGAAGGGTTTTGATAAAAAAAGAGAATTTAAAAAGCAAGATGTTGCTTGATTGAGAACCAGCATCATAGAGCCTAATTAGCTCACCTAACATCCACGTATGTACCCCTGGCTTTAGCAATGACTAGAGTGGCCTCTAGCCAATTCTGCCTTCTTTAATCCCAAGACATTCAGTTCCTATCATATTTCTGGCTGTGATAACCTAATACAGAAAATATTTTGTCCAGGTTCTGTGGAGCTGACAGGGGTCCCACTGATCGATCAGAGAACCAGCCGGGAATGCCTGTCAGATACATGGTGGAGACCTGATGGAATCAAGTGCCCTTCAAGCATCTAAATGACCACCAATAAGCCTTCCATGCGATTGAGGTCTCCAGTGGGAGAAAACCTGCCCGCTGGCCAATCACTAAGCAGCAGCTCATGACTGCTGCCAATGCCAGTAGGAGTTATGGCTGCTGGTGGCACTGCACCCATTGGATGTCCAGGATCATCAAGGTACTCCAGGCCAACGGTGACTGAGTTCAGGATGGGTGTTGCTAAGTGGTGGTCCTGGGAGATAGGAAGTGGGAGAATCGGAGGCAAGGGCAGGAGTTGACTTTCAGTGGCCACCCTCCTGTCTAATGCTGGTGTTGTGTTCCGTGATGATGAAGACATACAGAACATAAATGTGTTGAACCAGAACAATGATTTATTATTACACACATGGGAGGATAGCTAACAGATCTATATACAAATGACATTACTCAAGTTCCCAGGGAGCTGCTCGAAGTGCAACTGTCCTACTCTCCAGCCTATCACAAACTGCCCAGTCCCATCAGTCACATGATGCATGTCCGACACCACCCACTGGCAGGAGGTCATACCTGTGATTATCATAGATAATATCATAGAATTTACAGTGCAGAAGGAGGCCATTTGGCCTATCAGGTCTGCACCGGCTCTTGGAAAGAGCACCCCGCTTAAGCTCTCACCTCCACCTTATCCCCGTAAACCAGTAACCCCACTTAACCTGAGGGCAATTTAACATGGCCAAGCCACCTAACCTGCACATCTTTGGACTGTGGGAGGAAACCGGAGCACCCGGAGAAAACCCCGCAGACACGGGGAGAAGGTGCAGACAGACAGCGACCCAAGCTGGGAATCGAACCTGGAATCCTGGAGCTGTGAAGCAACTGCACTAACCACTCTGCTACTGTGCTGCCCACATTGCTGATAAACGGCCTTACACATTTGTACAGTTATATACAGATATGCATGTATGCATATCACCACAGCTGGGTGCCTGGATTGGGCACAGATTTCCTGACGAGGAGGGGCCTCCCCACTGGGCATCTCTGGCAAATCCAACAATGTTTGCTCTGGAGGCCATGGGAAAGCTGTGCTGCTCCCTTGATCCTCCAGTAAAAGCAGTAAGCTCATTAATGAGTCCAGTTGGCATCTCACCACTGGTAATGGGGAATCCCTTCTTGCTCTCCCCTTTAATGATGAGTAGGTTTCACTATCAATGGAAGACTGATGTGGGGTACCTCCCACGATTAAGTGGGCCCAGCCACCATGTTGTCCACCACAACTGGTTTCATTCAACCCAGCCCTTGGGTTCAAGCTTGCGTTCTTCCTGCTGTGTATGGCTCAGCAATTGACTGGATAAACTCACTGCAAAGCCCCAGAGAGAGAAAAGTGCGAACATCCTCACTGTATTTGCTCCGTTCTGAACTTTAAGGGAAGTCTACAGAAAAAGAAAATCCTCCGTAATCTTAATGGTAAAACTCCTACATGATAGTTCTCAAAAATATGTCTTGTTAACAAATGGAAGAATTAGAACAATAGCTTGTCAATTCGATTTGATCATTTTCATTTCCCATTATGAAGTAGAAAGGTTCCGAATGGTCCACAGTTTGATCCTTGGTTTGTGCTTATTTGTTTGATCTTACTGGAAATGCAACTCCCAACTCGTCAAAAAACGAGGCTGGTATCAGCTTGCTTCCACCTTTACCCAGTGATCTGTACTTGAAAATGAACATTGAATGAGGTCAAGGATCATGCTTAGCTGTGACGCCAACATGGTTGAATAGCCTGATTGAGTTCATATCAAAAACAAGCAATCAGCAGGAGAACCAAAGGTTATGCAGTTTCCATAGAATCATTCTCTGTGGGCCTGTGAGACAGAGTGAATTATAAATTACACAAATGGCAGTTTCCCCCACCTATCCAACAGTTATATTTACTTGTCTAACAACAATTGTAATGGTGTATCCTATTAAATATTCTGCTTATTAAAATATTTAATCAAACACTGCCAGAAATTTAAAGAATGGAAGTTATTGACAGTATCATTGTGGTATTGTAATTTGTTCAGAAGTCATTTTGATAATAACAGAACAGTAAGTCCAGATATTTCTTATTTAAAAACAAATTAACAACTGCTAAGAAAAAATGTAGATAAGAAAATATTTTGTAAATTCCAGGGAATCCTCTGAAATACCATGGCCAATTTGCCATTTTACAATTCTGCTGGAGCTGGAGCTGATCGAATGTGCCATCTAGTGGAAAATGTGCATTACAGCTCTGTTTTATAAGAGAGCAAGCTGCTGGAATTAATCTCAAAGACTATTTCATCACCATTTAAAAGCTAAACTGTGGCAAAGGGTAACTTTTAGTATCCATGTTTTATGTTGATTTAAAAGACAAAATACTCATAGAATTGAAACTTTCTCAGTGGCACAGAATCTCTTGGGGTAATTTATCTAAGTGCCAGGTGGAAACTGGGCATTTATCCATAAGGGTAGTGTAACACATTCATACATACACACCCAAAGGTGGTCCCATTGCTCTGTAGCAGGGGAAGCAGGGTTCAGCGCAGAGCTCAAATGCTTTGACTATAGACTGGTGGTGAGCTTTTATTATCAGCTGAGTTGACAAAACAGTCAACTCTCCTGTTAGATGAAAAACTAAGGTTAAAAAGTTCACAAACATTGCAACTAATATGTTATTGTCAAAAACCTACCTTTTTTGCTAAGCTTTAAATTTACCCATCTAATCCTCCTGCTTTGGATCAGTGTCAATTCCTGTCTGCTAATGCTTCTCTGAAGTGTCTTGAGAAGTTTTCCTATGCTAATGGCTCTATATAAATTCAAGCTGCTGTTTAAACAACTCGCATTGTGTTGTGCAGCTAGCCTGTTAATTTGCTGCAGCTTCTCACTCTAGGGTGTGAGAGTTTCTTTAAATGGCACTGCCTGCCTCAGACCAAATTATACTTCTAATGTGGACCATTTAAAATCAACTCAAAGTTAAATGAAAAAACATTGACGACATTTCAGTGACTGCTGCAGACTGATTATCCATATTGATAATGAGGTGGATAGCTCAATAAATGAAATCCGTTCAAGTTAAATATATTCTATTGTGATTTAAGTTTCAGATTTGATTTTATGGAAATGTGATGATCAGTATTTACCTTTAATACCTTGCCCCTTTAAGAGGCTTGGAACCCTGGGGGACTCCCCCTCTGGCTACGCCCCCTGGAAACAGGATATAAGATGAGACTCCATTTTGCGAGCACACTTCTCTCGGATGCAGTCCTGTTCTCTGTATATTAAAGCCTTTGATTACTGACCTCGCTCTCGCGTCGTAATTGAGAGTGCCTCAATTTAATATACAGACACATCAAGATGGACAGCGCTCTAAAACCGGAGAAACTCAACCTGGACGCCAGGTCGCCGGAAGCCCCAGAAATTTTTAAACATTGGCTCCGGTGTTTCGCGGACTATCTGGACTCCTCAATGACTGATGTCGACAGCACTCACAAGCTGCGCTTACTACATGGCCGGGTGAGCCACCGACTCTCCGCCATGATCGAAACCGCTACGACCTATGAGGCGGCGATCGAAATATTGAAGAAACGCTTCATAAAAACTACTAACGAGGTACACGCCAGACATTTGCTTTCAACCTGCAGCCAGCGTTTCGGGGAAACGCTGGACGAGTTCTTTGAAAGACTCACCGCGCTCATGAGGAACTGCGACCACAAAGCAGTGACGGCAGAAGAACACAGTAACTTACATATCCGCGACGCCCTTGTGTCTGGTATCAGGTCCTCGTACATCCGGCAGCGGCTCCTAGAAGACGGGGCGAAGGATCTCCAAGGCACGGTAACGCTCGCCTCTTCTCTCAAAACGGCCCACCGTGACCTCCGTACGTACTCCACGGACCTTACGAACCCCTCTCGATCCCCTCCAGACTCGGCCACGCTACAGGCCTGTGCCACGCGACGATCCACTCACTCCGGGGGCTCCCCATGCTATTTCTGTGGGCAAGGCCAGCACCCACGTCAGCGTTGCCCGGCCCGATCCACGATCTGCAACGACTGCGGGAAGAAAGGGCACTTCGCGAAAGTCTGCCTGGCTGGGCCCAAAGGCCACAAACGAAACCCTCATCAGGCCCAGAAATCAAACTCCCGGCCTCACAGACCCCCCAAGGTGGCCGCGCTGTGGCCGGGCACGCCCACTTCCGACGCATCATTGAATTCGTGCGAGTCATGGGAGCGGCCAAATTGGCGGCGGCCATCTTCGAAACCCGACACGTGCGACCGGCGGCGGCGGCCATCTTGTGACTCCGGGCGGCCATTTTGTGAGTTCGACTCTGACGGCCCGCAACTAGGAGCGATCGCACTCGATCAATCGCGGCTGAAACAGCTGCGAAACTCAATGATGCGGGTGCGAATCAACGGCCACGACACTCCCTGCCTATTCGACTCCTGGAGCACGGAGAGCTTTATCCATCCAGACACGGTAAGGCGCTGCTCCCTGCGCATCCACCCCACCTCCCAAACTATCGCCCTCGCCTCAGGGTCCCATTTGGTTCAAATCACGGGGTATTGTGTCGCTGACCTCGCAATTCAAGGCGCAAAATGCTCCCGTTTTAAACTTTACATCTTTCCTCAACTCTGCGCCCCCCCTGCTGCTCGGCCTCGACTTTCAGTGCAGCCGGCCTGACACTGCAGTTCGGCGGAACCCTGCCCCCACTCACAGTATGCAGAGTGGTGACACTCAAAGTTGCGCCACCCCGCCTCTTCACAAACCTCACTCCCGACTGTAAGCCCATCGCCACCAAGAGTCGCCGGTACAGTACCCAAGACATGACTTTTTATCAAGTCAGAGGTTCAGCGGCTACTAAAAGAGGGGGTCATAGAGGCCAGCAACAGCCATTGGAGGGCCCAAGTATTGGTAGTCCGCTTTGGGGAAAAGCAACGAATGGTAGTGGATTATAGCCAGACAATAAACCGCTTCACACAACTAGATGCTTACCCACTTCCCCGCATAGCTGAAATGGTGACTCAAATCGCCCAGTATCGGGTATTCTCCACGGTTGACCTCAAATCGGCCTACCAACTCCCTATTCGCTCAGAGGACCGCCCCTACACAGCTTTTGAAGCAGTCGGTCGGCTGTTTCACTTCCTCAGGGTACCCTTTGGTGTTACAAACGGAGTCTCCGTTTTCCAGAGGGCGATGGATCAAATGGTGGACCAGTACGGCTTACGGGCGACCTTCCCGTACTTGGACAACGTCACCATCTGCGGCCATGACCAGCAGGACCACGACGCAAACCTGAGGAAGTTCCTTCAGACTGCCCGGGCCCTTAACCTCATGTACAACAAAGAGAAATGCGTGTTCCACACAACCCGGCTCGCCATCCTCGGCTACGTCGTGGAGAACGGGGTCCTAGGCCCGGACCCCGACCGCATGCGTTCCCTTAAGGAACTCCCCCTCCCCCGTAGCCTCAAGGCACTCAAACGGTGCTTGGGGCTCTTCTCCTATTACGCCCAGTGGGTCCCCAGGTATGCGGACAAAGCCCGGCCACTCATTAAGACCACGGTTTTTCCCCTGACGGATGAGGCCCAGACGGCTTTCGACCGTATCAAGGCCGGCATCATCAAGGCCGCCATGCACGTGGTGGACGAAGCCATTCCCTTCCAAATAGAAAGCGATGCATCAGACGTCGCCCTGGCTGCTACCCTCAACCAAGCGGGCAGACTGGTAGCGTTCTTCTCCCGAACCCTCAACGCCTCGGAAATTCGGCACTCTGCAGTCAAGAAGGAGGCACAAGCCATAGTGGAGGCCGTGCGACACTGGAGGCACTACCTATTTGGTAGGAGGTTCACCCTCGTCACCGACCAACGGTCGGTTGCCTTTATGTTTGATAACGCACAACGGGGCAAAATAAAGAACGACAAAATTCTGAGGTGGAGAATAGAGCTCTCCACCTATACGTACGATATTAAATATCGCCCGGGGAAGCTCAACGAGTCCCCAGATGCCCTGTCCCGCGGCACGTGCGCCAACGCGCAATTGGACCGCCTGAGATCCATCCACGATGACCTCTGCCACCCGGGGGTCACCCGGCTTGCCCACTTCATCAAGTCCCGCAACCTACCCTACTCCACAGGAGAAGTCAAGGCCATGACTAAGGCATGCCAGATCTGTGCGGAATGCAAACCGCAATTCTATCGACCAGACAAGGCCCGCCTGATAAAGGCCTCTGGGCCCTTTGAGTGACTAAGCGTGGACTTCAAAGGGCCTCTCCCGTCCAACAACCGCAACATCTATTTCCTCACCGTCATCGACGAATTCTCCCGCTTCCCTTTTGCTGTCCCCTGCCCCGATACTACCTCGGCCTCCGTGATCAAGGCACTGCGCAGCATCTTCACTCTGTTTGGTTTCCCCGCTTATATTCACAGCGACCGGGGTACATCGTTCATGAGCGATGTGCTGCGTCGGTACCTGCTCAGCAAGGGCATCGCCTCGAGCAGGACGACGAGCTATAACCCGCGGGGAAACGGGCAAGTGGAGAGGGAGAACGCAACAGTTTGGAAGGCTGTCCTCCTAGCCCTATGGTCAAGGAGTCTCCCTATCGCCCGCTGGCAGGAGGTCCTACCCGATGCACTGCACTCCATTAGGTCACTCCTCTGTACTGCCACGAACGAGACCCCTCACAATCGTTTGTTTGTCTTCCCCAGGAAGTCCACCTCTGGGGTCTCGCTTCCACCCTGGCTGACGACTCCGGGTCCAGTCCTACTCCGGAGGCACGTGAGGAGCCATAAAACGGATCCAATAGTCGAGAGCGTCCACCTGCTGCACGCAAACCCTCAATATGCCTACGTTGTGCACCCCGACGGCAGGCAGGATACTGTCTCCCTGCGAGACCTGGCACCCGCTGGCTCTCCCACCGACCCCACCGACTCTCCCACCGACCCCGACTTTTTCCCCACCGACCCCCCCCCCCCCTTCTACCGACGCTCCCGGCCCCGCACCGACCGCCGACTTCGACAGCGCCCCCCCATAGCGCCCCCTGCCCCCCAGCCGGCACCGGCACCGACCACCCTAATCACTCCTGATACCCCCCCTCTCCAAGGCGGGCAAAGGCTCAGTCAGCAGTGCTCCCGGATAGACCACCATCGGAACCGACCGCATCCACGGCGCCACCACCGGAGCAGTGAAAGTCAACACGGACTATCAGACCACCACAAAGACTGAACTTATAATTTAAAACACTTCACCCCCGACGGACTATGTGTTTTTTTTTAAAACAGGGGGTGAATGTGATGACCGGTATTTACCTTTAATACCTTGCCCCTTTAAGAGGCTTGGAACCCTGGGGGACTCCGCCTCTGGCTACGCCCCCTGGAAACAGGATATAAGATGAGACTCCATTTTGCGAGCACACTTCTCTCGGATGCAGTCCTGTTCTCTGTATATTAAAGCCTTTGATTACTGACCTCGCTCTCGCGTCGTAATTGAGAGTGCCTCAGGAAGGAATAGAAACAATCAGAGCTCTCCCACACCATATTACAATCATGATAAATCCTTCTCAAAACTGTACATGATTGGCACGCGGAGTGTGATTACAACTGGTTAAGACATTGGATAGAGGTGAGGCTGCATCCAACCCCTTTTCGGAATAGCTGCTGACTTCTTAATCATGCTCCTTCACTGAAGTCCAAATCTTGATATATACTGTTGTGTTCTGTGAGATGGCCATTGCAATGAGGTACATAGAACATCTAGTTGTTTAACTGTAAAGATGATTTATTCACAGGGCAGCACGGTGGTGCAGTAGTTAGCACTGCTACCTCATGGCGCCGAAGTCCCAGGTTTAATCCCGGCTCTGGGTCACTGTCTGTGTGGAGTTTGCACATTCTCCCCGTGTTTGCATGGGTTTAGCCCCCACAACCTAACGATGTGCAGGGTACTGGATTGGCCTAAATTGCCCCTTAATTGGAAAAAATTAATTGGGTACTCTAAATTTGTTTTAAAAAATGATTTATTCGCAGAACACGTGGAAAGATAACTAAGAGATAACTATACAGACAATAACTATTAAATGAATTCAGTGAATTCTACTGGAACTACTCTAGCTGCGATTATCCTCTTGTATGTCCTACTACCAACTGGCGGATGTCTCCAATCACGTGATTGATGTCTTATGCCACCTGCTGGTTGGAGGTTGTACCGATACCAAATACACTGATATACAGCTCTATACATTTACGTGTACATGCATATCACCACATCCCTCCTTCCTTTGGAAGTATTGACATTTACAAATGTGTCTGGTCTTTACACAATTTGATATGCATACTAACTTTGAACATATATTGGACATAGTTTGTTACGTTCAGGCTTGTGACACAATCTGGTCGATCTTCTGTGTGATGGCTGACTCAGTAATCGTATTCCACCATCATGTGTTGGCATTCCTGTTTGTTCCATGTTCACAGCTGCTGATGCTTCTCTGCGTGCTGGCTCTGTTGGGTAGTTTGTGTCCTCTTCAAGTTTGGGATTGCACACAAGCTCTTTTGCTGGCCTCAGCACGAAAGGCTGTGGCACTTTCAAGAGTGCTCTTCAGTTCCTTCGCAAGATTGAAACATCCTCAGTACGTGCCAGAAACTAACGTGGACCTGCCTGTTTCAAAACCTTTGCCAGTCTTGACCATCCATTGCCATTGGCATCCTGAAGTCTGACATTATGACCTATATGGACATATTGGAGCTTCCTTTAAAAAATTTGTTTTAAAGCTTAGCGTATCCAATTCTTTTTTTTCCAATTAAGGGGCAATTTTAGTGTCCCCAATTCATCTACCCTGCTTTTCTATTTGGGGTTGTGGGGTAAAACCCATGCAGACAAGGGGAGAATGTGTAAACTCCACATGCACAGTGATCCAGAGCCTGGATTGAATCCGGGTCCTCAGCGCTGAGGGAACAGTGCTAACCACTGCGCCACCATGCCACACTGACCGGAGCTTCCTTGCGAACCTATCATAGTCCTCTTTCTGCCTCCTCTTTTGAAGAAGCAATTGATGCTCTCGTCATCGATTTACAGGGGAATTTGTCTTAGAAGACATTGTTGTCCATAGCTGTCTCTTCATGAGCCAGCAACAGTCCATTGACCAGCGGCACCGAGCGGTAGCTTAGAAGCGCCAAATAGATGTCTTCCTGGCTTTCAATGGCCTTTTTAGAAGCTGTTTTACGATGCGCACACCCTTTTCCGCCTTCCCGTTCAACTGGGGATATAGAGGACTAGAGGTTATGTGCCTGAAATCATAGTGCCGGGCAAATTCAGTCCATTCATGATTTTTGAAACAAGGCCCATTGTCCGACATGACAATGCTTGGCATACCATGCCGGGCAAAGATCGCTTTGGCATGTTGTATGACACACCGAGCAGTCGAGATCATCAACTGCGCACCCTCAGGATAGTTGGAGAAGGAATCAATAACTACAAGGTAGTCTCTGTCTTGTTCTGCTCTTGGCGTAGCATAAGCGGCTTCCTTGATGTTCACTCTGATAAAGGAAGGTTCAGATGTGGAGATAACTTCAACACATTTATTAAACTATTTACAATTCTCCTACTCGGGTTTGCCACAACTGTTAATCTTTCTATAGCTACTCAGACTGACAAACCAGTCTGTTACAATCCACGTGGTGGATGTGATATTGAATCAACCCTGTGTCTGTACTCACTGAGTGGCTCCACTGGAAAGAGGAAGATAATGTGTGCTGTGTACTTTATATATGGGTTGGTGTAATGCCCTGTGTGGTAGTGTCACCTCTGTGTGTATCGTGAATGCCCATTGGTCATGTCCTATCTTACTGACCTATTGGCTGGGTGTCTGTGTGTCATGTCTCTGGTGCTCCCTCTAGTGTCTAGCTAGCCTACGTGTATTTACATTAACCCCTTGTATATCTACAGTGATGCATATCACCACATCCCCCCTTTTTTCGTGTTACATATTTTCTGTACACTTAAAGAAAATTGAACAAAAAAAACAGGTAGATAAGCGACGCCCTGTACAAGTTATAATAACAGTCATTAAACAATAAGTCCAACTCATATGTATGAGTCCAAAACCCATCAATTATCATGGCCGAATGTCTTTCTTGTTGGGTTGGTGAGTTGGTGATTTTGATGGTGGCATGTCCTTGTGAACGCCATCAGTGTCCCTGTGCATAAGGAACCAAAAAGTGGTCAAATCACTTTGTTGTCTGATTTGGAGTCTTTTTTTCTTCCGATGCTTGTGATAGCGATGTTGGATGGCATCTGTCCTGAAAGCCAGGTTGCCTGTTGGTAGTGCAGCACACGTGAAGTGGAAAGATGCATCGTCCTGCCATGGTATGTCATTGTACTGAGCTGAGCAGTAACAGTGTCCCTCATGGGCAGAGTTCTACCATGTCGTAGTTCCATTGGTGTAGTCTTTGTCGTGCTTGCTGTCGACGATGTTGCCTTTGGTACGCGTCGTGTTATTGTCTTTGATATGGTTTTCATGGGTTGTGATGTTGTGTTGGATGGTTCTGTTGTTGTGTTCGCTGCGCTCAAGGACTACACTCTGTGGATAATACGAGTCCTTCACATAGTTACTCGTGTCAGCGTGCTTTGTGGCATCTGCTGTTTTCTTGAGCGTGCCGTCACTGAGTTTGTGGCACTCCCCGTCAGGAGTCATGTCCGGCTTACTTGAATCATCTTTGGCTTGTTGATTCTACACATCTTGAGTCTGGTCTATTTCACCTGAGTCAGTTTTGTTTTGTCGATGCTCCCCGTCTGGAGTCATAGCAGGTTCACTGGAGTCAGCTGAGGTTTCTTGATGCTCCATGTCTGGAGTCAAAACATTCAGGAATGCATTTGTTTGTGGAGAGGCTCGAGCGAATGAGGTTTGAAGTAACATGGTGTCACCAGAGTCACCAGTAGTCTCACTGTGATCGTCGAGTGCCTCTATACACACTAGCTGAGGTCTGTCACATTGCACATCTTGTATGGGAAGTGGAATGCTGTCGTCACTTGTCTCACATACAGTGGATAGAGCCTCAGTAGCTTCTTGTTGTTCACTTGAGCTGGGTAGACTGTCAGAGTCTTCTTCTTGTGGCTCAAACAATGTGGGTGGACTGTCATACTCGCTGTGTTATTCACTGGAGCGTGGTAGACTGTCAAAGTCTTCTTGCTGTGCACTTGAACATGGCAGACTGTCATAGTTTTTCTGTTGTTTACTTGAGCATGGCAGACTTGCATCGTCTGCTGCTGGTTGGTCAGAGGAAGTTGCTAGAATCTCATGGTCTTGTTCATGCACGGACTGTACTTTGGAGTCTTGAATTGCTTCTATCGTGGAGGCTGTCCACGAGCTCACTGTGGAGGCTTGTGTCACTCGAATCACTTCTTGTTTATGCAAGGTGTAGTAATCCACGGGAGGCAGGAGTTCCGTCACCACACCAATATTTATTTACAATAACGATATTACAGCAGCAGCTACAAACAGTGCTGCTAGCAGTCCAGTCAACTTAAGACTGCTCACAAAGCCTACACAGGTGATTATATGGGCCCCCTCAATGAGCTATCATTGAGGGAGCTCATACTCCAATTGGCCAACCAATAAAGCCAATTGGAGTTCATTACACAAGGACTGCGGTGTGGAGTCTTGCATTTCTTCTATCGTGGAGTCTGTCCACGAGCTCGCTGTGGAGGCTAGTACTGCTCTCTGTGTCTTGGTGTCAGGCCACAGCATAATCCTGCACTCATGAGTCGGGATGTCGTATATGCTGGGCTGAAAATCCTCAAATCCGAATAACTCGTCATCGGGGTCTTGAATGTACAACACGTCTAGTTGTGGTTCGGATTTGGTACTGGGGTAGCCTCCCAAGGTGAAAGCTTCATCTGAGTCGTTATCTTCCAAGACCATATCATCACATTTTGTGTCGGAGCTGGCATTAGGCTCGTGATGTCCAAAGAAGAATTCAAGGTCTGAGTCATAGTAAGCAAGGACTGTATCATCTCTTTGTGCGGTGCTTGTTGCAGGGTTCTGCGGAGGTTACTTTAAGCTACTGGTTGAATTTCAGGCATTGTGCTGTCGTTCCAGCTGAAAGAATCAGGTTTTACAGCTTTAAAAAAATGTTTTTGTGTTTTTGGACATTTCCCCTTTAAGTGGGCGTGGCCTGGGACCACTGATGTCATGACGCGTGTGGCGTAGGTCGGAGGAGGTGATTGGGCATGCTCAGATCGCTTTTCCTTTACTTGGGGCCTTTTTCTCCACTGCGCATGTGCAGCACCTTTACCAAGATGGCTGCAATTTAAAACTGCAGATTTCTGCTGCAAGCCTACCTCATGGTGAGTTTTGGTGCTTCTTTTACCGTTTTTTCTTGTATTCTCCACGCAGAATTCTTGGAATTTGTCCAGGACTGCCTGGAAATCGCTCTTGTTTTGCCCCTTTGAGTATTTGAAGGTAGATCTCGAATCTCTGCCGGAACCAACGCCAGTTTTCATTGAGATTGCCTTGGTACCTGAGCTGCTGGGGAACCGGAATCCCGAACATTGTCTTGCCTGGCTGTTGTTGCTGGTTGTCACTGTTTGCTGAGTTGTAGCTATATGGATTTGAGACAGTTACTCACTGGTACCATGTCTTGTTATGCTCTTGGCGTAGCATAAGCGGCTTCCTTGATGTTCACTCTGACAAAGGAAGGTTCCGACATGGAGATAACTTCAACACATTTATTAAACTCTTTACAATTCTCCTACTCAGGTTCGCCACTACTGTTAATCCTTCTATAGCTACTCAGACTGACAAACCAGTCTGCTACAATCCACGTGGTGGGTGTGATATTGAATCAACCCTATGTCTGCACTCACTGAGTGTCTCCACTGGAAAGAGGAAGATCATGTGTGCTGTGTCCTTTATATATGGGTTGGTGTAAGGCCCCACCTGTGGTAGTGTCACCTTTGTGTCTATCGTGAATGCCCATTGGTCGTGTCCTATCTTATTATCTCCTATTGGTTGAGTGTCTGTGTGTCATGTTTCTGGTGCTCCCTCTAGCGTCTAGCTAGTCTACGTGTATTTACATTAACCCCTTGTATATCTACAGTGATACATATCACCACAGTCTCTCCCATTGAAATGGAACAGATCCATGCCCACCTTCTGCCACGGACTTGCGATAGTTTCATCCATATGCATTGCCTCCTTGCTTTGCTTGAAGCGGAATTTCTGACATGTGTCACAGTGCTCGACCATGCCTGTGATGTCTTGGTTGCGTATGCCACCGGCAGCCAGCTGTCAGCTGCGCCCTGCTCAGCAATATCACTCCTAGACCATCCTGGAATTCATCAGTCGAAATTTATGTCCGTTTTGCCGGGTCAAAGAACGTGAGGGCTGACGCTGTTGTCAGCAAGATGCGCAATGCTTGTCACTCCTGCTTATGTTTGGGAGACCATTGAAACACTACATCCTTTTTTATCAAGTGTCGTAGTTGGGAGGTTTTGGAGGCAAGGTTTGGAATAAACTTGCCCACGAAGTTGATCATACCTAGTATGCGGAAGACACCATTTTTGGCTGTGGGCTGTGGCATCGTTAGAATGGCCTTAATCTTTTTGTTATCCGGCTTCAAACTTTGTGACGAAAGCCTGCCCCCTAAAAAGGTGATGCCTTCAACCCGGATTTGGCATTCCATTTTGTTGAGCTTGGGGCCATTTTATTTTACCCGTTGTACAACTCTAAGAAGCCTTTCATCGTGCTTCTCACGTGTGGACCCCAGATTGTAATATCATCTCCATAAACGTGGACGCCTGGTAAACCTTCCACTACATGCTCCATAGCAGGATGGAATATTCTGGACGCCGAACGGCATTCTCAGGAAGCAATAGCGCCCGAAGGGTGTGTTAAACGTGCACAGCCTTGTGCTTGCTTTGCCCATCTTGAGCAGCCAGAAGCCCTGCGACGTGTCACTCCAGCCATCTTGCAGGTTATTTCTTCCCCCTTTGGGATTGGGTAGTGCTCCCTTTTGATGTTCAGGTTAAGGTCCTTGAGGTCCATACATATCCTCAGATCACCATTCCTCTTTTTAACACACACCATGAAGTCAACCCATCGGTGGGTTCCTCTATGCGGCCTGATGACTCCTAAATACACCATTCTGTGTAGCTTGGCCTTCAGCTTGTCCTTCAGTGGAGCAGGCACTCATCTTGGTGCGTGCACGTGCTGCTTAGCATTCTCCTTCAGCTGAATGCAGTATGTAAAAGGTAGGGTGCCAAAGCTTTGAAACACCTCCGGATAGTCCTTCATAATAGATTCAACAGATACCTGTTGGCAGGGTGCCATGCTTTCTGCAATGTACACCCTCTTGACGAGCTCCAGCTCTTCACACGCTTCCACTCCAACAAGCGGTTCACACTCTGTCACCACTACGGAGAATGTTATTATGGACGTTCTGTCCTTGTCAGTGACTGCAAGCTCACATGTTCCTAATGTTTTGATCTGATGATCGTTATAGTCCTTCAGGAGTACTTCTCTTTGGACCATTTTTGGTTTGATCTTCAGTCAGTTCAGCACTGACGAAGAGATTAAATTTGCTCTCGCACCCGTGTTGAGCCTACATTTGATCAGCGTGCCATTAATCATCATCGGAATTGTCCATCTACCCTCTATGGTCTTCACATCTGTATCACTATGACTGCAAATAGCAAGAAACCTTTGCCGCTTTGGCTGGTCGAACTATTTGTGTCTCCCGTCGAGATCATATTCCCAGCAGCCAGGTCTCCGATGCACATCTCATGCACACTAATTGATTCTGTTTGATCAACTATTGGACGTAAGGTAGATCGCCTAGCAAAATGATTTGTTCTGCCACATTTGTAGCAGACTTTTCCAAGTGTGGGACATTATTGTGACAAATGTCTATGGCACATGGTTGACATAAAATAGCAGGTCTGGCCAGCCGCTCAAAATTAGTTCATGTTTCTTTTTTGACTGTGCCACGGTGCGCTTAAAATGGCTATCGGCACTGAGACCATGTTTCTTTTTTGACAACGTCAGAGTGCTGATGGTGCCGGCGTCTTCTTCCATATTAGCACTAAAATGTTTCAAGCTGAGTGTGCTGATCTGCTGTGCAGCCAGCTCACTCGCATGGCAGATCTTTATAGCATTTTATAATTTCAGGTCTTTTTCCCATAACAATCTCTCACGGAGTTTATCACTCGATATCCCAAACACAATTTCCATACGCGTACCCAGAAACCTGGCGAATCGTTCAACAGTTTTGTCACTGACTTGAGGCTGAAGGCTCAGTCATGCAACTTCAGTAGCCTAAAAGCTTCTCTGATCTGCGGCCAAATTGTCTTTGGTGTATCACATGATAAGCTTGGCGAGAGGATGCTGCAGGAAGAAGATTTGGTATTGGAACAAGCAATAAAGATTTGCCAGGCGAGGTAGCTGCACAGCAAATCAGCACACTCTGCTAGAAAAATTTGGCGCCAACACAGAGGAAGACGCCAGCGCCATTAGCACTGTGACGCACGTCTTGAAGAAACGTGAACTCAGTACAGGCGCCCATTTTAAGCAGCCGATAAGAGCCGCCATCTTATGCCCAAAGTATGGCGATTGGCATGGCCCACGGCAATATCCGGCCTTTGGAAATCTGTTCCTAGGTGCGGCCGTGTTGGGCATTTTGCAAAACAGTGTTTTGCGCATTCTACAATGGACCAGATAACATCAATAAATGTGGTTGATGAGATCCCTCCAGATGAACAGTTCTTCATTGATCTCATTGCAACCAAGGACCAGAGGAGTCCGACCAAAAAAGATGAAGACACAATTTCAAAAAAGAATGAAGCTAGTAAGAACTCGCAGGAAACCATCAAAACCAGATGGAAAACTATGGTGTTCCTAAATGACTCATTATTACAATGCGACTTTGACATTAAAACGAGGGCCAACCTCCTCATTTGGTCTGCCTTGCACAAGCTGAATACGCAGCTGAACATCGCTGATCAGCCGGGACTGCCGGTATATTATGGTGCAAAAAAGATGGAGACTTTCGATGAATGTGAACTTGAGCTCTCCGTGGATTACATGACTTTCATGTTACTCTTTTATATTGTGGACATGAAAATTGAGTTCATCATAGGAGCGGATACATGTGAATCCCTGAACTTAGTTGAGTGACTGTATGTCCCAGAAGATGGGTGGCCAGCTGAATACTACAGATACATAGAAGATATCATTGTGTGCACGTTTGATGAGGATTTAGAAGAAATCCACGCGGAGGACGACAAATCAGACAAAGTGATGGAAGAGCCAGCGAGCATTCCGCAATTCTGGTTAACAGTGTTCAAGAAGATCTATGTGCTCAGTGGCATGATACAGGAGCATGTTGAGCCTGTGTTAAAGTATCTACAAGATGTGAATGTTAAATGTTCAGAACATGAGAAGCTGAGGAGCTTCACTCTGGAGTTTAAGTGTGAGCCCAATGAATATTTCACAAACGAGGTGATTACGAAAGCATATCAGACGGATTCACGGCCTGACAAGCTTGAGTCTTCATTCTTTGATGAACCAGAAATCATGGGGTGCACAGGCTGTAAGATCGACTGGAGGGATGGCAAAAATGTCATGTTGAAAACAATTAAAACTAAGCCAAAGCACAAAGGTCGAAGCACTCGCAGAACAGTTACGATAACTGTACCAAATGAATCGTTTGCTAATTTCTTCAGTCCTCCCGAAGTTCCACAGCGTGGAATGTTAAGCAAATATTCGGCAGCCAAACTTGATGCTGACTTTGAACTTGGCTTCCTCCTGCGCGAACACATAATTCCGTGTGCAATGTTGTATTTTACAGGAGAAATTATTGCAAACGATGCTGAATCCGACGATGAGTACTACGAAGATATATATAATGACTTTGAAGATGTTGCAGAAAGTAATGGCATGGAAGGTGAGCCAGATGAACACCAATATGAAATGCTCGTAAATCTATTTGCAGGAGCAATGAAGCGCTACTCTGGTGGTTTGCTTGAAATGCTGAGGTGGTCACAAGGGACGCCCAGACCGCACTGGACACTGAGAAGGGCCGGAGCTCTGAGATGGCGCACTCCAATATAAAAACTAAGATCACAGTGGCTGATAACTGGGAGGACCAGCTACTGAACAAGCTAGAAACAGACAACATCGTGCCGATTTTAGAGAAGCTTGTTCCAGAAATGGTTACGGTCGTCGACTCTCTGATCCTCGAGGATATTGAAGATGAGTGGGAAGATATTGATGATGAATACGATAACATTGATATTGATGATAATGAGTGGGAAGATATTGATGATGAATATGATGAAACCAGCTCTGATGATGTTCAAAATGATGACTCTGGGTGTGCGTCAGCAGAAGAACTGATGTCTATCTCGCTGTGTAGCTCGACGGATCACACATTTCTGCTCAAGCAAGACCAGGATAACCCATGCCTGGATCGGCATGATCAGAGAGTGCCTTCATCATTATTTCTAGTTACGAGGAGCCATTGAACGTTGCTCCAATGAACCAAGAAGGGGCAGCACCTGTTGTCGTTGATCTAACCTCCACTCAGGCACCAGAAAGTGAGGCTCTCCAACATCCAGTTGAGGGCGCAGAATTGGGCATGGTCACACAACCCAGTGATGACGCGTCATCGTCTCAGGCTCCACTTGAGCATCAACATATTTCCGAGCACAGGGCGCAGACCCGTACCGAACCAGGGGCTGCAAAGCCCAAACATAAAAAGAAAAGAATTCACAAACTAATTGTTAAACCAAGAAGGAGGAAGAGGTGAAGACTGGGAGAGCTAGCTCATCCCACTGGCAAAAACAAAAGAGAAGAAAGCAATGATGATCAACAAGCCAGAGACAGAAAAGACAAAAAAACACACAACAAAGCAGATAATACCATCACTGGAAGACACGAACAAAGAAGAAGCTGGTGACACATGTGTGGCAATCATGGCTGCATGCCTTCCAAAGGCACATAGTGAAGAGGATACGAAGCAAGTGACTGGCACATAAACCAGTCTTCGAAAAGGCTGGCAACAGCCCAAGTGATCACAGGGGTGATTCTGCGAGGGAGGCACAATGACCGTGCAAAAGGGATGGACGCTGACCAGGTATATCATGTTTATGGACACCCTAGTTAAACCTGTTTAATGTATATGCTTATTACTAATGTATAGAGTAATGATAGTAATCATGTTTGTAAACAAACTTCAATATCTCCTAAGGAAGGGGATGTGCTGATATGCCTGTAGACGGTGTTGTATATAGTTAGTGGTCTGACCTCCAACCAGCAGGCGTCGGTACAGATCCACCATGTTGTCTCGAGACAGTGGTCATGTGACAAGGCACTCAGATATAAGTGAGGGCAGATCCGGGGATCCAGAGAAGGTTATAAGACACATATGAGGAAAGTTGTGCAAAGGGGTAAGTTCCAGGGAAGTATAAAGAAACTCCATGAAAACTTTCTCTGTATCTGATCGTTACCTTACCACGTGTGTATTACTAAAATCTTGGTTAGGACAAGTCACCAGCAGTTCTGTGGATTCCTTGCTGGACACAAACACCAAACACAACACTGCAGACCTTTAAGAAGTTGCAGTTGCACCCAATTTCTCACCTCTCTGAAAACAAGCTGCTTATGAGAAGCACATTTCATGCTGACAGATCAGTTTCAGGTTGCAAATATGAGGTGGCCCAGAAATTGTGACAGGCTTCCTACTGATTGCTCCAGATAGTTGCAGCTCTCCTTTCTCTCACCTCTCTCCGATTTCACACTGGGTGATTGAAATGAGAACCCCCGTTTTTGCTGTTGCTGAGCGAGCTTGATCAGTATTAATTGATCTTGACATTACTGCTTGACAACATGTGACAGAGGTCATTCAATCTTGATGCCTTCTGTTTAGCTGTGAGCTTTAGTGGATTGAAGGATGCACTTTGAGATTTGTTTGCTCTTTAAAACTGTGTGTTAGACTGGCAAAACATAATGATGTCACATCAATGGGAATTGATGCACGGCACCAATCTGCTTCACACTGACCGTTTGAAAGCAGGAAAGGTGAAGGGCAGTCACTGATAAGCGTTCTGATAGTTGTTTTAATATTTAAGATTATGAAATAAATCAGAATAAACTTCCCATTGAAGACCCATTTATCCTATCTTAAATTTGTTTTGGGTTAATTATTAACAGTATGAAATTTAGTCCCTAATCAGATCAATTTTGGTTAGGAATTAGTTTGCTGAGAGGAAATGAGTAGATATAAACGAAACAAAAATGCTAGTATTTAGGATCCTCTTTCACACTTGCTATGATTGACAGCTCCTCCTCAAAATGAGCTAAGTGGTTTCACTTCCTCTTATCAGCAGCAGAAAGCACTTATCTGCTTTTTATGTGGCAGGAGCTGCAAGAATGTTTATAAACATTGTGGTTAGCATCAAAGCAGGGTAATGGGCATCCAGCAAGCATATATCTCTGGATTAATAAAACTGACAATCACTGGGGCAATGTATTGCTATGTAAAATTGAATGGCCGTTTTGCATTTCAAAGGCGGTCCTGGGCTGTAAGCCCTTTCAAGTGTACTTGGCTTTCCAGGAGGCCTCTGACACTTGTAACAGCTGTTGCTTTAAACACTTTTATCTGAGGCAGCAAATGTTAGGGAAGGATAAGTGAAAATGCAGTGCTCTTTCATTGTACTGGCTGGACTGCTCTTCAGCATGACTGATGGAGGTCTCTGGGGGGGGGGGGGGGGGGGGAGTCTGATGGAGGTCTCGGATGAGGTCTGACGGGGGTGTCTGATGGGAGGTCTGAATGGGGTCAGTGGGGTGGTCATGGGGTGGGCTTGGGTCAACCTTGTGTGTGCTGTGAGGGTGTGACCTGTTATTTTCATGGTGCAGAGGAGGATGCCCCTACTTGTCAGCGGGACGAGGCGGCACGATTTGCGTTGTGGTGAGGGCTTCCAATGGACTTTGAGGGGCACGTCAGTTACACACTGACCCCTTTGTTCCACTTTAAGGTCATGCTTGGGCGAATTTGCACCAAAGCCCGGCCGGTGAATTTACCACTGGTGGTGAATCGGGCTTGCAGCCCGTTAATCAAATTGAAATGGATGCAAATCAGCGATTTGCGGGTCAGGTAGTGTGCTGAGGCCTCCAGCGGGGATGTAGCATCGCAGCGGGTTTGGTGCCTGGGGAAGCTCCATTCTCTGCCCAATCGGGAATCCAGATCGCGACATCAGACAATGGAGAACCTACCCCTACAAGACATAAAAATTAATTTTTTAGAATACTACAGAAATGACAAAAGATAATTCTGGAGGACGTTCAGAGGACCACAGAACTGGACTGAGATATAACCTTTGGCACTAAAGTTGGAAGGACAGATCTACATACTGGAAATAATTAATCAGAGGTTAAGTAGAAGAAATGTACATGTTTAGTTATGATTTAAAGTGACTGAAGAGACAGCAAGTGTGGCAGGAAGCTGTGATATGATAAATAGACAATTTTGTTTTGCCTGGATGAGTGCAGTTCCAACAACACTCAAGAAGCTCGACACCATCCAGGACAAAGCAGCTCATTTGATTTCTACCCTTTCCACAAACGTTCATCCCCTCCACCACCGACAAACAGTGGCAGCCATGTGCATCATCTACAAGGTGCACTGCAGGAACTCACCAAGGTTCCTTAGACAGCGTGCTCCAAACCCATGATCACTACCATCTAAAAGGACAAGTGGATACTTCGGAAGTCCACCATAATGGACCCTAAGATATAGGAGCAGAATTTGGTCATTCGGCCCATCAAGTCTGCTCCGCCATTCGATCATGGCTGATATGTTTCTCATCCCCATTCTCCCGCCTTCTCCCCATAACCCTTGATCCCCTTTTTAATCAAGAACCTATGTATTTCTGTCTTAAAGATACTCAATGATTTGGCCTCCATGGCCTTCTGCGGCAGAGTTTCACAATTCACCACCCTCTGGCTGAGGAAATTCCATCTCATCTCAGTTTTAAGGGTTCATCCCTTCAGTTTGAAGCAGTGGCCTCAGGTTCTAGTTTTTCCTACAAGTGGAAACATCCTCTCCAGGTCCATTTTATCTAGGCCTCTCAGTATCCTGTAAGTTTCAATAAGATCGCCCCTCATCCTTCTGATCTCCAACGAGTACAGACCCAGAGTCCTCAACCGCTCCTTATATGACAAGCTCTTCATTCCAGGGGTCATTCTTGTGAATGGTCCTCATCTGGACCATTCCCAAGGCCAGCACATCCTTCCTTAGATTTGGGGCCAAAAACTGTTCACAATACTCCAAATGGGGTCTGACCAGAGCCTTGTACAGCCTCAGAATTACATCCCTGCTCCTATATTCTAATCCTCTCAACATGAATGCTAACATTGCATTTGCCTTCCTAACTGCCAACTGAACCTGCGCGTTAACCTTAAGAGAATCTTGAACTGGGACTCCTAAGTCTCTTTGTGCTTCTGATTTCCGAAAACTTGTCCCATTTCGAAAATAGTCTTTGCCTCTATTCTTCAGACCAAAGTGCATAACCTCACCCTTTCCACATTGTATTCCATCTGCCACTCCTTTCCCCACTCTCATAGCCTGCACAAGGACTTCTGCAGCTCCTCTGCTTCCTCAATACAGTACTACCTGTCCCTCTGCATATCTTTCTATCATCTACAAACTTAGCAACAATGCCCTCAGTTCCTTCCTCCAAATCATTAATGAATATTGGGAAAAATTGTGGTCCCAACACTGGCCCCTGAGGCACACTACTAGTCACCGGCTGCCATCCTGAAAAAAACCTTTATCCCCACTTGCTGCCTTCTGCCAGTCAGCCAATCCTCTATCCATGCCAGTATCCTACCCTTAACACCATGGACTCCTAACTTATTTAACAGCCTCCTTTAAGGCACCTTGTCAAAGGCCTTCTGGAAATCTAAATAGATCGCGTCCGCTGGTTCTCCTTTGTCTAACTTCCTTGATACTTCCTCAAAGAACTTTAACAGGTTTCATAGAATCATAGAATTTACAGTGCAGAAGGAGGCCATTTTGGCCCATCAAGTCTGCACTGGTTCTTGGAAAGAGCACCCTACCCAAGCTCACACCTTCACCCTATCCCTATAACCCAGTAACCCCATCCAACACTAAGGCCAATTTTGGACACTAAGGGCAATTTAGCATGGCCAATCCACCTAACCTGCACATCTTTGGACTGTGGGAGGAAACCGGAGCACCCGGAGGAAACCCATGCACTCACGGGGAGAACGTGCAGACTTTGAACATACAGCGACCCAAGCCGCGAATCGAACCTTGGACCCTGGAGCTGTGAAGCAATTGTGCCACTATACCACTATGCTACCGTGCTGCCCACACGTTTGTCAGACAAGTTTGTCAGACATGACCTTCCCTTGACGACGCCGTGCTGGCTCAGTCCTATTCTACTATGCACTTTCAAGTACTCCACAATCTTATCTTTAACAATGAGGCTCCTGCAACCCTGGCTTCTGAACACCCTCCTGTTCCTGCCCACTGGCCAAATTTAAGTTAGTTATTCTAAGAGGTGTGACTGCCTCCTGGAAAACAGTGTACAGGTACCTCTCTGTCTCCCTCTCCCTGATGTGTCACAGCTCAGAATCTAGCTCATCAACTCTGAGTCGGGGTTCCTCAAGTAGCTAACACTTACTACAGATGCGGTCACTGGGAAACACAATGGGGTCCTCCAGCTCCCACATCATGCAGGAACAACTCATCACTTGACCCTGCATCTCTATTTTAATTAATTAGTTTTTAGTTTGGTTTTTTAATTTTAATTTCTTTATAACTTTTTTATATCTCTCCTTATTACCTCAGTCTGAAAGCAATTTATAACCAGTAGCCCTTACAGATTATAAACCACGAAAATCAACTCTCTCCCTTTTAGCCTCAACTGCAGCAGGGCAAGACCTCTCTCTGAAGATTTAAAAGTGAAACAGCAAGGAAAAAAAGCAAAGAGCACATCTTCCTGCTCTGCATCAAATTCCCAGTCTGCTTCAAATTCTCAAATTTAAAGCTCCCTCTATCTGTGCCTCCTTCCAGATGAGGCCTCTCCCACTGCTCATGCACAAAGTTAACCTGGAGGTTCCCCTCCAAGTCACTCACCATCCTAACTTGGAAATATATTGCCATCCCTTCACTGTCGCTGGGTCAAATTCCTGGAATTCCCTCCCTATTAGCACTATGGGTGTATCTACATTTCAGGGACTGCGGCAGTTCTAAAAGGCAGCTTACGACCACCTTCTGATGGCCAACGAGGGATGGGCAATAAATGCTGGCCTTGCCAGAAATGCCTACATCCCGTAAATTTAAAAAAAGCAATTAACTTTTTAAAGACTTATTTCATATATGTAATAACAGCATCCAATCAGCTGACACTAATTATTAAAGTACAGGTACTGAAATACATTCTCACTTATAGAAGGAGGGCTCAATAATGAATCCCTTTCAGTAGCGACAGAAGTCTGCCCAACATGAAATCCAGAGAGGCTTTGGACAGTTGCGCTGCTCAATGTGGCTGCTGCTCCAAAACTTAAAAATATACACGTCTTTCATATGACAAATTATCTCAATATAGCTTTAACTGAGTTACAGTAGGATTCTCCAGAACGAAATGATGAATATTATCATTTATCCTTCAATCTGAACCCTTTTGACCAATTTTGTCTGCTATTGAATTCCATCTGCTCCTTATATAGTTTAGCTCAGTTGACTGGACGGCTAGCCTATGATGCAGAACAATGCCAGCAGCGCGGTTTCAATTCCTGTACCAGCTGAGGTTATTCATGAAGACCCTGTTTTGTTATGCTCTTGACGTAGCATAAGCTGCTTCCTTGATGTGCACTCTGACAAAGGAAGGTTCAGACTTGGAGATAGCTTTAACACATTTATTAAACTGTTAATGATTCTCCTACTTGGATTTGACTCTCCTGTTAACCTTGCTATAGCTACTCAGACTGACGAACCAGTCTGTTACAATCCAGGTGGTGGGTGTGATGTGTTCAATCAATCCTGTGTACCCACTAAGTGTCTCTCCTGGAAAGAGGAAGATCATGTGTGCTGTGTCCTTTTATATGGGTTGGTGTAATGCCCTCCTGTGGTAGTGTCACCTCTGTGTGTGGCTTGAATGCCCATTGGTCGTGTCCAGTCCTACTGGCCTATTGCTTGAATGTCTGTGTGTCATGTCTCTGTTGCTCCCTCTAGTGTCTATCTAGTCTACGTGTATTTACATTAACCCCTTGTGTATTTACAGTGATGCATACCACATCCCCCCTTTTTTCATGTTACATATTTTCTGTTCAGTGTTAAAGAAAATTGAACAAAACAGGTAGATAAGTAATGCTATGTACAAGTTATGATGACTGTGATGACTATACAATAGTATACAAGACCAAATAACGGTTGTGGTGATTTTGCGTATAAGACAATACAAAATAAATGTTATGAGTCGAAAGTTATGAATTTATATGGTCTGGTATGGAAGTGTCAATGGTGACGTTGTCATTCCCTTGTGAACGCCATCAGTGTCCCTGTGCTTACGGAACCAAGAAGTGGTCAAATTACTTCATTGGCTGAGGTGGACTCTTTCTTTCTTTCGATGCTTGTGGTGGTAATTCTAGATGGTCTCTGTCCTGAAATCCGGGTTGCCTGTTGGTAGTGTAGCAAACATGAATTGGTAAGATGCATCGTCCTGTCATGGTATGTCATAGTACCGAGCTGAGCAGTAACAGTGTCCCGCATTTGCAGAGTCATACCATACTCTACCAGTCGTAGTTCCAGTGGCGTTGTGTTTGTCATGCTTGTTGTCGATGTTGTTGCCTTTGGTACGCTTCTTGTTATTGTCTTTGATGTTGTTGTTGTGTTGGTTGGTTTTGTTGTCGTGTTTGCTACGCTCAAGGACCACACTCTGTGGATAATACGAGTCCTTCACACAGTTACTCGTGTCAGCGTCCTTTGTGGCATCTTCTGTTTCCTTGAGCATGCTGTCACTGAGTTTGCGGCGCTCCCCGTCTGGAGTCATGTCCGGCTTACTTGAATCAGCTTTGGCTTGTTGATTCTCCCCGTCTGGAACCCTTTCTGGTTCACCTGAATCTTCTGAGGTTTCTTGATGCTCCACGTCCGGAGTCAAAACATTCAGGAATGCATTTGCTTGTGGAGCGGCTTGAGCGAATGAGGTTTGAAGTAACGTGGTGTCACCGGTGTCACCAGTAGTCTCACTGTGATTGTCGATTGCCTCTGTACACACTAGCTGAGGTCTGTCACGTTGCACATCTGGTATGGGAAGTGGGATGCCATCGTCACTTGTCGCACATACAGTGGGTAGAGCCTCAGTGTCTTCTTGTCGTTCACTTGAGCTGGGTAGACTATCAGAGTGTTCTTCTGGTGGCTCATGTAATCTGGGTGGACTGTCATAGTCGCTTTGTTGTTCACATGAGCGTGGTAGACTGTCATAGTCTTCTTGCTGTACGCTGGAGTGTGGTAGACTGTCATAGTCTCCTTGCTGTGCACTTGAGCGTGGCAGACCTGCATCGTCTGCTGCTGGTTGCTCAGAGGAGGTTGCTGGACCCTCATGGTCTTGTTCATGCAAGGACTGCACTCTGGAGTCTTGCATTGGTTCTATCGTGGAGTCTGTCCACGAGCTCGCTGTGGAGGCTTGTGTCACTGGAGCCACTTTCTGGGTGGGGACGTGCATTTGTCTCACTGTGGGGTTTTTCATCGCTTTCTGTGTGGAGGCTGGGACCCTTCATGGTCCGTGGACCACGCTCTGTGTGGTAGCAGGCCGCTCTCTGTGGGCTTGTACCGCTCTCTGTCTCTTGGCGTCAGTCCGCAGCATAATCCTGCACTCACGATTTGGGATGTCATATATGCTGGGCTGAGGATTCCCCAATCCGAAGAACTCGTCGTCAGGGTCTTCGATGTATAACACCTCTAGTTGCGGTTTGCATTTGGTACTGGGGTAGCCACCTCCCAAGACGAAATCTTCACCTGAGTCATTGTCTTCCAAGGCTATATCATCTTCTAGTGCGGTGCTTACTGCTTGTTGTAGGGTTCTGCAGAGGTTACTTTCAACTACTGGTCGAATTTCAGGCATTGTGCTGTCGTTCCAGGTGAAAGAATTGGGTTTTACGGCTTTAAAACTTTTTTTTCTGTGTTTTGGGACATTTCCCCTTTAAGTGGGCGTGGTCCGGAGCCTCTGACGTCACGAAGCGTGTGACGTAGGCCGTAGGAAGCGATTGCGCATGCGCATATCGCTGTTCCTTTGCTGGGGCCTTTTTCGCAATTGCGCATGCGCGGCTTCTCGCGCATGCATAAACGGACCTTCCCGTTCTATGTGCTCTTCGCGCAACTGCGCATGTGCGGCACCTTTTCCAAGATGGCTGCAAATCAAAACTGCCGTTTGTTGCTGCAAGCCTACGTTGTGGTGAGTTTTGGCGCCTCTTTTACCGTTTTTTCTTGTATGATCCTCGCAGAATTCTTGGAATTTGTCCAGGACTGCCTGGAAGTCACTCTTGTTTTGCCCCTTTGAGTATTTGAAGTTCTGGAAAATTTTAGCTGCTTCTGGACCCGCGATGGTAAGTAGAAGCTTTATTTGCTCTCATTCCACCACGCCATCTAGGTCGGACGCTACGAGGTAGATCTCGAATCTCTGCCTGAACGCACGCCAGTTTTCACTGCGATTTCCTTGGTACCTGAGCTGCTGTGAAACCAGAATCTCGAACATCATCTTGCCTGGGTGCTGTGGCTGGTAGTCACTGTCTGCTGAGTTGTAACTATATGGATTTAAACAGTTCACTCCTTGGTACCATGTTTTGTTATGCTCTTGATGTAGCATAAGCTACTTCCTTGATGTGCACTCTGACAAAGGAAGGTTCAGACTTGGAGATAGCTTTAACACATTTATTAAACTGTTGACGATTCTCCTACTTGGATTCGACTCTCCTGTTAATCCTGCTATAGCTACTCAGACTGACGAACCAGTCTGCTACAATCCAGGTGGTGGGTGTGATGTGTTCAATCAATCCTGTGTACCCACTAAGTGTCTCCCCTGGAAAGAGGAAGACCATGTGTGCTGTGTTCTTTTATATGGGTTGGTGTAATGCCCTCCTGTGGTAGTGTCACCTCTGTGTGCGTCTTGAATGCCCATTGGTCGTGTCCTATCTTCCTGGCCTATTGGTTGAATGTCTGTGTGTCATGTCTCTGGTGCTCCCTCTAGTGTCTATCTAGTCTACATGTATTTACATTAACCCCTTGTGTATTTACAGTGATGCATATCACCACAGACCCTGGGCGGAATTCTCCGCTCCCGCGCGGCATCACGACGGCTCTACACGGCCCGTTTCCCGAACGATTCGGGCCCCGGAAATGGGTTAGGAGTGGGCCGCGGGAAACACGTGGGGAATGATGGCAAAAGCCCGCGACACCCGAATGACGCCAGAATGGCGCCCGGGTCACGCCGCTCCGAGTCGTAAAAGTGCGCGAGCGACCAAAACAAGTGAGGGCCTGACAATGACGGAGCCATGGAGGGCCTTCCCGAGGTTCAGGGAGACTGTCCTCGAGACCCTCCTCGATGAGGTGGAGCAACGGAGGGGCATCATCTGCCCTAGAAGAGGGCATCGTCACCCTGCCAGCGTTGTGCGACGGGCCTGGCGTGAGGTGGGCATGGCAGTGAGTGCTGTGGGGCAGACCCCTCGGTCTGGGGAGCAGTGCCGGAAGAAGCTCCACGACCTCACCAGGGCTGCCAGGGTAAGTGCCAAGAGGGTGCCCCCGGGTCACAAAAATCCCCCCCCCCCCCCAATGTCCCTCACCATCCACCTCCCCCCCCTCCCGGGCACAAGGGGGAGGGGGGGCCAGAGTGAGTGGAGGGTGGTTAACAAAGTTGTCACAGACGCACATGAGCGCTGCGACCCCCTGTAGAGATGCCATGGTGTAGCTGCAACTCTCCTCCCAACCTGTGCCAATATCTGAACGCCCTGATGATACCTGCCGAATTGTGATGATCTATCCATGCCCCCCCCCCCCCCCCCCCCCCAACAGGACAAGACTGCTCACAACAACCGGGAGCGGAACAGGACCGGAGGGGGTTCACCCATCATGCACCCCCTGACAGTCTTTGAAGAGAGGGCACTGGTCCACACTCTACCCACTGGACCCCCCATCCTCTGTCCCCTCACACTCTACCCACTGGACCCCCCATCCTCTGTCCCCTCACACACTATCCACTGGACCCCCCCATCGTCGGTCCCCTCACACTCTACCCACTGGACCCCCCATCCTCTGTCCCCTCACACTCTACCCACTGGACCCCCCATCCTCTGTCCCCTCACACTCTACCCACTGGACCCCCCATCCTCTGTCCCCTCACACTCTACCCACTGGACCCCCCATCCTCTGTCCCCTCACACTCTACCCACTGGACCCCCCATCCTCTGTCCCCTCACACTCTACCCACTGGACCCCCCATCCTCTGTCCCCTCACACTCTACCCACTGGACCCCCTATCCTCTGTCCCCTCACACTCTACCCACTGGACCATCCTACGCCCGGCCGAGCGTGTCTAACTAACCCTGTGTTATTCTGTTCCTTAGGGCGTGGTGACGAATGTCCAGGGCCGTCTGCTGCCACACACAGGCGACCATCTGCCACGACCACCGCACCCAGGGCCGCACACCAGACGGTGGCAGGATGTCAGCCAAGTGTGCCATCCTCCCAACCCCGGACCCCCGAGCAGGACGCACAAAGGACGGTGACACACTCAACAGAGTCACCTGAGGGAGAACCAGACTTGGGCCGCGTGCAGCCTGCGCTCGAACATGACTGGGACGAGGACTCTGCTGGTTTTATGACGGACGAGGACCTAGAGCTTGCGGCACTGCTATCTCCCACACCATCCACCATCCCAGAGACACTCACCTCGGTTGGGCAATTAAGTGATGAGGCTCCTGGGTCACGGTCTGGTGTGCACCACACAGCTGAGCCGGTACAGCAGGTGGAGGTCAGAGCAGCCGAGGGGCTGGACGGTCAGAGGGCAGCCCAGGCCCAGCATTCAGCTGGCTCCCAGAAGTTTCCCAGGTTCCTGTTTACTCGACCCACGTGGACAGCCGATGCATTTCGAAACCCAGGGACACAATGATGGGATGAGGGCCATCTTCCAGCAGCTGCAGACGCAGTTGGGGGAGTCAAACCGCGTCCAGGAGCAGGGAGTGGTGCCACTCATGGCAGCCACCCAGGCCAATACCGCACGGGTGGCGTCTGCAGTCGAGGCAATGGATGAAATGGTTTCGGCCATGGTTCAGGTTATGCAAGGCGTTGGGCTTAATGTGCACGCGTCTTCCTCAGCCCTGGACAGGGTTGCCCTCTCACAGGCAGCAATGCGCCAGAGCCAAAACGACATTGCCGGCGCGCTACGGGCCCTGGCCGAGAAGCACCAGGTCATGGCCCAGTCCTAGCACGCCATGGCACAGTCTCAGCAGGTCATGGCCCAGTCCCAGCACGCCATGGCATAGTCCCAGCAGGTCATGGCCCAGTCCCAGCACGCCATGGCATAGTCCCAGCACGCCATGGCACAGTCCCAGCAGGCCATGGCACAGTCCCAGCAGGCCATGGCACAGTCCCAGCAGGCCAAGGCCCAGTCCCAGCACGCCATGGCACAGTCCCAGCAGGCCATGGCACAGTCCCAGCAGTCAGTCGCAGAAAGCATCAACCACCTGACGCACGTGCTGGATGGCGTCGCACACTCACAGGTTGAGGTCGCACAGTCCCTGGCGGGAATGTCTCATTCCCTGGACTCCGTTTCTGCGAACATTCGGACCCTGGTCGATACCGTTGCAGGCCTCCAGGACTGGCAGCGGCAGGTGTCGGTGGGGCGACGGGGTACCTCCCCGCTCGCACCTCCGTCCCACAGTGAGGCCCGGGGGCCACCGGGCTCCCCGAGGGAGGAGGAGGTTCTGGGGCCCGTCCCATTAACTCCATCACGGGACGTCCCTGAACGCTCGGCCTCCCACCGTCCCATCCCTGGTGCATCGGGTGGGCAGCGGGCAGAGCAGGGTGGCACCACGTCATCCGAAACGCCCGTGGAGCAGCCTGGCCCATCAAGGCCGGGTGGCCCCAGGAAACGAGTGCCGACGGGGAGACATGTCGCAGGGGGTGATTCTCAGCAGTCCGCTTCCACTCCTGCTGTATCATCTGGGGATACACTTAGACGTAGTGGTAGGGTCTGTAAGGCAATGAAGAGGGACACAGAGTAAGTTGGCACGGGTGAGGGGCACAGTTTAGTTGTAGGGGCTAGGGCATCTGTACATAATATTCACCATTAAACTCACTGTTGCACTTAACTTGTAAGTGTGGGGCGGAATTCTCCGCCCCCGGGAAAAATCGGGAGGGCCGTCGTGAACTCGGCCGAGTTTCACGATGGCCTTGGAGGCCACTCCTCGCCCCCTATTCTCCCCTCCCGGTGGGGCTAGGAGCGGCGCTCCGTAAATCTCGGCCGCGGGGGCGTCGCGCCGAGAATGACGTGGCCGGCGCACCTAATGACGTCAGCCGCGCATGCGCAGTTTGGCCGGCTCCAACCCACGCATGCGCGGCTTATGTCACGACGCTGACAGCTCGAACCCGCGCATGCGTGGTGGCCGTCTTTCCCCTCAGCCACCCCGCAAGATGTGGCGACTTGATCTTGCGGGGCGGCGGAGGGGAAATAGTGCGTCTGATTGAGACGCCGGCCCAATGATCGGTGGGCACCGATCGCGGGCCTGTCCCCTCCCGAGCACAGTCGTGGTGCTCATTCCCCACCAGGCCCCCTACAAGCCCCAAACAGGCATCTCCACACCCGTTTCACGACAGCAGTGACCAGATGCGGTTGCCGCCGTCGTGAAACGGTCGCGAATGGCAGGCCGCTCGGCCCATCCGGGTAGGAGAATCGCTGGTCGCCGTGAAAAATGGCGAGCGGCGATTCTTCAGAGCTGGGGGGGGGGGGGGGGGGGGTCGTGGGGGGAGCGAGGGGGGTGTTAAATTTGTCGGGGGGCCCTCCCGTGATTCTCCCACGCGGCGTGGGGAGCGGAGAATCGCGCCTGAGATTTTTCCGTTGACATGGGGATCGTGATGGTGACCGAGTGTCGCTGAGGTTGACGAGCAGTGAAACTTCAGTGCCGGGTGTGCAGTACCTTCCCCCCCCCCACCCCCTCCCACAGCTACCCCACACGGGCACGTGATGGAGTGTCCCTGGCGAACTCAGCGACCACCGAGATGGATGGTTCAGCTATTGCCATGAGTCAGACTTTGTCTAATGATTCTGAGCTCACTGCTCATCGCAGAGCGGGTTGTCATCATTCAACATGGCACTGATCACGCCCGCTGACACAGCCATCAATGTCGTGCCATACCGTCTGGCCGCAGTGGTAAGGGTGATTTAGAACTGGAGCAGTGTACGCAGAGCGGGGGGGGGGGGGGGTGGGGGTGGGAGTTGTGTGCTGATCGTCTGCACGACTGGCGATGCAGGTGGTAGTGGTAGTGTTCAGCGGTGCCAACGCAGCGGCGCGAGGGTCTTGCTGCCACCAAGGCGTTGCGTGCCTGCTGTCCTCGCCGGTGCCGTCATGCAGCCTCCTGGACATGACCAGCACCCGGGTCGTGTCTGCGTGCTGCGCCTGACGCACCACCAACCTCCTCCACCTCCTCCTTCGTCTCCGTGTTGGCACCACTGCCAGTGGCTTCTCCCTCCGACTCCTCCACCAGGGCATCTCCCCTCTGCATCGCGATGTTGTGCAGCGCACAGCAGACCACTACAATGCGAGCGACCCTGTCGGGCTGGTACAGCAGGGCCCCTCCGGAGCTGTACAGGCACCTGAATCGCATTTTCAGCAGACCGAAGCAGCGCTCCACCGCACCCCTGGTTGCTGCATGGGCCTCATTGTAAAGGGTCTCCGCGTTTGTCTGAGGCCTCCATATGGGCGTCATCAGCCAAGACCTCAGTGGATAACCCCTATCGCCAAGCAACCAGCCCCTCAGCCGGGGGGGCCGTCCCTCAAACATGGCAGGGATGAATGACTGCGCAAGAATGTACGCACCAGCACATTTCCAGGGAACCTTGCGCACACATGCATGACCTTCATGTGGGGGTCGCATACCACCTGGATATTCATAGAGTATGTCCCCCTCCTGTTTGTGAACACTTCCCTGTTGCCTGCAGGTGGGCGCATGGGAACGTGAACACAATCAATGACCCCCTGCACCATCGGTATCCCGGTCACGTTGGCAAATCCACGGGCTCGTGAATCTTGACTTGCTCGTTTCTCGGGAAAGGTGATGTAGCGGTCAGCGATGGCATAGAGGGCGTCGGTCACATCCGGGATGCACCTGTGCACCGATGACTGCGAGATCCCGGATAGGTCCCCGTTCGGAGACTGGAAGGAGCCGGTCGCATAAAGGTTAAGTGCCACCGTCACCTTAACGGCAACTGGGATCGCGTGTCCTCCTCCCGTTCCACGTGGACCGAGGTGCGCCACGAGGTGACAGCACGGTAGCATGGGCAGCACGGTAGCATGGTGGTTAGCATAAATGCTTCACAGCTCCAGGGTCCCAGGTTCGGTTCCCGGCTGGGTCACTGTCTGTGCGGAGTCTGCACGTCCTCCCCGTGTGTGCGTGGGTTTCCTCCGGGTGCTCCGGTTTCCTCCCACAGTCCAAAGATGTGCAGGTTAGGTGGATTGGCCATGCTAAATTGCCCATAGTGTCCTAAAAAGTAAGGTTAGGGGGGGGTTGTTGGGTTACGGGTATAGGGTGGATACGTGGGTTTGAGTAGGGTGATCATTGCTCGGCACAACATCGAGGGTCGAAGGGCCTGTTCTGTGCTGTGCTGTACTGTTCTATGTTCTATATGTGTCACCGTCTCTCTGCTCAACCGGAGTCTCCTCCTGCAGGTGATGTCTGGCATTGTCTCGAAAGAGATCCGGCCACGGTACACCCTTGCTCGTAGCCTCTGGCGCCTTGGTTCCACCATCAATGCCTCCTCCCCTCCCCCCCCCCCATGCTGCTCGACGATGGGCCACTCCGCGGCCATTTCCTCTGCTGCTGCAGCTGCCCCTGCATCCACTGTGGGATGTGGCTGTGGACGCTGCTTGATCTCAAGCTGCAGTGCAGCAGCCCCAACCACTGCGCTGAACATAGCCGTTCGGTTCGAATACATTATCGTCACCTACAGAAGGGTGGTGGGGGGCAGAGAAACGACATGTTAGACGGAGGTTATTCGACACCTCGGCATCTGCCTGCCACGGGATACCTGTGTGTCCCAGTGGCCAGATCGCGCTGCTGACACGCGGCCAGCCTAACCCCTGGTCACTTTCTGCGTCCAACGGGCAGTTAACAACACGTCCTCCTCACCGGTGGGCTGTGGCCATCAGCCACAGGGCAACCAGCGGCAGTGTCCTCGTCACCGTCCTGTCATGGCAGGGCGGCTGACATGTTGCATCCGGGGATGGACGACCCACTCCACTCCACTCACTCCCTCTCCCTCTCCCACCCCACTCCCTCCCTCTCCCCCTCCACCTCCACTCACTCCCTCTCCCCCTCCAACCTCCACTCCCTCCCTCTCCCCCTACCACCTCCACTCCCTCCCTCTCCCCCTCCCACCCCCACTCCCTCCCTCTCCCCTACCACCTCCACTCCCTCCCTCTCCCCCCTCCCCCCACTACTCCCTCTCCGCTCCCCCCACTTCTCCCTCTCCCCCCCACTTCTCCCTCTCCCCTCACTTCTTTCTCCCCTCTCCCCCTCCCACTTCTCCCTCTTCCCCCCACTTCTCCCTCTCCTCTCCCCCCTCCCACTTCTCCCTCTCCCCCCCACTTCTCCCTCTCCCCCCTCCCACTTCTCCCTCTCCCCCCCACTTCTCCCTCTCCCTTCTCCCCACTTCTCCCTCTCTCCCCCCCCACTTCTCCCTCTCCCCTCTCCCCCCCCACTTCTCTCTCCCCCTCTCCCACCCTCCCACTTCTCCCTCTCCCCCCCCCACTTCTCCCTCTCTCCCCCCCTCCCACTTCTCCCTCCCCCCCCCCCCCCACTTCTCCCTCTCTCCCCCCCCTTCCACTTCTCCCTCTCCCCGCCCCCCCACTGGCCGCAGCGTTTTCGGGGATGCCTTCCCCAGTTTGCGGAGACTCCGGGACGGTCCGCTCACCTCCTCGCTCCTCGTCAGCCAGCATGACTGGCTGGCGACTTTAAAAAGCAGGTGTGAACGGCGACGTCGTGACCTTGCGTCTCGACGCGGGACTTCGGCCCATCCGGCCCGGAGAATAGCGGGGGTGCCGGTGAATCGCCTTTTTGGCTGCATCGGGTGATTCGCCGAGTTTTTGTGCGCAAAACACGATTACAAAAATTTGGCCGGTTGGGAGAATAGCGGGAGCGCGTTGGACCGGGGTCGCGGGAAAAAACGGCGCGGCCCGCTATTCTCCCAACCGCCGTGACATCGGAGAATCGCGCCCCCTGCCTTTCAACCTTGCCCCTAGCCTGAGGTGTGTTGATTCTCAGGTTAAATCACCACCATTCAGCTCTCCCCATCAATGGGGAAATGGTCTGGGGTTATGGCGACTTTACTTTACATAGTTATTGACAGAAGGCTGATGTTAAAGAACATTTTATTTCAAAATCGAAAGGTAAAAGATAAAGGCGACTTCTTGGTGGGGTCAGGGGGTGAGGGTGACGGTGAGACAAGGGGGGGGGGGGGTGGTATGGTGTGGTTAGTCCAAATGGGTATATCTTCTGTCTAGGAGCAGATTAATGTTGAGGCATATTGAACAGATACAATAAATATAAAACCACAAGGTATATGAAACAAGACATCTATCACTTTAACTGCATACATCTGTAAAACATTACTTTTCATGTTGCACTGTCAACAATTATACATATTTTACCACCAATTTCCCCTTCAGTTCATGTTAACTGATGTCAAATGGAATCTTGAACTTATTAGTAAAATATTTCAGATCTTAAAAATAAACCACTGAAAACATAGATTTGATCCAATAACATTGAGCCACAAAACAGTATTCAGTCACCTTACATACTTTTGTTTTAATAAATAGACTGGAGATAATACAACAGCTGAGAATAACTTGCTCTTTGGGATTTGGCAGTGTTATTTGATGTTTGATAGAATGGTAAGAAGTTAATTGTCAACTAAAGTGTTTTAATCCTGGGACGGAGTAGAAAAGTCAAGCTTGATTACAACAAACTGTTAATACAGCTCCAGCTGCAAAAGCAAACTTCACCCAGTCCTTAAAGGAAATCTTAAATATAGATAAGACTCAGCAGTTCTGCTATGTGTCTTGTGATCATCGTAGCCCACTTTTAAATGAATTTGTAGTTTAGAATAATTGGGACTTTTTAACATTAATAAAAGTTTGTAGATCCATTTCCACTAATAGTCAAGAATGTTTTCTCTCTATCTGCCTGGAAATGACATAGTCAGGTAGCAAACATGGGCCCCTGATTTAAAAAAAAGAAATGTTGTACCCTTGTCTATGCTACTGAAGTTCCATTTAAAATCCACATAAAATAGGTTGTCAAGGTCATTGAGAACAATCATTTTCTGAATGGTTCTAACTTTTAATCACCTGGTATAGGATCGCTGCCAGTTGAAAATGTCATGAATATTGTGAGAACAAAATGAATCTCTTTTAAAACTATTGCCTCTGCCACATTTATAAGACATGGAGTTTGCAGCTCCCACACATTTTCTTTTTGAAAAACTTTTTGTCCTTTCCTCAGTCATGAAGAACTCACTGACAGATTTAAAATACTCTAGTAATACTTCATGACTCCATACAGAGGATTTGTTTTTCAAAAAGCCACAATGGCCGCCGTGTTTAGTTAACAATAGGAAAAAATGGGGATTGGTTTCAAAGAGCTCAAATGGCAAGGTTGCATCTGTGTCCCCTCTACATGGGTCATCCTGACTGCAAATGCACAGCACTGGCACTGCAACCTCATCCACATCCCGTAACGGATCATTCTTCTCCCAGTACAAGTCCCAGCATGGGATACTCTTCTTTGTTTGACAGAACAATATCTCTTCCATCTCCCTCAGAGTGCGTGTGGCAAATAACTTCTCCATGTCAATGATCTCTCCCAGCACAGTGGCATACCTGTGGAGTTCGGAAAATCATTAATAGTTATACTTTTAATTCTATAGTTAATTCAAACTTCAATATTTTATGGTGTTGTAAAAAGGCTCTAGTGATTCAATTTTCACGGTTTTTTATTTGGTTGATAAAATGGTAATTGAATTTAATTCCTAAGTAAAAGTGCCCGTGTTTTGAATGCAGAACTTTGTCTACCACCATGAAAATTGACATTAGTTTGATTACCAAAGGACAAACTACTGCCCTATCTGCAGCCTTCTTTCCTCTGTAATGTTTTGATGCTTCTTCCCAAATTCAAGCTCTTCTTTTTCACAACTTCACATTTGAACCTCTCCAATCAGGTTTCCTCCCTACTCACAACACAGAATCAGCCCTAATTAAAGCCATAAATTATCCTTCATAATTATGGAGAAAATAAATATCCTCACCTTTTTCAACCTCTCTCCTCCAATGATGCGACTCATCTGATTTCCAGTCCAATGGACAATCTTCACTTGGTGTCCATGCTTACCTATCCAATTCTCCATAGTATCTCAAGCATTAACTTCTCTTCCACCCCTCCATGATTGGAAGAGACTATACTTCCAAATGTCTACTGTTTTTGGCCCCTGTCCATTTCCATAGATTCCACTCCCTTTCCCAATCACTGCTTCAGGTTGAACCAGACTGCCCGTTTGCTTGGTGTACTATTTAACCATGAGCTGAGCTTCCAAAGCCATATCTTCTCTTTCACAGAGACTGCCAGCTTCCATTCCTGCATCAGCACATCTGCTACCACAACCCTCATCCATGTCTTGTCACTTTAGACTCAACTATTCTAATGCTGTCCTGGGTGCACTCCTATCCTCCACCTTCCATAAACTTCAATCCAATCAAAATGTCCAACCAAGGACTTTCTAGCCATCACGTTCCTACCGTATGGTCCGCCACTACCTAATCTGCTGAAGAACAAACCTGTTTATTAATTTAAATTACCACCCCATGGGCCCGACCATCGAAGCCGGAATGGAAAACCTGATTCAGCCACCCCTTCCGCAGCCTGGTGTGGTCCCTTACCCACAGATGGGTCTGATGCAAAAGCACCAATTCAGCCCTCAAATTCTTTACAAGAGAGAAAATTCTCAACCTTTTTACTGGGGTCCCAATCCTCTTACATTCCAGGTGACCAACCGAATCGAAGGTCTCCCCACCCCAACTCTGCCCCACTCCAAACCTGGAGTCAGCCATTTCCACCGTAAAGGATTAACAAGCGGCTGCTCAGTGGATGTAGGTTCCAGGCCCACCCAAGATGGTGACTAAACCAACCCAAAAAATTAAACAAAGAGACTCCTGTGGTCACCATCAGAAAGCCAACTTTGCCCCCTCCCCTGAACCAAATCCCACCCAACTATCCATATAGGTCACATTCCAAAGAACAATACCCCTCCTAACCAACACCAACCCCTATCCAAACAAAAATGCTAGGCTAATTGAACCACAAAAATAGGTCCAACAAACTGCAGCCCCTTCCCCCCACCTTGCTCCTGTTTGCAAGCTAAAACTTTAATGCTAGCGAGGTAGTGCCTCCCACTGGGTCATCCTGCCTTAGATAATATCCCACAAAAAACAGCCTCCCATCCCCCACCATACACCTTATGTAAAACAACCCCCTCCCATTTCAAAAAAACAAAGAAATAACAATATATACATACAAAATCCCTTCCCATAAACAACCATAACAAGTCCACTCAGAGCTTTAACTCGACCTCAGTCCATGCTCTGCAACAAACGCTTCTGCCTCCTCTGAAGTATTGAAGTATTGGTCCTTTGACCCAAAGTAAAACGCAGCCTCGCCAGGTATACCACAAACCTCATTCCACTCTTACATAAAGCCGCATTAGGCCTTATTAAAGGCTGTCCACTTCTTTGTCAACTCCACCAACATCCTGATATATTCTAACGTGGCTACCTTCCCATCTCAGGTCACAATTCTCCTTGGCCTACTTCAGGACCTGTTGCTTCTCCTGGAAGCTGTGGAATTTGGTTATCACCACTCGTGGTGGCTCATTTCCACTTGGCTTATGCCGGAGTGTTCGATGGGCCCTATCCAACCCTCCCCCACCATCTTACCAAACCTCTGCAAAAGGTATGCAGTTGGATTCGGGCCTACCACACCCTCTGGTAACCCTGAGATATTGTTTCCTCACCGATTCTCCATGTCATCCTCTCTCACCCTTCTTATTCTTCTCCGCCACCACCAGGATCTCAGCCTCCTGCGAGGCGATTTGATTTCTGTGCCTTGACAGTGCCACCTCCACCCCTTTCAACACCTCGCCATGTTCCTTTACAGCCTCCAAAGCCCTCTCCAACTTCTTACAGACAGGACCCAGCACCTCCGCAATTGACTTACAGAGAATATTGAACATCTCTCTCCATTGCCTCTCAAAATGTTTTTCAAACTGCTTCTCAAACTCCGTAGCCAGTACCCCAGTTAAAATATCTGTTATGATTGGGCAGTCCGCAACTGCTGGAGTCCCTGCCGCCATCTTCCCTGCTGAGGCTCAACGTGAAGTCTAGGAGTTGGTTGAGGAATTTCCAGACTTCTTAATTGTGGTCTTTTTAGGTATATTTCCACACTAGTACTCTTCTACCTTCTTAGAGGAAGAGATTAACCACCAAAAAACCCCGGGAAGCAGGCAAAAAGGACCAAGAAACAAGTGCCCTGTTGGGAGCTACCTAAATCACGATCTCCTCCTAATGCCGCCACAGGAAGAGCGGTCCAAGAAAATGAGTACAATGAGTAGGCGGCATGTAAAAATAGTGCTACATCTGACAGCAGGACCATGTGCCCAGATTTTGTCTGAGACCTGGGCATGACATGCAGGGGCACAGAGGCCTCCTGTTGTGCACAATGATGCCAAGCCAGGAAATAAAAGTGGAACAGCAGGCTTTAAAGAGCTACACGTACTTTAAAGATTAGGTATATCCTAGCATAGAGAGCAGCATGGTGGTGCAGTGGTTAGCACTTGGACTACGGCGCTGAGGACCCGGGTTTGAATCCCAGCCCTGGGTCACTGTCCGTATCGAGTTTGCACATTCTCCCCGTGTCTTACATGGGTTTCAGCCCCACAACCCAAAGATGTGCAGGTGAGGTGGATTGGCCATGCTAAATTGCCCCTTAATTGGGAAAAAAAATAATTGGGCACTCTAAAAAAAAATTTAAAGGTATAACCTAGCATCTTGGGAGATCCTAAGGATGAATTTATGAACTGTGGGCCTGAGTGAAAATATATCAAGCCCACAAATTGTAAGGAAACATTCTGAAGGTTAATTTACTTATGCCAGTAGAAAATGTTAATTATTTTAGTAGGAAAAGTGGTGTGAAATAATTCAGATTGCCAGTCAAGAGGGGTGCTCAAATAATCTGCTTCAATCACAGAGCCATTAAATGGTTGCTGGAGGTAAATTCTTGAGAGTATCTTGCAATGACAAGACAAGAGATGGTTGAGAGAATGGGCAGCAAGAACAGTACGCCAAGGACTAAGATGGAATGCTGGAAATAAGGAGGGGGGAAAGTGAGTGCAAACTTTAGTACAGAAGTAAACTGTTTTGCCCTTTGCCTTCTCTCACACAAGACATCCTGTCACGCTCTGTTCATTGTTTGGTGACATATCATTTTGCCTGGTGCCGCCTCATAGCCACCTAAGAAATGACGTCAGGTCACAAGAGAAAGGGAGGGCACAAAGGTCAGTGCACAGTGTAATGTATGCAGTCAAAGACACACATTCATCTTTGCTCAATCTTAAAGCAAAGGAAAATATTTGTGCCAATGTTTTGGGGTGTCCTGGCACTGCAAATATTCCTGAACGTTTAATGTGTCTGCAGGAAAACAAAGTATTTAACAGAAGATGG